>NC_056731.1:438012560-438333033 GCF_019279795.1 Protopterus annectens
ATATCAACACATACACTGCCTTAATGGACTTGAGCAGTGACAATACACACATACGCATGGAAACCTTTACATGCATGTGTTTTGCCATATACATCTACACAGCATTGTACAGCTGTTCAACATCCTGCCACGGATCGCCTGTGTTACACATGTGATAGACATGGGACAATGGCTAGCCGGACATCATTCGCAGGGATGGTTATCAACTATAGCATGTACAGGCAAGGTTTCCTAGCTGTATCCAACAGCCATTATGCTACCGCGAGGTGCATCAGTGCCACATTACTGATCCAGACAGTTGATGCTACATCTACCATACGGCCATCACACCATGTATGACAGGGATGAAATGTGCAGCTTTGATGGACAGGGTTGCATGGTATGGTGGGAGTATGTCACATGTATGGCACAGGGATCTGTCCAGCATGTGGCGATCCTAGTAGTAGGACGGTGGCTGTCCATGACGTATGTCTTTCAGATCAGGATATGGACATGTAGCATGTCCAACATCATAGTGTAGCAAATGTCTTTATGCAAGGTAGACAGCATGCTGCATAGTGGAGGTGAGGATTGTGAAGGCTAATATCGCCCATCCACGCATGGCCAATACCCCTTAAAGGTGATATGTGATCCAATATCGGTCAGCCGAGTGCTGTGTATGCCTGTCCAATGATCTCCGTGCTCATGGATAACACCCTGCCATGACATGAGTACCTCGTATGACTACCTAAGGGGCCTGGAGATGTCACCAACTCAGGGAAGTGTACTGCACAGCACCATCCCTTACACAGTGTCCATAATGTTGACCACAGCCTAGGTGGTAGTTAATGGGTACAGGGATATTCACCTAGCGGTGACAATGCTGATATCATCCATCAGAATGTGCACATATGTCACACACCTCACCCACAAAGCCCATTCTGTATGTTGTTCACAACACTGAGACAACTATTGCTCATAGGTCATGGCCATTCACATCCTTACATACACAGATGCCTGACATTTGTCTGTGTGGTATGGGCTACAATGAGGGTGGAGTACAACACATTAACCCTGTTTTACTGTAGCTGGCACTGGTGTGATATGCACATGTCACACTGGCACCTTTTGTAGTGTTGATTCTGTCAACAGGCCACTGGTGGAACACTCCTGTGACATACAAAGGTATATGTAGTCAAACATCCGTACCATCATGTACATCTGTACTGCTAACATCTACATTGATAATGGTTCATGGACTTGCAGACCATACTCAGCAGGGTTATAGTGTGGTGCCACCAATTATGACTGTCGTCACCACTTGTGGGTTGATATTATCCAACACCCTATCTGTATTGTATGTTCATGCTCAGCACTTGTTCAGAACTTGTGAGCACGTCATGAGCTACTGATTAATATAGCACCCATTCCACATCATTTCTCACAGGTACACTGTCTGTCCTTACATTTCCAGCTTGCTTACAGTACAACAGCTGTTGTACACACATAACTCACATATCTTGTGAGACATGGTTGTATATACATGCATGTCCAACTGTCACGTACCAGTGCTATTGCATGTCTATATGATGAATATGTTGTACATGTGGCAATAGAGCAATTGTCTCATGTACACAGTCAATGCTCACCTCCCAACATATGACACTACAGCCTGTGGGGGATGCACATATGCAGCCCTGCTGGGGGTAATGCTGTCACCAACCCTGACTGCACCTGACAGTCATGTGGGGATGTGTAACATTCACAACACACCCCACTCATCACATAGTCTCACAAGATCTCCACCACCACATGCCACATATACGAGGACAACTTGTGCAGTACCTCTCCATACTCTGTGTAGGCACCAAAGGCAGCCCCCATCACCAAACACAACAACAACTTATAGCCCACAGACTCATGTGTGCCCATCACATACAGCCAATAGGGTGTTATAACATACACAACACACCTGTCATAGGTGACTCTGTAGGCAGTCACACTGATGTTCCACTCAGCAGGCTACACAAGGTGATAGTCGCTTACATCTTGCTGTCGGGTAACTGGTTCTGCAACATAACCTATGCACCCATGCCACACCTCACCAGGTACAATGTGACTGTCATTCTCCATGTTAGTGTGACTGCCCTGAGATGCAACTTCACAGACTACGTGTGCAGGGGCATGCAATAGCTCACCAGTCTTGTAGCCCTGAAGGTATGGGCCAAGCCCTGGGGAGCATTATGCATTCATCCGGACCTGATACCACTGTACAATGACTGACTGTGTCACTTCAACAGTTGCCTATGCTTCTGCTGTCATTCCATAGGCATCTGGTATCTGTCTGCTTTGACTGACATAGTCAAACAACATGATGCTTTGGCACAGATGACCTGCACCTGTCAGCCCTGGGAGTACAGATCACATGTAAGGCTCTTGCTGCTTCTATACTGCCTGTCTTGCACAGTTTCTAATAACATTCACCACAAGAACGGGAACTGGCAAGCAAAATATTGGGTCATGTGACACAATGCTTGACATCTTCATCTTTCACGCATGCAGGCAAGGCACTCCTTATAATGCACCACTTCAATATCTCTGCAGTGACTGGGACCTGCCTCTAGGCTCTGCAGAGTACACCTGCAATGACAGGTTATACACAGACCATACCTTTCAGTCATGTAACCTGGACCGGCACACCCACGGCTGAGGTGTTCCCATATTCCACTATGTTGTACACACATCCTGGCTAGTTACTTAGCACAATGCATCAGAGGTGCTCCACGTGCAACTAACTGTGTCCAGAACTGCTATACACATTGTAACAAGCTACAGATTCAACAACATACCCCATGGTTACCAGACCTCATTTCTTGGTGTACTGGACAGTAGGGCTCAGACAGATACTACTGATGTGAGACTGACACTACCCCACACTTAACTGGGATAGCCACTCATGTACCGACACATTAGGCCAACGCTGTCCGTGATTCATAACCTCCACTCGGCTGGATCAACCCATACATACCACCTCCAAGACCAACAATATCCTTGACATGGACACTACCAACATGTGACTGGTGTTCCACACCTGGGGTTATCCCCTCATTGGTGGATTCCGAACATATGCTAATCACCCTTGTTATCCACATACCGGCACCACACCCTTCATGGCATACACAGTACATGAGTACTACAACACCTACTACAGATGTCTTATGACAGCGGTAGTTAATGTCATGACACCTGTGCCGATGGACAATGCACATACAAATGCTGTAACATACCCCAGTGCACTTCATTAGCATGTACACGACTGCATGGATCATGCTATTCCACACAGAGCCATGATGGTTCCCACCAGATAACGGACGCCACTCCAGTTCCATGGACATAATTTACAACAACAGGTGGAGGCTGTTGCAAAGTGGAGTACAATCCCATGGGTGGGGTAGCTCACTGGTCAGCCTTGGTAGGGCCACAGGATCCTCTCATCACATACTCCAAAACTAGCTACGTAAACATTACTGAGACACATTCCGGGGTGTACCACAAGGCATTATGGTGGTATGTCAGTAGTCAGTGGCAATACCCACATCTGCTCTCATATACAACAGTTACTCAGGAACATTACAGAACCAGTTGATGTTGGCAACATGCTGGCGGATGGATTAAATGCTAACATTACACCCTCTCACTCCCTACAGGGCCACAATCCATGCAGGAACATTGCGGTGTCCCTGCGGTCACACCTACACAGTACTAACCTGCACTCTATATGTCCTGGGACATTGGCTTCATGTGACCATCCAAAATCCCAGGCTGTGATGTACACAAACCTCTGAACGACATGTCTCCCCACTAGGCCACCATATTCAGTAATAGCCTTGTATCAGACATTGTGGCCCCTGAATGGCACACAGCAACAGTTATCACACTCCACACAGGTGGTGCCACAATGCACGAGTCGGACTATTGCCCTACACACCTGACTGGACTGTTCTGCAAGGCTATGGGGCACATCATCATGGACGTCATTCACAGAGACATTGTTGGGCTCCAGTCCTTTGATGCCACCCAGGCTGGACTTGTTAGGGCCAGAGCATGGCTCCTACACCTGGTGGACTCCTTTCATACAGTTACCAGGGTAGTTGATGATGGTACGAGGGTCCACACAGCCTACACTGTCCTCTCATTGCCTTTCAGCACCGTTCTCCATTCTGGTATTGACAACATACACATACACCTGCACATTGACCCCTATGTCTCAGGATGTTATGCAAAGTGGCTCATGGACAGGACACACACAATGAGGGTAGCATACCATAGTACCTACTGTATTTCAGTTACACATGGCATACCACAGTCCTCAGTCATAGGGCCCCTCATGTTCAGTATATGCTTCCCTGAGGTACAGGCTAGCATAGAGGGACTTTCCCTGCCTAGCTTTACAGACCACTGCATACAAAGCGCCATGATTGATCCACCAGCTGATACTGACTCCATCCATAAGGGTGTCACTGTGACGGATAGCTGATATCAATATCATGGCCTCAAGCTGCATAACACAAGGTGCATGAACATCCCTTTGCATTACACCATTCACCCACTGACTATCACATAGGTGGTAGTCCCCTACATACATGTCACATTGTCCGTGATCGTAGTACACACGTATATCGCACCCACTCCTGTGATAACCATATTGCCACTGTGGCATGGATATCCTTCTACGTGGCCACACTTATCTGTACTGGGTGTGTAGCTGGAACATAGGCACCCATTGTACCTCTGAACTCCAGACATATCCAAACATTCAAGTGTACAACACCCCATTTAGGGTGTACCTTACACAACAGCTACGGCTTTACATACCACAACATTAACACACCATGACATTTATTGAGCTCCGATGGTTAAAGTATGCGGCAGAACTATGGACACCATGTCTATACACATTTGCATACTACATACTCAGGGGTGACCTCTGCTGAACAGACAGGGCCCATGTCCACAACAATATTTATGGATATACTCCACATAAGCGACATAAGCAAAGGCCACTGTGAGCAACATGCTCATGGATATGTGCACACACACAATGATGAGTGGGATGTGCTTGAGGGTTACATTCCCAAACCGGACACTCACCATGCTTTGGAACATGATTCCTATGTACATCACACAGGGACACTCAGTAGCACTGTTCATGTGATACCTCACTTGGTGGATGGAAGACACATGTACGCCAGGGATCACTGCAGTGGCTGTACTGTGCAGAGGAGCAGGTAACACATGGCTCTGCTGTTCACAGGACACTACCCTAGAGAGGTGACGCTGGTGTGAACACTGTAGTTGTGCTTACACATAGACTTGCCAGACTGCATAGTACACCACTATGAACCTGTGAAGCTATTACATGTCCTTTGTGCATGGTTAATTGAGTAGCCCTTCCATTTAGATTAGCTATCATGCTATTACAGTGTCCCGTGACTACAAGCCATATGTATCCTGTTATTGTACATTGTACATGCCAATAGACGATACCTTTGGTATGCATGATATGCCTGTTATGCTGTGTAGCATATCTGAAATATCTACCTACAATACTATACATTACACATATTTTACATAGTATCCCATAATGCAAAGCATTCTTTCACAGCAGGACCACCTTAGACATGTCATTGTCGTTATATGCCCATACACATGCCTACTGTGACAGTATATCAACATATACTATCCCCTGCTATGGCACGTACTTGTTGGACATACCCTACCACTGACAGCGGGTGGCATGGAATTGATCTGTTTAAAGCCGTCATGTAGCATCCCTTGTGGTGTCTGTGATGTTTACCTTGCGGCCCACTGCAGGACGCACAATTTCTACAAGCTTTAGTATGCTCAGCAAGACATCACTACATAAATGCCTTTTCTCACTTTATGCATTGTGGACACTTTTAATTAATACAAAACAGGCTATACATACACTAACATAATTAATACAAAACAGGCTATACATACACTTACATACCGAGTGTTCTACATACCTTGTTATCGTTCCGGACTTTCGTATCTATCTCTCTTACACTGTTTAAACAGTTCTGTGGTATGAGCATACGGTTTGAATGTCTGGCAAGTCATCCTTATATACGTCGATACCTGTAACATGTGGTTTCCTGCCGCCAATTGTTGTTCCTGAGTGACTTATTACTTGCACATCAGCTGTGCAGCTACTCCATTCGCCAGTTATGTGGCAACAGTGGGGTATAATTGAATTCTCCACTTGGGTGTTGCCCATTTGCCCTACCTTCAGGGAGACGGCTTGTATTGTGATTTGTTGTGTGTAATTGCAACTGCTATGTGTAAAGACATGTATAGTTTGGATTCATCTCCCCCGTGGATTGTGTGTAATGACTAGAGTATGTGGTTCTACATGTGAGTGTACCTGTCATCCCAACCATCTGATAAGGGGCTATTGCAAACAAAACCTGTAACATCGCCGTTTGTTCCATTATACAACGGCTACAATTTCACATGGCGCCTTTAAATGTGTCTCTCACAAGGTATGTTAATGCTTCTGCAGATGTAATTGATCAACTGGATGTTTGTGCTGTAATTACAGTCTGTATTGCTATAGTTTCTAGTGTGGGGGATGTAGATGGGTGTACATAGCATATACAGGTTTGTGGGGTTTGCATTTCTACATATTCCATATATATGTGTGTGTGGGCTCCTTCCCTAATTGAAGAGCTATCAGTTAGTAGACTTATGTTATGGGATTATACATTGGGCCATTGTTAATTGGTTTCTATGTAGTATGCAGATGAGGTTGATACTTCCATACCTCTGGAATTACAGCGGTATGTAAAGGGATGTTTCTAAATTACAGCTATCCCATGTATTTCTGTCCCAGATATTTGCCGTCCTTGCAGTTGTGTTGGTAATAGAACGTCTTTGGCATGGGTTGCCACCTTTTCAAATGGCCATTGTGGGACACTTGCAGGACACACATTGGTGTGTACAGGCCGACACATACCCATGGTCAGTACACAGGATAGCACATACTTTTATCCCCAATACATACTTATTGCTGTGAGACTTTGGCTACTTATCATATTGCATGTAACATTTACGTTTCTTACATACAGGCATAACTATTTAATGCAACTATTACATAATCTATGGGCCATAATAATGTCCTACAATCTTGGACATTTGCCCTTTGTAATATTTTATGTCAGGACACAACTGCCCAGGGAGGGGCTGTCCCTCCTAATGTCGGACAGGTGGTAACCGTGTGCCTACGGCTAGCTATACCCACACCTACTGTAATGATCTACCTCCGAGTTGGCACTAATAGACACACGATGCGGACACACACACACACATTACAGTCACATGGAAATGCACACAGCACCCTCAACACACACATACACAGACTACGGAAATCACAAACACAGTTGAACACAGTACCTACGTGGACCGCAACACTGGCAGCAGTAACTAAATGTCCCTTCATATCGTGATAATATTACTCGCGGTTCTACTGTTCTGGTACTGTGTTCTTTCGGTCTTTCAGCCTCGTGGTTATGCGTGTCGGTATGTGACACATTCCATGGTTGGCAGTATCCTATTTATTTGTACCTCCAAGGTTTTATGAATGTCGTTGACCTATCTATATATTTGCAGATACCGGTGAATCTGTATATATCAACATATATCTCTCTATCGCCCTTTCTATCTGTATTATATATATGTATATATATATATATATATATATATATATATATATATATATATATATACACATATATATATAAATATCTCTGACAGGGAAAGTGACAGGCAAGCTACCCCTTTCATTGTGTACTTGTCGGTGTATACTGTTTCCTGGACTCCACACGTTTGTGTCTGATTCTGTCACATTACACACCTGCCGTAGGTACATTTTGGCTACCATAGTGTTAGGTGATTGTATATATGATTGCGTGATCTACTCCTGGCAGTGGTCGTTTTACCCTTCTGAGCAGGCGCTATTAGTACAGGGGTGAATAATGCTGGTTTCACCTGTTCTGGACATCATTGACCGTGATCTGCGCGATATTCAGAGAAGCTTAGCCCTGTTTTGCTTATATCCGTATAGTCATATCTAAACGATGCTTACCAGCAGTGGGCAACACATATTCCCACTAGTGTGTGCTACACATGATCTGATGACCTGCATCTGACATGCATTATTCGTGCTTCGGGATTACGTTACATCCCTTGCAGGATGTGGAACCGGGAACATGCACAACGGTCACAGCATTTACCACTTGGCCATCTGGGATTTGTACATGTGTTATGGCATTTTGTATGTAAAGTATACTATGGCTGTTACTCCATACTGCACTCACATGGGTAACTCAGTTAGTTTACATATAGATGAGTCCAGGTAATGGTATGTCCATGTGATGTTTACTGGATGTGCTCCGGCATTGGGTATGTATATCACAGTGAGCAACACACAATAATGTGCTACACATTCAAATGACCGTAGGTGGAGCATGCTGGGGTGATGAATACCTGTCATGGGTAAACCACATGCCTTGACACAACATCCATGATTACATTATGTGGAGCCCCTCATTAACGCAGCAGGGAATCCGTGCAGAGTGTGTGCAGAACAGTGCTTACACACATGTGATCCCACGATTGCCTCTGCTCCACTGAGTGACAGTTGGTTACTCGATGTTGTGGCGACAGCAGACACTGTTTTCCTCATTTGGTGTGTGGCCTCTGACAATCGGGTGTGTACCTACCGATGTACCTAGGAACCTATACACACAGCACCAACATATGCTGATAGGCACATGTACTGTTCAGGTGTTGATATTCCTTGTTCCAATAGCTGTTGTGTGTACAATGTATGAGGGCTGCCTATGTAAGATTCACACAGTGGGCCACCTTTACATTACAATTTACAGGTGGTCGTGTGTGTGTGCCATCCATTTTACTGTGTGTGTAGGTGGAGAGGTGTGTCAGTCCATAGGGGCCTACACTGTCAGAGTATGTGCTATACGTTCCCTCTTTGCCAAGGCATAGGCATATTGGGCACACCTCCGTCTGCCTACTGGGGTTGGCACAGTGTGTTCATGGTCTGAATCCCTCTGTGCCTGTGATGGCCTTGGCAATTGTGGTGGGCTATGAGGGCCTTCACCATTTTGTCCCTGCTGCAGCTGTTTCTGCAGGATCATATCATGTAGCATGGCACATACTATGAAGATGTGGGCACACATGCCTGGAGAGTACTGCAAGGCTCCACCAGATGTGTCCATATAACCGTAATTTCAGCATCCCAAACACTCGCTCTATGATGATTCTGGTTTGTGCGTGTGCCTCATTATGGTGTTCTTGCATGGGTGTGTGTGCATTTCTGATGGGAGTCATCATCCACGGCTACAGTGCATAGCCAGCATCCCCCACAAGGTGGCCATGTGGGATGTCCCCCCCGACAAATACCTGATACAGCTGTGAGGCATGCCAGATATGGGAGTCATGGTAGCTTCCAGGGCTGCCAGCACACACATCCATGATAATGCCCTGGGCATTGCACATGACCTGGCAGTTGATGGAGTGGAATCCCTTGCAGTTTATGTAGCACCTACCATGCTCACCAGGTGGTGACTTGATATGTATGTGCGTGCAGTCTATCGCACCCAGTACCTCCAGGTAGTGTGCCACACGGTGGAAGTGACGCATATTGCTGGCCAACTCCTCCTGAGTTCGAGGAAGTATATATGCTCATTGGCATGTGGTAACATGGCATCCAGGAACTGGTGTAGTACCCTGGATGCTGATGCCTGTGAGATCCCCATTATATCACCAGTTGGCCTTTAAAGGTACCTGTGGCTAGTATTCGCAAGCTTACACATACCTTTGTGTCCACTGGGATGGGTTCCCCTCTGTTGTTTCTGGTTCTCAGGCGTGGCCGGCACAGCTCAACTATTTGCTGTAAGATGTCCCTGTCCACCCTGTAATGCTCTACTATCTCCAGATCATGTAGCCCCCTGGTAGGTTACCCTTGGTCTGAACACTCTTCTCCTCCTCCGGGGCCTGCGGTGGTTGTCGGCATCATCCTCCACAACACCGTCAGTCTCTAACACATGGTGATGAATCACAGTTATGGCAGCTCCTAACATGTACATTTTAAAAGTTCCCTGTGTGTTTACACCTATGGTGCAGTGTTTGGGAATACACAGGTGTGTTTAGGGTGCTTTCACACTTTATACTATTGTGCTGTGAACACCGATGATGTCATAGGGTGTGTATGTACGATCATAGCTACAGGGTATCTTATGTGTTTTACTACAGGAACTACTATTGTGGTGCATTTGGTGTTGAATTACATTAGGCTTCCATGGATTACCTCTTGCCCTTCCCTTTACATTTTTTCATGTTTCACCTACCATTTTCTGGCATTGCATCCAGCAGCCTGCTTTCATTTGTACTTTCCTAGACCTGGCTTATCTTGCGTAATGTGTTCTATTGCCGGTCTACTGTAGGTTTGCTTTGCTCTGGTATGACAGTTCTCCTATCTTTGCAATCCAATGCCTCCCCTCCTTTCTTTGTAATCCAATGCCTCCCCTATACTGTTTTGCAGGTTTCTGCGAGCAGACTTGTCAGCTGCCATCGATTGGCCTCCGTGAGTTGATAGGTGTTAATTGCTCAGTTGTACTCCAATTACCCTACTGCGGCATTTCCTTCTTTTCTTCCCCTGACCTTCCTGTTTGTGCTATTGTTCTCGGCGCGTGCATCCGCTTACCAGATTTCGGGCACGTTTTCATCCCAGTACACATGCGCTTTCAGGCACTATATGTGCTCTCAGCTGAATGATTCTATACCTACCTCCCCACCCCTGTCCTGCAGCTTTGCTTAGCAATGGCCAGGCCAGATTTGCATTGCTCCAATGTGCTTACAGCTACGGTGGCACACCCCTCTGCAGTTGTCATGTATCACCTCTGAGCCACTCCTCGGTGTTATAGCGCTGCGCCGTATGGTACATCCTTCATCCAGTGGGACGTTTGCGATTCAGTATTACCTGCCTCATTTGCATGGCATTGACTACTAATTCATAGTTACCATGCTGAACACTGTCGCAGACCCTTAGCAACTCTTGCAGCTTGGTTGTGGTGTACCATGCATACCATTGCGTATTATGGTGAAATCCTGATTTGTATTACATTGCGATTTTATGACATTTGTATATATTTTCTTTGTGTTCCAGTTTGCGCACACATGCCCTGTGGTTGTACTGTGCGTTACTGTGGACATGACATTAAATGTTGTTTTTTTAGGTGTTGTGCATCCTTTCTTATGCCATTGGCTGTGTATTTAGCCATTGGCATATGTTAACTTTGTAATACATGCGTCTGGGCCGCTTCATTAGCTCCGATGTTCTGTTTGGGAAAATGTAAACTGTGTTTTTTGGTTTACATTTCCGTGGGCTTACGCTACGCCTGCACCACTTCATGAATCACTATATGCCTTCATTTGCATGGTGCGACACTGCACATGGGGTGATTAGCATACCTAAGCCGAGGGCTGCACAGTTCTGGCGTACGCCGCTAGTGCATGTGGAATTGGATCATACCTGAATCGCTCGACGGCCATATTTGGCATTATACCGCCTAAGCTATGCCTGCGCCTGGCGCAAGCTTCATGAATCCCGAGGAAAGTGTTTTTTATTTTTGTATAAAATCTTTTTAGTTCCTTTTTTTTTGTAAAAACAGATGCAGTAAACGTAACAATTTTAATACACAGGTAGTAATATGACCAGAGAATACATTGCTGAATAATAAAACAAATGCAAAACAGTAAGAACTATTTACACATATGCCAAAATTCCATCATTGATTATATATACCAACTTTAAGCAAGAATATGTTCAAAAAGGGATTTCCAAAATTCTGTAAAGTGAGTGTGGGAATTCTCAGTGTAGGTCAAATATTTGTGCGTTAGTAGGTGTTTGGTACCTAATTGTTTGAAACCCTCCCATATGACTGATGCTCTATCCTTCCAATGTAATGTAATGTAGTATTTAAGTAAAGAAACTAGTGTTATTAATATTCATGTTTGTCATTTAGTCAGGCCTGTGGGGATGATATGTAGGAGAGCTAGATTCCAAGATAAGGTGGACTTTTCATAGCCCATTTTTTTTTAGTTGGACTCTAAGTGAGCACTATAGCTTGTAGGTGCACTTGTAGCTCCAGAAGATGTGGAGTAGATCAGCCTTGTGATTACCACAATAGGAATAGAATGGAGAGGTGGTTGGGTACATTTTATTTAAAATGATTGGAGTGAGATAGGTGTTATAAAGTATTATGATCTGTGTATATTTAACTTTTTTAAGGGGAATAAGTTTGGAGGTAAGCTGGATCGCTTGAGTTATTTGTTTGTTTGTGATTGAAGGATCGATTTCCTTCCAGTAACTAGAATAAATAACTTATTTTTGCATTTTGATTAATATAATAAGTTTGCAGTAGTTAGATTTCACTTTTTTGTTTGAGGATAGGAGGTTCTATATGGTTTTACATGTTTGAATGTCATTTGCACTGACATCGGGATTGTCTATGATGTATTGGCTAAGGTCTCGAATTTGCCTTAAAATGATTGTATAGCTTTTAGGGAGCTTTAATTGTGTTCTCATTGCAGTGATACTATTTTTCTTGAAGGGAAATATATCAAAGATGGTTAGTTTCTTGAGGAGGGGAGTTAATCATGTTGTTATTCATTCTGCGATTTGGGTTAAGGTGGATAGATTGTAGGCAAGTGAATGCATAATATAGGTTTAATGATCTGAACATCCTTTGTATGACAGTGATTTTATGTTTAATGATTGGGTGTATTGTAAAATTTTTAAATTTTCATTGTAAAGGAAAGGGAGGGCTTTGGGGTTTATGAATAGTGTTTTGATACAGTTGTGTAATAATTTGACCCAGGGTGGAGACCATTGTGGTGAAGGGGTGTTGTTGACTACTGTTATAAGTCTATTACAGTTTATGATATCATAATAGAGTTTAAAGTCCGGCAGCCCTAACCCTCTAAAGTCTTTATAGTAGGTCAGTTTATTATAACTGATTCTGACTGATTTGGGGACCCAAATAAATTTGGAAATTGTGGAGTGAATGTTTTTGAAGAGTTTTAGATTGATAATGGTACTGGAGGCATTAAATATATATAGAAATCTGGGTAGAAGATTAATTCTGATTGTGGCTATTTTAACTAGGAAGGGAAGTTGATGTTTTGTCCATCTGCCCATATCATGTTGTATGTTCGACAAGAGATTAATAATGTTATTTGTATATGATTGTTTAGGATCTTGGTGGAAGGATATTCCTAGATATTTTAATGAATGGTTAGTTTTAATACCAGCTGCTAAGGAGTATGTGGGAAGCTGACAGAGGGAGTTAATAGGGAAGATATTTGTTTTCTATCGGTTTAGTTTGTAATTCGAGAAAGTTGAAAAGGTGTCTATAGCGGATAGTAGTTTCTGGAGGTCTGAAGTAGGTAGTGAGAAGATAAAGTGTTTTTTAAGAAATAGGAAATTACATTTAATCAAAAACTTAAAGTATTTTTGCTTGTTTTAATGAATGTTTTCTTAACCAAATGTAGTTACTGGTTTTAATTAGATAATTGTGTTAATTAAGAAGGGTATAAATGTTTGTTAGTAAAACCAGTGAGTTGTAATGAGTTCTGAAGAAGTCTTAAGACAAAAGCATTTAAATAAAAGGTGTATGCTACGTACGTGTTTGACTGTTTCATTTGGAAGTCCTCTGTGCCAGTGGACCAATACTACTTCTGTAGTCTTATAGTAACTGACTAATGGCAGTGAATCTACCTTATAGTCTGGGCAAAGTAGGTATAGCGAGTAATCTGTGCCAGACTTTCCCAGGTATTTGTGTGTGTGTGTGTGTGTGTGTGTGTGTGTGTGTGTGTGTGTGTGTGTGTGTGTGTGTGTGTGTGTGTGTGTGTGTTTGTGTAAATTAAATCTCAACAAGTGTGTGTGTCAGCTACTTGGAGCAGGGATACGAAGCACTGGCTTCACAGAAAAGCTGCTGGAGGGCTTGGCCTGGACACTCGGCTGAGGACCTAGCCCTACATCTGTGCCAGTGGGTAGCCTTACTGGGCACCTGTGGAGAGACAGAGAAAAACCCAGACCCTGGTTGAATGTGTTGCTTATTTGTTCTCTTAAGGGAAATTGTGCTTGATGCAGAGAAGTCTGCATCTGGAAATATTGAGTGCATCCATTTGTATTCCAAGTGAACTTCCCTCTTCATTGCCAGTGGTAAGGATTGAGTCGTCTTGATTACTGGCCCAGAGTGGGGATGTCAGAATTACTATGGACACTTGTTTGAAATTCTGTGATCTAAAGGAAAATTTGATCTTGGAAGCAACTGTATCAATAAAAATATTAGGTGTATCAGGATACAGACTGATTACTGTTGGTTCTAAGATGCTTGCAGAGTCTTGCTACAAATGTAGTGAATCAAAGTTGCATGTAATTGTATATAGAGTACTGCACTATCATTCCTTATTTTTATTTATTTATTTAATGTAACTAAACATTTACTGCAAATATTGTAAATAGTAACCAGTAATGGTTAGTATTTGTGCAAAACCAGTGCATGCTGCACCTTTCAGATAAAAAAAATGAATGCAAATCCATAGAATGTGTCAAACAAAACTAAATCCAATATGCATGGTCAACACCACTACAATTATTGTATTGTAGCTTAGCACTTTCATCCAAAAATACTACTGGACTTCATCTGAAGTAAAAACATACAAACCATAATTTTCTTTTATATGACACAATCATGTTGATTTTTAAATAGCACATGTTGCAAAACATAATAAAACACCAAATACCTACAAACCTACAAATGCAAAAAAAAAAAAATTCTAACAAACATTTAATGTTAACTTGTTCAATCAGTCCTGGCTCTCTGTCTGCATTGCAGTTCCTACTTTTCTTATTAAAAATCTTCTTCCCTAATATCTGTGCAAACATGAGTTATATCAAAGAATCCTTTTTTTAAAAAAAAATGTGGGCAAACCATGAAGTGTCTTACATTATGTTTTGTTAACATCTTTATTTTTAGTATCATACAAGTGCTCATGGGTCTATTTCATAACATTGACATTTCATAACATTGAGACATTGAAAACTCAGAACATTGAAAGGGTGCTTCATAACACTAAAAACTACAATGCGTATGTAAATAACATCCTCTCCACCTATAACAACACATAACTAACAAACACACTTTCTACTGTGTTTCTGTGGGGGGGGGGCAGAACTCCCCACACCCCATTAAATTAAATATACCAACTCCAAGACTGCACCACAGTGGAAAAAAACTTAATTTCCTAACCTCACTGTAGGTTAGGAAATTAACTTTGTTCCACTGTAGTGCCATCTTGGAGTTGGTATATTTAATTTATGGGGGGGTGGGGAGTTCTACCCTCCCCTGTAGAAACACAGTAGAAGGTGTGTTTGTTATTTAGGTGTTGTTATAGGTGGAGGGGATCTTATTTACTTGTGCAATGCAGTTTTCAATGTTGTGAAGCACACTTTCAATGTTCTGAGTTCTCAATGTTTTGGGTTTTCAGTGTTTTGAATTTTCAATGTTATGGTCTCAATGTTATGAAATTCAACGTTATGAAATTTCAATGTTATGAAGTAGACTCGTGCTCATACATATACTGGACATACGTCTCAACTGTATAGATTTTTGTAGAATGTCCAGATTTGTACCACATATTTTTGGTCTGTTCTTCATAAAATTTGTGGTTTTCTGGTAAATCATTGAAGACTGAAGTCACTAAATAATACTAAATAATGAGAGACATTTGAGTTTCAGACTTTATATACTTCACAAAATACATAATAATACAAAACCTGTTATTCTAGCAACTTTATGAGTTTATAGGAGCGATATTTAAATTCTGCCCATATTTTAGGCCTTTGTCCCACTATTTTTTCTGGTTTTGTCCAGATTTCTTGCACTGAGAGGTTGAGAGGTATAATGCTGGCCAATCATTGTGCTGCCTTCCCAGGATAGGAGGCCTGACATGTAAAGAATGTCACTAGATATGAATTACAGGCATATCTTATACAGTTTCCAACTGTATTGTCCATATGTGCTAAAGCTAAATAAGGACTCTTGTTAATATGACTACATATTCTACAAAACCCACAAGAAAAGGTATCTTTAACTCTGCTTATATTCTTATTTTCTCTGAGGTCCATTGACCTCTCTAACGTAGATTTCAAACTTAGTCCTTGTTATAAAAACAAGTACCAGGTCTTGACCAACAACTTTAACCAAGTCATCATTATCTAAAATTATCTTTCAGTTTTATTTAAACACTTCTCTAATGGATGCACTGCCCAGTTATTTCTACACCTGAAGGTCCTAGAAAAAACTTAACCATCAAATTGACTGCTCACTGATGAAGTGAATGAGTCTGAAATGTGATTGAGTTTTATGTTTAACATTTCACATGAATGGCACATCAATTGTTCCATTCCAATAAAACTCCTATGTTTTATTTGTGAGAGATATTTTACAGGCTCTCTCATGCTTTACTTTTGGATAAATCTATAGATCTTACCTTCATAAGTTGTTAATATCCTTACTACATCACTAGAAGTTTAAGTTTTTTTTTAATAAATATCTTTATTAAATTATCACGTATGACATAGGCAGTCTTACATTTATATAAATGAAAAACAAAACATTGACGCCACTTTAGTTGCAAACATTATACATCACAGACACCATTGAAACAACTGTACTTGCAGACATTATATATTACTTATAATCTATCCAGTCATTTTCAGTTAAACATTATATGGCTCATTCAAATCCTACCTCTAAAACCTTGTTCCTTCTCTGCATATGTTGCTCCCAAAATTCACATTTTTTTCTATGTAGTTTGCTCCATCCCTTTTCTAAAGATCCCAATTCCAGATGTTTTATCTCTGTTACTATACTCACTAGTATACGTATACCCCCATTGTTTCTTTGTGAATTTTTATCCAATCTCTCTTCCCAATCCTTTCTAAGCTCCTTTGATTGATTCTTATAATTATCAAGCAATATTTTATATGCTCTACTAATTATTCCTTTTTTAATGGCAGCTTCTGTTATAGATTCTATTAAAAACTCTACCAGTGCTGGTCTTTCATTTAGGACCCCCCCCCCCATTTCTTTCTCTTTGTCTATACTCTGATATCAATCCTTGATAGGGAAGGCAATCTCTAGCCTGCAGTCCAAATAAATTATTGGCCTCTTCCCATTCTATTAACTTTTTCTTTCTAGTTATTTGCTCCCAATACCTCAGTTCCTTTGACAGTTTTCTCCAATAAATTCCAGTCCTCTCTTGCCTATTATCTGGATTCCTAACCACAGTCATCCCTATCAGCAGAATATCTTTTCTCCATTCTCGTGTTGGTTTAGTTTGATATATCTTTTTAGTATAGTTAAACTGTGACATCTGACCTATGCATTCAAATGAATCTCTTACATTGCCAACTAAATTAATTAAACTTAATTAAAGTAATGTCAAGCTGTTACCTCTTTTTATTCAACTGTGACTCAACATATGTTGACATCTGACCTGCCTTTTCAGCTGTATCTCTTTCATTGTACTGTAATTAATGTAGTTGTCAATGTCAAGTTTTACCTTTATTTATTCAACTGTAACTCCCAACTTATGTATACAACTGTGACTCTTTGATTGTATTCTACCCGGGCCTCCACTGAAAATAGGCTCATTTTGACAGTAAACAAATGCAAATAACTAACTAAATAATCATGTGCAGGTAAGGTAAGTGTAGATTTAAGAAACTAATGCTGAAACTTTCTGATATTAAGAAAGTTTCAATATTAGGGGTGGCAGTGTTTGTGCGAGTGTAGGCAGGTTAGAGTAGGATTAAGTGAAGCCATGGTTGTAGTGTTTTGTGTGTGTGTGTGTATGCATACGTGCACTTGTGTGTTGGTGTATATTTGTGTGTTTCTGTGTCTGAACTCTAGAATAGTGATAGCGTTAAGTAAAATATTTTTGAAAGTAGGGTACAGGATTAGGGTTGTGTCAGATTTGCCCCTATGCACCATCTTATTACAACCTGCTAACCCTAACCCTGCCCCTAACTCTGCACTTTAGCTTTCAAAAACCCTTCCATAACACTATCAATTTTCAATCAAATTTGGTCTGACTCTTTGGTGGAGGGGTTTGGGGATCTAGACCCAAAAGTAAAGAGTATGTTTCCTTTTGTGATCATTTTAGTTTCAGATGTTTTAAGTTTTGCAGTATATTGAATTTCAAAATGCTGACACCAGTTGCTTGTGTTTCAATGCATTTTCTTTTAAATAAACAATATATGCTCATATGGGTGCATGTTTCATCAACTAATAGAAAAGCTAGTGGAGCTTGCCAAAAGTCAGCTGATTGAACTGTGCCATCTTTTCCGGAGTAAGATTGTGGTACAGTGTGTATATGTATGTATATATTGATTTATGCATGTATATATGGGTTATCTACAACTTGTTGAACCCAAAAAACTGCTGTCATGACCAATAGATAATCTGTTGACTGAACATGCCAGCAGATGTTTGGTGTGAGTTTGTTGTACAGTACGATTGGGGTATTTCCCCTTGCCCCACTTTCTGTGTGATCTTGGAGCTAGAAAACATGGGGGTTACAGGGGGTGGGCTTGTCTACCCCTGAAAATAAAATTTTTCCAATTTTTGAGCATCTCTCTCTCTCTCCATATATATATATATATATATATATATATATATATATATATATATATATGGGTCTACTCATTTTAGTTGAGTAGCCCATAAACTGACCTTAGAAATGTTGAATGCAAAAAAAATATATATACTCTATATATATATATGTATATATATATATATATATATATATATATATGTATGTGTATAGATGATCACCTAAAAAACTGAAAAAAAAGTTGACATGAAAAAAGCCAACTTGAAATAGTCAACAAAAAATACCAACAGCATTATTTGCATGATCCAAGACAAAATCTTGGGGCATATAAATAAACAGCAACATTTTTTTCATTAAGACTGCTTGGGGTTTTGATGTTACATTTGTGGAAAATAAATAAAAATAAATATAATGTCCGTTACACAGTACTGCATGATCTCAAAGTTGTTACATTTAATAAGTAGTCAATATTTTTTATTGAATATTTAAGGTCAACTTTTTCATGTCAACTTTTTTTCCCATTTAAACATTTTAAGTAGATCAATATATACAGAGACATTTATATATACTCAAATAGACAATATCACCGAATTTCATTTTCACGAGAAGAAAATTGTGAAAATGAAACACCCGAATGGCAAACTTTTACAAGGGCAAGTAAACACCTGCCCAACATGCCCTTTTCTACACTGTAGTACCATCCCAGGGTTGGTATATATAGTTAGAAGGGGTTGTGGTGGACATAGTCCCACAACTAGATGGGTTTTAATTACTCCAGTATGTGATTCTTTGAAGTTTGGGCAAGTGTTTACTTGCTCTGGTAAAAATCCACTGCTTGTGTATTTCATTTTCATGACTTTTGTCTCATAATAAGGCATAAATAACTGTTCATTTACCAGTATTACACTGGTGTTCATTCATTCACTACACTGGATAGCACCCTTACACAACTGTGAATTCATAGGTTCATAGGTTTATAGGTTGGTACTAGGCTATCAGCCCTAGGGCCTATACAAGCCTAGCCATAACAATTCCCTGGCTATTTCTTTCCACACTATTTACTTCCCTGGACCCCTGTCTAGCAGGGCGACTGACGTGATCCCCGGGGTGAATTTCCTTTCTCCCATCCAATCGTCAAGGTTCCTTTTGAAGAGGGCCAAAGAGGCACTCTTCTTGACATGCATGGGCAATCTATTCCAGAGTCTGGGGAGTCTCTGGGTCAGGAACCTATCCCTCCAGCATGTTTTGTTTATTGTGATGACAAGGTTTAGATCCCTGGAGCATGTGGCTCTGAGGGATTGGGATTTCTTTAAGTGTAGCATGTCCAACAGCTCTGGGTTTGACATGGCCTTGTATGTTAAGCAGAGATTGCCTCTGAGTAGACGATATGTGACAGAGTATAACTGGAGTTTTTTAAGGTGGTCAGCATAGGGCATCTGCTTTAGACCTGTGATTCTTTTAGTGAGGTATTTCTGCGGCCTTTCCAGTTGTTGTAGATGTCTTAAGAGGTACACACCAAATGGGGCGTTGTATTCTATAATGGGTCTAATGAGGGATGAGTACAGTGGGACAATGACCTCCTTTTTTCTGGATAAAAAGCCCTTAGTGATGAGGTGTGCCACATAGAAGGATTTCATGAGTGTTGTGGCGATGTGGTTATCGAAGGTGAGACCACTGTCCACCTGTGTCCCTAAGTCTCTTATCACACTTTCGGTGTTTAGTGTACTGCCACCTATATGGTAATTCACGGGTACATGTTTTTTTCCCAAAAGGGATAACTATACATTTCTTGGCATTAAGCTTGAGCCCATGGCTCTGGCACCAAGCATTTGTTTCTGTAAGGCCCTTTTGTAGAGTATCCACATCATTTGGGGATTCAATAATGGCTCCCAGTTTGCAGTCATCTGTGAACTTTGTTATCCAGAGTCTCTTAGTGTTGGCCTGTACTTCAGAGAAGTAGATGCCAAACAAGAGTTGTCCTAGGACTGAACCCTGAGGTACCCCACTTGTCTGGAGCTGGATTTGGAGTTGGCTACTTTTACAGTGTGGGTTCTATCAGTAAGCCAGTTAGCAACCCATTGGGTAACGTAGGGATTAATGCCCAGCTTAGTAAGTTTATCTATGATTCCAGAGTGGGGGATGGTGTCAAAGGCCTTGGCAAGGTCTAGATAGGCTGTGTGGACCACCTTACCCTTGTCCATGTCTCTGGAGACTGATTCAAAGAAGTCAATCAGGCTCAGAAGCCAGGATCGGCCCTTCACGAACCTAAACTGGGTGGGTTCCAGTGTTTGAAGGTTGCCAATGTCTTTGTTTATAAGTTCCATGATAATACGCTCCATGGCCTTGCAGATGAGGCTTGTCAGACTGATGGGACTGTAGTTTCCGGGATCCAAGGTGGATTCCCCCCTTGTGGAGTGGGATAACTGTAGCTCTGCACCACTCAGTGGGCATGAAACCTGAGGTAAGGCTATGATTAAACATGACACTTAGGTGAGGTGCCAGTTCATATTGTAGTTCATGTAGTACACAGCCCAGGATGTCATCTGGTCCCATGGATGCTGTATTCTTAGCTTTGGAGAGTGCATTTTTTACCTGTGTGGCTGTTATTACCAGAATTTGGCAATCTTCCGGTATTGAGATGGGCCATTTAGGGGGTGAGAGGGGGGTGAAGTTGGCAGTGAATCGATCTGCCAGGTTATTGGCAATATCCTTGGGATCAGTATATTTAATGCCATTCTATTTTAGCTCAGAGCAGATCTGAGCATTGCCATTTAGATTCTTGACATAGTTATAGAATGCCTTGTGGTTGTCTTTGGAATCTTTGGCAATTTTATTTTCATAACTAACTTTGGAGGATTTTATGAGGGATCTCAGTTTCTTACTGAGGCTGGTAAGGAAGTTTTTTGAATCCTGGGATTTTCATCTTTTCTGCAACAGTTTCTTCCTTTTGTTGTAAAGTTTGTTTATGGCTGGGGACCACCAGATTGGCTTCCTTTTTCTGGATGAGAGCATCTTGGTTCTATTTGGGATGGCACGATTCATGCATGAGCGGATGTGCTCGTACAGTGCCTTAGTGTAGGATTCAGCAGTTGAACTTTCAGTTCCCGTCTGCATGGGTGTCATGAAGTTTGTCACTTCTGACTTGAGTAGCATGAAGTTGGCTTTGGAGAAGTTTTTTATGGAGGTTTCCTTACTGGGGGTGGGATGTGGATGTTAAGAGTGATTAGCTTATGGTCAGACCTGACTAACGAGGGGGTGACCATAGGTGTGGAGCATTGATTTTCCATGTTGGTAATGACCAGGTCTAGGATATTGGAGCCCCTAGTGGGACTATGGATTAGTTGATCCAGGGCGTTGGAATTTATGAATTCCAAGAACCGTTGGGCAAAGGTGTTGGTACATGAGTAGTTTTCCCAGTTAATGGCAGGGTAGTTAAAACACCCAGTATTATGGTGTTTGGTTCTATCTTAATATTTTCCAGTATGTTTATAAAGGTGTAGTGAGAATTTTGGGGTATGGTGGGGGATCTGTAGCAAGCTACAATTTGGATTGCAGTCTTACCTAGTGTTTGATGCACCTGGAGAATTTCAGACGCATTGTGTTGGGCAACTTGCCTGGTGGTGTGAATATCCTTGGTGAATATTGACACTCTTCCACCTTTAGTGTTTCGGTGTTGCTTTGGTGGCCGAAAAGTGTGGTAAGAGTTGTAGCCTGGTATTGCAGGAGTGCTCTCTGGAGCTTTGAACCAGGTCTCAGTTACTGCACAGATATCGATGTTCTCCATTTTTAGGAGTGCCTCGAGAGAGTGCATTTTGAGGTTTAGACTTCTAGCATTGAGTAGCATTACCTTCAGATTTTGCATGCTTGTACCTGTTACGGTGGTGGTTTTGTCCTTTGAACTTTGCCTAAAAAAGGCACTATAGGGGTGGCAAGAGCCTTAGCCAGTAAAATGAATCCCAGGGGGGACAGGTGCCAGACCATCTCTGGCAAAGCATCGTGGTCTATCAATCATGTCGTCCCTGGCAGACAAATACTGGATCCCCTTTGAATGACACCAGAAGCTTAGCCAATTGTTGAAGTCAATCATTTTGTCCTTATATTGTGGTATCATTCTGGGCAAAGGCAGGATGCTACTCAGGGCTAGGGTCATACCTGCCTGGGCCACATGATCTGAGAGCTCTTCCATGTCTCTTTTCATGTAGTCCAGGGAGGTACGTCTCAAGTCATTCACTCCAACATGGACAATGACAGAGTCATATTTGTACTTGTTGTGGAGTGACTTGAGTGCATACGTTATGTGGTGGATCCTGGCATCCGACAGGCAGCTGACTGTAATTTTCTCCTTGTTCAACCTGGTGAGACAGACATCAGTGTGCTGGAGTCATGAGTCATGAGTCACCTATGACTGAAGTGTTAGGTACATTGTCTTGCCTTAGGGGCTGTTGCTGGGTGGCACACTGGTGTTGTGAACTATGTGACACTTTGGTTGTGATTGGTGTTTGTTTGCATTTCAGCTTCAGAGGTCCTTGTTGCTTGGGCAGGTTACAGTTAAGGGCCTCTGCATATGTGGATTTAGTGTTGCTATATGTGGGTGTTGGTGGTGTGGGTTTAGAAGGGCTATGTGTTGCTTGAGGTGTAGTGTGGGTCTTAACCTTCTCATCTTGACTGTCTAGCACAATCTTGGGTGGAGAGAGCTTTGCTTCCATTTTGGCTATGTAAGTGCATCTCTCACAGGTTGTAGTGTTGGGTGGTAGAAGGAGAGGGTTGTCTGTGTACATGAGGCAATTTCTGCATTACCCCAGTATGCCCAGATTCACCAGGTGGACAGGAGAAATCACCGGAAGCTGACCCTTGGACATGCCTGGTTTGGTGCTTTTTTTTTTTTTGTAAAGTACAGGAGCTGTTTTCCCTTACCTTAGCAAGGTAGTTTGCAATTATAGGCTGTTTAGTGCCTACTATTCATTTCTCCTTATTATCAAGGAGAGTTGAGTGCTTGTATCAGTTTAAGGCTTCCTAGTGCTTTCCAGCAGGTATTAGAGAAAGTGCTAGTCACAGGGATGCTTAAAGGTAAGATGAAAAAAAAAATGCACACTGCAGTGTGCACTAGAGAAGTTAGATGTGAAAGTAGGTAACTTAAGTTTTACCTGTTTAAAAAGTTAAGGTTTAGTGGAGAGTTACTATTTTTAAAACAGCAAGATGGGTTGAAAGGGGTGGTCAGTTTTGTATTCTGGTACTATGGAATACAGTAGGATGGCCAATAAATTTAAATAGTTGAAGGGGAGGGGTTTGTGATTACTCACACGAGCCACTGAAAGTAGAGAGGAAATGAGATATGTGGTCAGATTAACATAAGAGACAGGCAACTAGAAAGACTGGTATTTAAATTCTGCCTGACTCAGGAGACAGAGAGAGCTGTGGTCTCTTTTGAAGTTTTAATATGTGTTAAATTAACGATACTTAACCTAGTGTGGTTTGGTACTTCCATATCTTATGTCCTTTTGGTATTTTATTTGCTGTTTGCAAGGGCTGCTACACATGTGACAATTTATAGAATAAATTAGAGTTATATAGTATATATAAGATTCAGCAGTAAATTAGTGCAAATAATATGAAATCTATATGGTTTACAAGCAGAACCAGCATTTTGAAAACCAAAATAAACAAAAACAGTGGATCATGCAAAACTAAATAACTGTATAAAAGAGTCAGCATGATACATAAAGGTATGTCATTGTTACCATCAGCAACAAAAAGACACAGACAATTCTAGAAGTACTCTGCCAGAATCAGGAAGTTGTGGTTGCCTAAGTTAGTTATGAAGGGGTATATAGTATTGCTGTCTAGCATTATGTGCATGTATGTGTAGGGGGTTGTGAAGCCTGGGAATATGGTGAGTGATGTACCTGTGAATAAATGGAAATAAGTACCTTTTTAACAAGTGTAGTGTATTCCTCCTTGATGGCAGGTTGGCTCTACTGTGGACAGCTTCAGGTAACTGTGATAGCTTCTCTTAGTCAAAAATGGCGTCTAAAGTTAAGGTGTAGGTATAAATGGATGATCAAATTATTTCCATTTGAGAGGGAATTTGGCATTTCTAGCAAGAGGTAACTAATACAATGGTTCCTGACTTGTGTTTAAACCTTGTATGAGCAGTAACTCACAGATGGGTATACTTGTAATTACTAAAATACCACTTACCAGAATCTCACTAGATTGAGACGACAACACAGAATGTTTGCATCATACATCACTGGAATTCTAAACAGGGAAAGAAGGCACTTGGCCAACATTCAACAACAAACACACCGAAGTATGTCAAAATCACCCAGATGGGGGGTTTGCCCCCACACTCCCCAGTGTGGGGGCTGTGCCCCCACACACCCCCCTTACTATATATACCAACTCTGAGATTGCACTATAGTCTGGAAAAGGGCAAATTTCCCCATGTTGACCAACTGCCTCCTTTCCCTATTTAAAATTCCGGTGATGTGAACGTTCAGTGTTGTCATCTCAGTCTAGTGAGATTTGGCTAAGTGGTATTTTGGTAATTAGAAATAGACCCATATATATATATATATATATATATATATATATATATATATATATATATATATATATACATATACAGCGGTAGCGTTGTTGCAATTCTTGGCTGGAGTGCCTTCTGTGTGGAGTCTGCATGTCCTCCCTAAAGTCGAGTGGCCTCCGAAAGACATGCGTGAATGAGCGTGCCTTCGCTGAAGGTTGGGCGTCGGGAAGGCAACTCGGCACCATAAAAAAATCTACTGCCAATCATTAGCAGACCGGAGTTCCACTGTGGCATTCACTAACCAGGAAAAGCCGAAAAGATAAACATAAATATATATATATATATATATATATATATATATATATATATATATATATATATATATATATATATATATATATATATATGTATGGGTTCCTTTCAGAATTTCAGATTCCTAAAACCTCGAATTCCATATGGTCGAGACCATATGATTGAAGTTTTAGAACTTTGAAATTCTGAATGGAGATCTGCATACAGCATGGAATGGGAGATTTCCCTTTTTCTCACTGTAATGCAATCTCAGAGTTGGTATATTTAAGTAGCAGGGGTGTCAGGGGTTCAGGGGGGCTTGCTCCCCTGCATAAACATTGAGAAAGTTTTTTTTTTTTTTATTTCAGAATGTCGAGTTTCTGAAACTTCGATCATCTGGTCTCAACCATACGAAATTCGAAATTTTGGTAATTTGACAATCAGAAGTGAATATATATATATATATATATATATATATATATATATATATATATATATATATGGGTTCCTATCACATCATCGAACTGTGTAATCACCGACACTCACCTCTTCGACACCAATCCATCGACATCCATATCATCGACAATTCCGGTAAGCGATCTTCCCCCTCACAGGACCCATGGTAGCGCTTCTTCCTGTGTTACACCGATCAGGGTTTACATGATTCCGTAGAATTTACCTTGAAAGCGCTACCATGTATCCTGTGAGGGGGAAGATCGCTTACCGGAATTTTCGATGATATGGACGTCGATGGATTGGTGTCGAAGAGGTGAGTGTCGGTGATTACACAGTTCGATGATGTGATAGGAACCCCATATGTATATATATATATATATATATATATATATATATATATATATATATATGTGTGTGTGTGTGTGTGTGTACACACACACACACACACACATATATATATATATATGTATATATATATATATATATATGGTTAAGCATGCAGAGGTCACTGCTCAGTACTAGCAGGTCATCTGCACAGATGCAAGCTTATACTACAGGAACATAAACTGTGCATGTATTTATAAAATGTATGGGTCCAAAAACAGAGTGTTGAGGTCCCACCACACTTACACACACACACACACACACACACACACACACACACACACACACACACACACACACACACACACACACAAACACATGCACACACACGGTGCTTTCCAAAGCAGGGATCTGCTGAGTGTCACCTTGAAAAGATCTTTCAGGCATATTCTTTCAAACCATTTGACAACTACAAGGTTGGGCATGTAATTACAAACAAAGAATGTGATACGATCCGTCTATAATCTGAAAAATTATGCTTCATTCCCTTACCTCTCCATTGTGTTACAAATGATGAAGGTCAGGCCAAGAAAAGTAGGGATCATGCTGTGGCCTTTGTGAAAACCTTGCTTGGTTGGGGAAGTCGAAGACACTATTATAGAGAATGGACTTTAAAAACTCAGAGGCTGCTGTTTTCAGTAGCATAGAGAGTAAAGTGGAATAGGGAGGGATGCTTAAAGTCAACCAAGTATGTGGGCTTGAAAAGTTTGGGTTCAGGGATCATCATAAGTGATAGAATGATCATTTTCTAAGTGGGATCCATAATGATAGAAAGATGTCACCGGTTCTGAAGAATCAGAGTATATCCCATCTGCTCCTTGTCAACTAGTGTTCAGTATTTTACAGAGCATTAAGGTGAACTTTTTAGTCTAAAATTAGAAATGGAAATAGGCACTGATCCCAAATTTTTAGGACATTGTGTGCATTGTTACCATGCAAACAGGCTCTAGCTTCAAAAGTTTGGAACATAATGTGCATTGCTCTTATGATAGGGATTTCAGGAAGGCAATAAAAGTTCTTGGCTCCACATCTGTTCTCCCCAAAACTTGCTCTAATTGCAGCATTTTGTCTTCTATTTTATTTATTTATTTATTTATTTATTTGTTTGTTTGTTTATTTAAATTAGTTAAATGGGTAAGTGAGCTTGTCTACCAAACTTTTTTAGTCATGACCCGGAACATTAATACAAACAAAGACACATTTAACAGTGTAGTAGTACACTCAAGGGTAATGTAGTTGAGATAAAAGATAATTGATGTTTAATAATAAAAAATGCTTTAATGAAGGAGAGTTGAGTATTTATTAGGATTGATATACAAAGGAAGAGATTACATTAAGAGTACAGTTGGTAATGGTTAGATGTATATATTAGTCAAAGAAATAAGTGATTAACAAATTAACAGAAGAGGTAAAATAGAGTATCTTACCAGTGCATATTTTAAAATGGCTGAATCTTTTAACCAGCATCTTGAAAGCATTTATATTTAGGTTTATTATATAAATGTTTCATTAAAGCACCTTT
Source organism: Protopterus annectens (assembly GCF_019279795.1). NCBI lineage: Eukaryota > Metazoa > Chordata > Ceratodontiformes > Protopteridae > Protopterus > Protopterus annectens. The sequence goes on from NC_056731.1 coordinate 438,040,511, forward strand.
GAAGGTTAACAGGGATTCTTTATTTTTAACTTCACTTGGTAGGTTGTTCCAGAGTGCTGGGCCTGTTTTGGAGAATGCTCTTTCCCTATGGTTATTTCAAGTTCTGGTCTGACCAGAGTAAGTGAGGTGCTCTGATTGCTCTTCACAGAGTCATTTATTTTCCAAATCAGGAGTCTTTTCAGAGGAGAACAGTAGCCAGTGTTGAATGTCTTCTAAAAAGATGCAGTGATGCATATTTGTATCTGGCAGTACCCACTGAATCTGAATAATTTGTTTTCAGTGGTTTGTAATTTATGTGTGTTCTGTGATTAGTGAAGGCATAGCAGAGGGAGTCCACATTCTAGATTTGATAGTAGAATATTTCTCGCTAAGGCTTTACAGGCTATAGGAGTCAGTAAGGTGGCGATTTGGTTGCAGAGTCAGCACCTTTGTGGAAGTGGTATCTGTATGAAGACAGAAGGTGAGTGAGGGATCAAGTGTAAGACAAAAGTAGTTTTGCTGAATTATATTAGCAATGCAGTCACTACTGATATCTTGGAGGGTTAGTGGAGGGCAATTAATGCATTTATGGGGGTGGTAAGGATCATTACATTAGTTTTCTTTGAGTTTACAAGAAGTTTGCTGTTAAATAACCAAGCAGTTAGTGTGGGGAAACCTGCCTGCAATGTTGCTTGCAGAGTGTCATGATGATTGTTGCCTTCTATCATTAAGATATCATTTACATGTATAACTAGTTTGTGTTCAGGGAGGTCTAAGGTTATATTATAAGATGGAGATGAGCAGTGGTCCTAGGATGGAGCCCAGTGGTACACCAGTGTTAAGAGTTCCATTTTCTGAGAACGTATTATTTGCATGTATTTGGAATGTTCACTTCTTGAGGTAACATTGGATCATAGGATCATTTGAGGTTACTAGGCTATTGACCCAGAGGTCATTTCAAGCCTAGCCATTTCATCCGAATGTAATACCACAGATACTCTAGTCAGTACTCATGATTTTATTTAGTAATGACTGCCTATGTCCAGGAGGGTTGTGGGCACTATCCCTGGTAAGAATTTATGGTGCCCCATCCACTTATAGAGGTGCTCTGCTTCACATGAATTGGCAAGCTACTCCAAAGACACAACAGTTGCTGGGAGACAAATTTGTCTTTCCAGCATGTCCTATTCAAGTCACAGACTATATTTAGGTCCTTGGAATGGGTAGCTCTAGTCTCGTTTGATTTACGAATGTACAGCAAGTTCATTAGGTTTGGGTGGGAAATTTCTCTGTAAGCCAGGCATAAGTCTCCCCTAAGAAGTCTATATGATACTGAGTATAGGGACAGGGACTTTACCCAGTCTGTGTAAGGCATGTGCTGGAGTCCATTGATCTTCTTATTTAGAAACTTATGAAGTCTCTCCAATTACTGCAGGTGCGTTATTGCAGTACATGCCGAAAGGAGTGTTACACTCAATTATGGACCTGATTAGTGATGAGTATAGAGGGTTTATAACCTCCTTTGCTCTAGAGGCGATGCTTTTGTTAATAAAGAGTACTACATAGAAAGCATTCCTTACTACAGTAGACATAGTGGTGGTCATAGTTAAGGTCGCAGTCTACTTGTGATCCCAGATCTCTTACCACTTCACAGTTACATAGGGTATTGTTGTTAATTTGATAGTGTGAAGGGACATTGTTTTTACTGAAGGGAATGATGATGCATTTCTTTGCATTCAGTATGAGACCATGACTAAGACACCAGTCGTTGGACTGCGTAAGATCCTCCTGAAATATACTGACATTATTTGGGGATTCAATAATTGCACCCAGTTTGCAGTAATCTGCAAACTTGGTCAGCCACCAACCTTTAGTTTTGGCCTGAACTTCTGAGAAGTGTATACCAAACATTAGGGGGCCTAGCACTGACCCTTATGGCACCCCACTGGTGACAGGTCTGCTGGTTGATGTGGAGTCACCCATTTTGATAGTGTGTGACAGGTTTGTGAGCCAGTGGGCAACCTATCTTACAACAAAGGGGTTTGCATTCAGTTTGTAAAGTTTATCGGTAATGCTTGAGTGTGGGATTATGTCAAAGGCCTTGGCCAAGTCAAGGTATGTTATGTGCACAGATTTACCCTCGTCAATGGCACTGGTCACATTTTTGAAGAAATCCACCAGGTTTAACAAGCAGGATCTGCCCTTGATGAAGCTGAACTGGGTCAGATTCAGGGTATGGAGGTCTCCTATGTCTTTATTTATGAAGTCCATGATGATACATTCCATGGCTTTACAGATGAGGCTGGTCAGACTTATGGGGCGATAATTCCCTGAGTCTGTTGCTAAGCCACCTTTGTGGAGGGGAATAACTGTTGCTGTTCTCCATTCTGCAGGTACAAAGCCTGTGATTATGCTATGATTGTATAGGGTACTTAATAGTGATGTTAGTTCATGCTTTAGTTTGTTTACAAGACAGCCTGTGATACCATCTAGTCCCATAAAGGCTGTGGTTTTTGCCTTAGACAAGGCTTTAAGGACCTACTCTTCAGATATGTAGGGTGGGGGAAGTTAGGGCAAGATTTGTGATAAGTTTGTAGGGGATAAGGAAGTGAAATTTTCACCAAATCTGTCCACTAGCAAGTTTATCACTGCAGGATTAGTGTGTTTGATACCATTAGTCACTAGTTCGGCACATGCTTGGGTCCTACCTTTTAGGCTATGTATATAGCTGCAAAAGGCCTTATGGTTATCCTTGGCTGTGATTACTAATTTTTTTTCAAAGTTACCCTTAGATTATTTGTCATACTGTCTTATTTTGCCTGTTGAGGCTGAGGAGGGTGCCTTTCCATTGTTGGGGCCTCACCTTAGTTTTCTTAGATAGTAACTTTTTCATTTGTTGATGCTGGATGTCCACCAGGATGGCTTGTTTTTACCTGGGGATCTGGCTTTGATTCTCTCTAGAACAGCTGAGAGATTCAGATACAGTCATCAGCAAACCTGGTCAGCCAAAAGACTTCTACATTAGCCTTGACTTCAGAGAAGTCCCAGCACTGCGCCCTATGGTACACCACTAGTAACAGGTCTCATACTGAAAACGGATTTTCCCACTCTAATAACATGTGACATGTGCATGAGCTATTTGGCTATCAATATGGTGATGTAGTGATTTATGCCCAATTTTGTGAGTTTATCTATAATACATGAGTGGGGAATTGTGTCAAATGTTTTATCCTGGTCAAGGTAAGCAATATGTACTGTTTTACCCTCATCCTTGGCCCTAGTGACTTTCTCAAGGAAGTCCAAAAGATTGAGCAGGCATGACCTGCCCTTGATGAAGTTGAACTAGGTAGAGGACAGTATATGAAGATTTCCCATGTTGTGGTTTATCAGGTCCATGATTATTCTTTCCATGGCCGTGCATATAAGACTAGTCAAATTTTGGGTCTGTAATTTCCTGGGTCTGTTGATGGTCCCCCTTTATGCAGGGTCTATATTATATCCTCGAATGCTTAAAAAAGCAAACACTGATTGATTGAACTTATTTTCTCGAAACTGCAAAATATCGAAGCAGCAGAAACTCAAATTTTTTTCCTAGGGAAAGAATTCGGTTGTCCGTTTCTGTTGCTTCGGTATTTTCAGTCTTATGGTGGAAAGTTACCGGTCGGATTCAGGTAAGTGTGCAATTGTGTGGATGTGAGTGTTAGGGTGGTTTAGGTGAGTTAGGGTTAGGGCTTGGGTTAGGTGTGTGTGCGATTGAGTGGACATGAGGCTTAGGGCAGATTTAAGTGAGTTAGGGTTAGGGAGCAGGTGAGGTGAGTGGGCGATAGTGATGGACCTTAGGGTTAGGGTTAAGGTAAGTGGGTAGTTAGTGGTGTGTGCATAGTTTAGTGTAGGGTTAGGTATCAGATTTTAGGTGTATGTGTGTGGATTTCTGTTTGTTTGGTGTGCTTGTGTTGTGTGTATGTGTTTTGGATCAGCAATTTTTTTCCCTTGGAAAAAAATCACTGATCTGACAGTTCGAGATTGTAAGCTTTTGCTTAAATTAGGTCGATCAATCAGCGTTCGCTTTTTTAAGCATTCAATGATATAATATAGACCCTTTATGCAGAGAGATGACTATTGATGTCCAGCAGTCCACAGGGACAAAGTCATTCTGGTGGCTGTGGTTAGATAGAGATCCTAGTGGGCCTGATAGATCATGTTTAAAGCTATTTAAGAGGCATCTTGGGATATTCTCTAGGCCCATCAAAGCCATGTTTTTAGTTTTAGAGTGCACAGTGGCAACCTGTTCTTTGGTGATAACTGGTAGAGGAATGGTGGAGAGTGTTTCTTGGAGGTAACCACAGGTGATGTGTAGGTGAAATCTGAGCTGAATTTATTAGCCAGCAGATTTGCTATATCTTCTGGCTGGGTATGGCTAATACCATCTACAATTAACTCTGTGCATTGCTGGGTATTGCCCTTAAGATTGTGGACATAAGTGAAAATTGCCTTTTGGTTATTCTTAACTTGGGAGTCTATTTTTGCCTCAAATTCACTTTTGAAAACTTGACTAAGCCACTGATTTGCTTGTTTAGACTAATGAGGGAGTTTTTGCTCTTTTGTGCACATTCTGTCTTACTTCTAGACAGCATTTTCTTTCTTTTGTTATATTTTTACAAGGGACACACCAGGGTGGCTTGTTTTTGTGATTTGTCCTAGGCTTATTTTGGTCTGGTACTGCAGTTTCGATGCAGTTGATTATATGGTCATACAGGGCTTTTCTGTATGCCTTTGTATAGGTTTCTGTGTTTTCTGGGTTTGAGGGAGCTTGGAAATTAGCTATGCCATCACTTACTCGGAAGTAGTTTGCATTAGAAAAGTTCTTAAAGGTTTTGAAGTTAGGTGGAGGTACTAGTTTTAGATTTATTTCAAGAGAGACCACTTTGTAATCTAATCTAACCAGTGAGGAAATTACATTTCATGGGGTGCAACGCTCTCCTATATTTGTGAGTCCCAGGTCAGGATATTTTTATCCCTAGTGGAAGTGCAGACTAGCTGCTCCAGGGCATTTGCATTCACAAAGTATAGAAATCTTTGAGTCTGCATGGTAGTGGTTGTCTATGCTTCCCAGTTAATGGAGGGGTAGTTGAAATCACCCATGAGTATGGTATTGGACTAAATGGTAAGTGATTCTAGTAGTAAATTCAGGTATTAGGTATGGTTTCCTTGGTTCATGGGGGGGGGCTGTAGCTAGCAAGGATATGGTAAGGAATTTTTCCTATAGGTAGCTGGACATGGAGTAGCTCAAGCATGTCATATTGTTTGACCAGTGTTGAAGTGCGCTTATCCTTTATGTAGATGGATACACCTCCAACATTTATCCTTTCATGTGCAGTAGGTGGTCGAAATGTGTGAAAGGCATTATAGCCTTGTACTGCTGGGGTGCTTTCCACAGCTTTGAACCATGGTTCAGTAACTGCACAGATGTCAGCATTCTCCATGGCGAGCAGTGCTTGCAGGGAGTGTAGTTTCTTGTTAAGACTCCTCGCATTGAGGAGCAATATCTTTAGCTTATCATGAGTAGATTTTGCTATGCCTAAAAAAGGCACTAAAGGTGCAGATAATGTTTTGGTCAATATCCAAAAGCCTAGTGGTGTCAGGTAAAGATCATCACCGGCAGAGCAGCATGACCTGTCAATCATGTTCTCCCAAGCTGACAAATATTGGACACCCTGGTGTGATACCAGTAGCTAAGCAAATTATTAAAATCAGTCATTTCTTGTTGGTATTCTGGCATCAACCTTGGAGATGGTAGAATGATGCATAATGCCAGGCTCAATCATGTTTCTCTTCATATAGTCCAGGGAGATGCATCTCAGGTTATTTACACCCATGACTATGAGTCATACTGGTACTTGTGGTTTAGTGAATGAAGTGCTTGCATGATCTGGCAAATCCTGGCCACTGACAGACTACCTACCTGTAACTTTCTCCTTATTCAGCCTGGTGAGAGGGACATCTGTGTGCCTCACAATGGAGTCTTCTATGATCAAAGTATTGGGAACTGGTGTTATGCCTTATCAGCTTGGTAGTTGAGACACTATGAGATGCAATTTCATGTGTTGCTGTGGGAGTTGTCTTGCTTGTGTGCATGTGGAGTTCCTGAGAACTGCATCTGGGAGGCCTTTAAGGTTTGAGTAAGTTACATGTGAACACCTCCACATATATGGGTCAATGTATCTGGTGCTTAATAAGAGTGGAGAGTGTTTTGTGAGTGTGTGTGCGTGTGTGTGTGTGTGTTTGTGTGTGTGTGTGTGTGTGTGTGTGTGTGTGTGTGTGTGTGTGTGTGTGTGTGTGTGTGTGTGTGTGTGTGTGTGTTTGTCAATAATGACCTGTTTGAAGTTTTTTTTATGTCTGTTTGTGAGAGTCTTGTCTCCAGTGATATTATGTAGCTACATTTGTCCCATGCTTTGTCAGTTTCAGAATTAATTGTCTGTCAGTAAATATAAGGCAACTGTCACATTGCCTCAGGATGCCCATATCCACCAAGTTGGATGCAGAGATAGCTGGAAAGTGCCTATCCATGGTTGCAGGTCCTTAATGTGTGCATTACAAGGGAAAAGCATGGTGATGTTTGCAATTGGACGAAGGAAGGGTGCTTATGTAGTGTAATCTACAGCTAACCTATGTAATGATGATGCTAAGCATGCAAACTTATTGCTCTTTGAACAGCAATAGTTCTGACTGCTGTAATAATGTAATCTAAGGCTAAATCAATTGGCTAGAATTCCCACAACAACTAACCTATATCCAACTTGTCTTTACTCACCAACTAATATACCAGCCAAACAGAACCCCAGCCCTATAACAATTACTTCAACTATATACCAACACTCAGCAACACCGATCTTCACACAAAACACTCCTCTAAGTATCCAAAAGCAACAACAAAACCGGGGACACCCTCTACTTCCACCACATTTCTAAACTTTGGAACTCAATCCCTCAACACATCCTAAATACTACCAACCTACACCAATTCAAAACCTGCTCAAAGACCACCTCACTAACAACTAGCTCTGCTCCTCCACCAAGTCAGGCTAATACCAAATTTCATCCCCTAAATGTTATAGTCTCCATATATACCCCACTCCTACTTGTTAATACCACCTATCAGCTACCTACAGTAAGATTATAATTTGATAATTTATTTTTTGTAAGGGTATACATAGGTACATGTATTAAAGTATACTCAAATAATCAACTAAAGATGGACCCCTGCCTCATATATATATATATATATATATATATATATATATATATATATATATATATATATATATATATATATATATATATATATATATATATATATATATATATATGACTTTCTCCTTTTCATTAAAGTGCCTATTGTATATTGTACTTTCTTTATTGTCTCTAGATATTTTTGTTAGATTCTATGTAAAACCGACACTGTACCTGTCAATGTTGTTTTTCTTTTATTGGAGATTTTCTCCCCAGGCCTCCGCTAAAAATGGGCTCACACCCAGACGGACTATCCCAGTCAACAAATTTAAAATAAATAATAAAATAAATGCGGCAGTGCTGCGCAGCAAGCAAACCAGTTGCTCTTTGAGTTGTGTGGAACAGTGGACAATTTCAGAAGCAGCTTTTATAGAGAAAAGTACAACTTCTAGAGATTGCATATATACAGCGTGCCACTATTACTAGGAGAAACACTAGGAGAAACAGTAGAAAGGGTGAAGAGCACCAAGTTCCTGGGGGTGCATATCGCTGAAGACTTGCCTTGGTCAGTAAACGCTAATCATATTGTCAAGAAGGTGCAACAGCGTCTACATATTCTAAGAAGGCTGATGAGAGCAAAACTACCACCTTCAGTTCTCACAATCTTCTACAGGGGTACCATCAAAAGCATCCCGACTAGCAATCTCTCGGTGTGGTATGGAAACTGTAAGGTTTTAGATCACAAATCTTTCCAGAGGGTGGTAAAAATGGTGGAGAGTATTATCAGGTCTATGCTCCAATCTATCCAGGACTTGTACTCTGCTCAGTGCCTCAGCAGAGCCATGAAAATAGTCACTTACCCTGCCCATGGTTTGTTCTCATGTTTGTTTTCATGCAGGAGATACCATAGCTTGCCTTGCAAAACAACCAGATTTAATAGTAGCTTTTTTTCCAAAAGACATCAGACTTCTGAACTCCAGTAATAATGTATACCATGCTGGATATCGAAATCTGGAGTTACAATGCTGAAGTAATTCAGATATATGCAACAACTCTATGAAAGTACAATCTTATACCTTATGTGCAATATTAACAATGCTAAGTTAGCATTCCATGCAATTTGAAAGCTGTCTGATTCTGATCTGTGCAATATTTTGGGTACTGACGAAGACATGTGAGTGGAATAGTCTTGGTGCATGTCATTGTACTTGTTACTGCACTGCATAAATGTGTTACTGTTGTTATTGTTGGATTAGCATTAGTATATGTGTTACTGTTGTAGTAATATCAGTATATGTTGTATGCACATTGAGTTTGAAGTAATGCAATTTCATTCAGTTGCACTATTGTACAGTCTGAATGAGAATAAAGTTCACTTTGATTTTGACTTTGACTAACTGCTGCTGTGAGGAGCACAGCACTTCACAAATGTGAGGCTCATATAGAAGAAGAAAAAATCAGTTTTTAAACTAGACATGCCCTAAGACCAATCAGGTAAGCATACAATAAGCTTTCCACCAGCAATTCCCAACTCATACAGGTGAACTCAGCCCTCTCCTGCCACATGAATACACACTTTAATGTAAAATGACTGGCTTAGAGCCCAATTGTTAGGGAACCTCAAAAATAGCCCCCTAAATGCACTGAAAACAGCAGGTACAATGATTTTAGAACACTATAATTGCAAAACAAAAGTCCTTACAGCAGTGGAAAATGCAACATAAAATTATAAGCAAGTGCAGGAAAAACAATAAAGAGCACAGACATCTTCAAGAATGCAATGAAAACAAGTAATACAACTGCAAAATAATACTTAATTTTATTTTTCTTGCTAAGAATGGCTTCAGATGCAAGCAAAATCTTTCAAAATCTGGCATCGTCAACAAACGATGAGCAGCTCTGAATAACTGAGCCAAGGCTTATATAGAAGCAGAACAAAAACAAGTTTTAAACTGAGTATGCCCAAAGGCCTATCAGGTGTTGCTTGCAGATGATTTTTCAAAAGATTTTTGTAAAGGAGCATAAGTTCGAAATGGGTCTGAAATCTTTTATTTACTTATGGGTGGATACTTTAGATAGGGGGATGATCATAGCTTGTTTGAAAAATGAAGCAACATTCCCTGACTTAATGGATAATTTGAAGATCTGAGAAATAAGCTTGGATATTTTTTTGCCTGAGAGTTTAAGGAAAGAGGAATGCAGGGAGTAAAATATGGAACAAATAGAATTTAGTTTTAGAAGCCACTCTTTGAGTTCACTGTAAAGGCACTGAAGCAAAGGGGTGCAGCATATTCTGCCAGGATATAATTCAAAGGGGGTTGCATTTGGGAGGTTGGGGAGTTAGAAGAAGACGGAAAAGAGTTGGTAATATCATTCACAGTAGTAAGAAGAATGTTTTGATAATGCTTATGAAAGTATGAGTTGATTAAAGATTTGTTTGTAGGACAAGTAGAGAAGTCAGTAATGGGGCTTGTTAGGTATAGTATCTGTTTCCAGAATAATTTTTCTTGGAGGTAAATACTTATTGCTATTGTCAATGATATAAGGGTTTGGCACTATTAGTAGCTATTCTGATAGATTTTCTAAGGTCTTGGAAATTTTGATGTAGCTGAGCATTATAGGGCTCTCTTTTCCAACATACCAAGAGTCATCCATTTCTTTAATTTTTTGCAAAATATTACCTGTTATCCAAGGGCATTTTTGAGCTCTGAGTCATCTGCAAAAGAAAAGGTAGACAGTGTCAGGGTCAGTTTGAGAGTTGAAAGAAGACCAGAAGATAGCAAGAGATTATTGGCATTGGGAAGATTTAAATAATTGGGAGGAAAAGATTGAAAAATGTTCACGCATGGCACTGGGTTGCACATCCACCTGGGAGCATCTAGGCCCAATATTAATTATTTTTATATCAAGGGTTGTTTGTAAGTTTGACCTGCTAGGTAGTTGCACTATCTGTTCAACATTATGAGTGTGCAGCATTTTACTACTCCATGCTTTATTTGGACCTAGTTTGTTAATTTATAGTTTCCTAAAATAATACAATTTTTAAAAGCCATTAGGTAATACATCAAATAGGCATTGCTGGAGAACAGATATAAAAGGGGGGAGAATACAAATAATGTATAAGTGGAGGTGTTTGTGACTGCCAAGAGTAATATGAGTTGTAATCCAAATAGAGTTTGACTGTCTGTGGCACAGGAAGTCTTGTAAGATATTATCTGGATTCTGGAACATAGCTTGATGAGAAGAAAAGTACCATCACCATCCTTTAGCCAGGTCCTTTGTCCATTAGGATAAAGTAACTGGAATGAAAATAGGAAGACAGGTAAAAGTCATCCATAGTCCAGGTTTCAGTTATGCCAATGAAATGTACCTTGTGTAAAGAAAGCTAACTTCCAAGTAAAGTCTATTTGTTATTTATACTGGTTGCTTTTCTTCTTAATGTTGCTGTAGCTGTCCAGATTTTCACAGAATGTCAAGATTTCTGCCACATTTTTGGTCTATTCCTCATAAAATCTGTGGTTTTCTGGCAAATTACCAGGGATTGTAGTCACTAAATAATGGCATACATTTGAGCTTCAGACTTCATATCATTCAGAAAATGCATTCTAACATAAATTCTGGTATCCTAGCAACTTTCTAAGTTTATAAGAGCAATATTTAAACTCTGTCCCTCTTTTCGGGCCTTTGTCTCCCCATTATTTTAGGCTTTGCCCAGATTTCTTAGACTGAGGTTGAGATATATGATCACTGATTCAGTGGCTAGACACTGCTCCTTTAACCTACACTACCCACAATTCCCACCCAACCATTCTTACTATATTTAAACACTAATTTCACTCCAACACTTCTCTCAACCTATATCTGCATCCAAACAATCAAAACATAACTAGGTAGCAGTTGCCCTACAATTAACATCTCTAAACCATTTGCTTAAAGTGCTAAAACCCAGAATGTCCTGTTAGATGTTATACTGCTGTAGCAACAACCAAATCTGTCTTAGTGACAGATCACAGTGCAAAGTAATATCTTTGGCAAAATCTATTGTATATGTCATACAAAATGGCTCTGACTCAAAACCCTACTAGTGTGCCTCTTCAGCATATTAGCAATTTTTACCAACTACCATATTTCCCCACTAAATGTAATTAACAATCCTACAAACCCACACTAACTTCATCAACATTTACCAAATCTGTCACTCACCACAGCACCAATGCTCTACCAACAAACCTCCTTGGATCTTTTTCAATTACAGGTATCTTAATCCAATAGTACTAAAACACAAATACATTTGGCTACATACTTTCCTTCATAAAATTTCCACCTCCACAATTAGTGGAGACATTCACCCAAACTGCCAGCCCCACACTACGGCAAATCCCCCACACGTATAGCACAGAATTAAATGTATCTATCTATTTTCCTTGTCCATCCCCCCAGTTCCAACCTTCTCCTCCTAAATATCAGTCTTAAAAACATGTACAACAAAATCAAAGACTTACATGCCTACACTGACACATATTTCCCAGATATAGTCATAGCTATAGACACCTGGCTAAACCCACACAGATGACATTGAAATTACTCCACCTGGTTTCAGTATAGCTAGACTTGTCAGGTGAAATAAACAGACAGGTGGAATAGGCTCAAAGGTTTATACTAGACTAACAACCACCAGGGTCTTTACAAGCCTAGCCATGCAATCCCAACCCAATTTTGTCCCCAAGTTCCTTGGACACCTATATGGTGCAGTATGTTAGTAAGGAGGTAGTTAAGGGTTATGTAGTGGGGTATGTTAGTTGGGGGATTAATTCACTTACTGTTGCCCTCTGTCCATCAGAGATATGGGGACCAGACCAGGGGTCAATTTGGGACTTCCCATTCAATGATCAAGGAATCACCATCATCTACAAGACTTCACTAACCACATACGGACAGGAGATACCACAATTTAATAAAGCAGAAGTACTTACATCACACCTCATAATCAATAGTAGGAAAACACTTTATTGAGCAGCCATATATATCCCATCAGGCAAAAACATTACCTCTCCCACCCTATCCAACGTGAAGTAATAGTACTAGGAGACCTAATTATAGACTGGCAGCTTATCAACAGCAGCACCCCATCTGATTCTATAAACCTACAGGGCTTTACAACATTAATTACATTAGTTATTCTAATCAACAAAAGCACTGGTAGGCAGTCAATCTTAGACTCAATTCTTATTAACAGACCAAACAAAATCAGGACAGCTGGTAACCTTCCAAATAACATAGGTGACCATCTACCTACTTAGATGGAGAGATGATAAGTCAGCAAGCAAAGGAGAGTAGTACTGCTGAAACTGAATTCATCCTCAAGTCTTGGTGAGTACCTTCACAAGGCGGACCTTGTTGTTCACAAAAACTCACAAAGATGACATCAATATATAGACTGTATTTTATATTGCATATATCGCGGACAGAAGTAGGTCAAAAGGTGCACAAGACACAGGATAAAAAAGTGCCCAATCCTGGTAGACACACTGGTGCCAGGACTGGAAAAAATGACAGTGTAGAATCCTTAAAATACAGAAACATTCCTTAATGGGGCTAGGCCAGGCCCAGGGGAGGATGCCCCCCTGTTGTAGAAGGAAGTAGCAGTCCACAAAAATTACAAAAACCGATAGGCCAAAGAAGAGCTATAAAGATGATTGACTGGACTATTGAGAATAAGAAAGAAATCATGTATTGTTACAATTATGCAGAAAGCCCAGAATTTCCAGACACAAGATATACAAAAAGATTAAGAAATTGGAGGAAAGAAAAATAGTTCTACAAGAAAAACTGTCAGAAGCCTCAATACAAAATTGTGTTTATTAATACAACAGATTTGTAAAAAACATTATATAGACCAAGAAACTTCAATCTGTTTGGAAAAAGAAAGAAGCATCTGAGGAAGTTTGAAAATATAAACAACAAAGCCTAGAGATTTTTGAAAAGTATAAAAAAGAAATATGGACATGGGAAAGAAATAGAGATTTGATATGGTACAATATTTATACAAAGTCAAAAGTCAAATTAATCAATATAAAAAAGGCAGCCCCAAAGATATTCGAAAATAAATACAGGGAAAGGCATCCAGATACAGAAAATTTCACAATTAAAAAAAATAATATCCCAAAGAGGAAATGCAGAAAAGAAGATTACTAAAATAGAAGTTGAAAAAATAGAAACTGAAGTTATGGAATGCCTGCGAAGTGAAGGATCTGGTGCAGAAGGTCTAACAGGTTATATCACAGCATGATGGAATGAGTCCCCAAAGTAAGAAGGAACAGGAAGATCAGGAGACATATGAAGAAGAAATATGGATGTGGGAAAGAAAAAAAGATTTGATATGGTGTGATATTATGCAAAGCAGAAAGCAAAATTAATCAATACAAAAAGAGCAGCACCAGAGATATTTGAAGAGAAATATGGGCAAAGAATCTGGAAAGCTTTACAATACAAAAAAATAAGAAGACAAAGAGGAAAAGGAGAAAAGAAGATTAGTTATGGAGAAATTAAAGAAATAGAAGCTGAGGTTATGGAGTACCTGTGAAATTAAGGATTCAGTGTAGAAAATCTAACTCAGAAAGCACCATAGCAGGATAGAGCAATGGGCATCCAAATTAAGGAGAAACCAGTGGAATGGAAAGCAACTGGGCAGTTGCTATATGAAGATATTTTAGCGCCTTCCACTAGAAACCAGTATAAACGTTCACTTGAAGCTGGACAGCAAGGGAAGGAACAGGAAACTGTGGCAACTCTGATGCAGTCAATGTTGAGGAGAGATAGGTCAGTGAGTTCCCATATGACAGAGCAACAGATGACACAGGATGAAACTGAAGAGAATGTATAGAAAGCTCGCAGGAAATGGAGGAAAAAAATGTGCCCTTAGTTTCAAAGAGAATGAGATAAGAAGAGAGTTGCTTGACGTAACAGAGATAGATAGACATATTAAGATCAATGAAAGAAATAGACTGCAGATGGTCAATAAAACCCAAAATGTCAGAAGTCTGAGAAAACAAATGAACACAATAATTAAGACTGTCCATAGAAATCCATGCGATATAACAGAAGTAAATAGGATATATTACTGTACAGCTAAATTAATAACAGATAGAATTCTACAACAAAATCATAGGATAGTAAGGGAAAGGAAGGGGAGAAATCAAATACCATCATGGAAGTATCAAACAGAGAAAACTATAACACAATTAAGACAAGAAGTGTCACTGTTAGGAGTATAGAAGAAGGATCAACAAAACTACTCAAAAAGATAGATGTGATAAAAGCAATGCACAGCCTTATAATGGGTCTATATCACTTCGATGAAACGGCAGAAGTTCGAACACCATACGTTCGAACTTCTAACCTCGAAGTGCAAAACCATCGAAGGCTTAGAACAGCAATTTTTTTCCCAGGGAAAAAAAATCGCTGTTCCAAGAAACACACACACAACACAAGCACACCAAAAAAACAGCAATCCACACACACATACATTTAAAATCCTACATCTAACCCTACACTAAACTGTACATACACTACTATCTACCCACTCACCTTAACCTAAACCCTAACCCTAAGGTCTGTCACTATCGCACACTTACCTGACCTGCACCCTAACCCTAACTCACCTAATCCGTGCCTTAACCCTAATGTCTGCACAATCACACACTTACCCGAACCCGACCCATAACTTTCCACTGAAAATAGTGAAGCCACAGAAATGCCCCACTGAATTCTTTCCCTGGGAAAGAATTTGGTATTCCACGGCTTCACAATAATCAGTTTTTCGAACATCACAGTTCGAACATATGGTGTTCGAACTGCTGAAGTTTCAATGAACTGATAGGAACCCCATTATAATGGATCAGGATCTATCTTGCACTATTGCAAATAAAGTAAAAATCTCAGCACAGGCAAAAAATCTTAGAAGATACACAGATAAATATAAAGGAAAAGTATAAAATAAGCAATTTATTGATGACCGTAAAAAAGTTCTTTATAGAATTGGGAAACAAGGTAAAAGGAATTAAAAGACCACCCAAAAAAGAAGAAATAGATGCATTTTTGAGAAATATCTATGAAGATCCTGTGGAACATAACAAAGATGCTAAATAGATAGAAGAAGTAAAAGAAAGAATAGGAAGTTCAAAGGTACAGGATATGAAATGGGATAAAGTAAAGGCCAGAGAGATTTAGATAAAGTTAAGAAAAGCCTCCAACTGGAAATCCTCAGGTCCAGATGTAGTACCTAACGTCTGGCTAAAAGTGTTAACATCTTTGCATGAAGATTTAGCCATGAGAAAGAACTATTTATATGCACACCCCGAACAAGCACCAACCTGGTTAACAACAGGAAAAACAATGCTCCTACTTAAGAGTGAACTTTCAAGCAATCCTAAAAATTGCAGACCAATAACTTGCCTTCTGACGACGTACAAACTATACACCAGAATTGATGCTGACAGTTTGTAGTCATTCAGAAGAAAATTCAGTCATGGCACTAGAACAGAAAAGAGTAACAAAAGAATGTCATGGAACAAAGGATAATCTGTTGCTAAATAAAGTCATAATGGAGAACTGTAAAAAGGGGAAGAATCTAAGTATGGCATGGATTGACTGCAAGAAAGCACTTGACAATACCCTACATTCATGGATAAAAGAGTGCTTAAAAATGTACAAGCTACAGCCTACACTGATCGACTACATTACAGTGACCATGAAACAGTGGCAGACCACTTTGCAGTTAAGCCATGATAAAGGACAAATTATTATTCCAGGGATAAAAATTCAAATAAAAATTCAAAGCGGGATATTCCAGGGTGACTTCTTGGCACCACTGCTATTCTGTCTTGCCTCTAACCAAGCTGTCTACTTAACATATTAGGCCATGGCTATAATTTGGCTACTAGAGAACAACAAAGTGTAATGATCTCTAATCTTCTCTTTGTCGATGATTTACAACTGTGTAGCTCATCAGATGAGGAACTGAAAGCACAACTGCAAGTAGTCAAAACTTTTTCAGATGATATAAAAATGTAATTTGGTCTTGATAAATGTGTAAATGCAACCTTTAAAGCAGGAAAACTGCAGCACCAAGAAAACATCAGTTTGGGACAAGAATACGATATAAAAGAACTTGAGCAAGAGGAAGTGCTGGTTGTGGCATACTAATGGCAGAAGAATTGTATACTGAAAGGCACAATAATGTGGAAAGACTGCTGCACTGGGGATTGTTTAAACATTACGGTATTGAAGTGGCTGAAAAACACTGGAAACATGAACCACAAAGTATCATAGAAAATAATGAAGTCTACATCACATGGGATTACCCATTACCAACAGCTGAAAAGATAGATGCAAGAAAATCAGATATAATGGTCCATGAAAAGAAGACAAAAGTAGCAGAGTCATTGAAATCGCTACACCCAGTGACTACAGTGTCTTGCGTACAGAGAGACACAAAGTCATAGAATATCAAGATTTGCAGGCAGAAATGAGAGCAATATGGAAGAAAGATACCCAGACAGTTCCAATAGTAGCAGGAGCAACAGATCTTATAAAAAGAATCTATAATCGTATTTAGATATGTTACCAATACAGGTAACTCCATATGAATTGCAGGAGTCATTACTTGCCACATTGCGGGTGCTGCGAAGAGCACGTTTGACTGTCATCAAAGACTGAAACAATACTAATTTCATGAACTTTAATTGTACTTTGACTTAAGAAAGGGGTCCATTTCCATCATGGTAACAGAAACCCAAAAGACTCAGAGAAATTAAAAAAATTCTGAAGTTACAATGTCCAGGACAAAGATACAATTCACAGCCAAGTTCATAACTCAACAAACTTTGACAAAGACACTTTTATCAAAACTTTAACAGAATATAACTGGAAAAAATGCAAGCAATAATGCCTGACAGAGTGTATCTTAATGTGTAATTAACACCCACCCAGCACAGGGCCTCTAGGCCCCTGGAGGGGCATTAATTACACATCAACACACACAAACTGGAATTCATTATTGTGCTTATAGAATGGGGTCTCTGTAAAATTTTTGTGTTTTACTTACTTCTTTATTTTTTTAAGTACCATATTATTTTTTTCATATGTTTTAGATGTAAAATAGTTCATAGGTTCATAGGTTCATAGGTTCATACTAGGCTATCTGCCCGAGGGCATTTATAAGCCTAGCCCATAGTTTTGTGGCTTACGCCACCCCTTTAGTTTGGAGAAACTATGCCCATTATTTTGCTGTGCCTCTGTCGAGCAGTGACACTGAGGTAACCCCTGGGGTGTATCTGCGATCTCCCATCCATTGGTCAAGATTCCTCTTGAACAAGGCCAGCGAGGTGCTCTGCCTCACATAAACCGGGATTTTGTTCCACAGCATAGGGAGTCTTTGGGTGATGAATCTATCCCTCCAGCACGTCCTATTAATAACCGTGTCGAGGTTTAAGTCTCCCGCCCTTGTGGCTCTGAGGATCTAGATTTTTGAGATGAAGCATGTTCATCAAATCTGGGTTTGACATGGCCTTGTATGTCAGGCATAGGTCACCTCTGAGCAAGCGGTAAGCAACTGAATATAACTGGAGTTCTTTCAGTCGGGCAGCATAAGACAGATTTTGAGACCCTTTATCCTTTTGGTGAGGAACTTTTGTGGCCTCTCCAGCTGCTGCAAGTGTCGGGTCAGATACATTCCGAATGGGGCATTGTACTCGATCATTGGTCTGATGAGTGATGAGTATAGGGAGACTATGACTTCCCTTGATCTAGATGTGAATCCCTTCATGATAAGGTGGGCAATGTAGAAGGTCTTCCTAACTACTTTAGCAATATGAGTGTCGAATGAAAGGCTACTGTCAACCTGGGTTCCCAGGTCCCTAATAACTTCTTCTGTGTTCAGGGATTGCCACCTATATGGTAGCTAGGGTAACCTTATTTTTCCCGAAGGGTATGACTATGCATTTCTTGGCATTTAACTTTAGGCCATGGCTCTGGCACCAGTTATCCATTTCTGTGAGACCCTTCTGAAGGATATCTGTGTTGGATGTGTTTTCAACTACGGCGCCCAGTTTGCAGTCATCTGCAAACTTTGTCAGCCATAACCCTCCTGTGTTTGCTTGTACTTCAGAAAAGTAGATGCCAAACAAGAGTGGGCCCAGGACTGAGCCCTGTGGGACACCACTTGTGACAGGCTTTGAGTCTGACATGGCGCCAGCAACTCTGACCCTGTGGGTTCTGTCACTCTGCCAGTTTGCAACCCATCTTGTAATGTATGGGTTTACATTTAAGTTGATGAGTTTTTCAATGATACCCGAGTGAGGTATTGTATCAAAAGCCTTTGCCAGGTCAAGGTAGGCTGTATGGACTGCCTTTCCCTCGTCAATGGCCTTGGTGACTGTTTCAAAAAAGTCAACCAAGTTTAAAAGGCATGATCTGCCTTTGACAAAGCCAAACTGGGTTGGATCCAAAGTCTGCAAGTTCCCTATGTCTTTATTTATGAGATCCATTATGATCCTCTCCATGGCTTTGCAGATAAGGCTTGTCAAGCTAATGGGACGGTAATTTCCAGGGTCGGTGGAGGCACCGCCTTTGTGGAGTGGGACCACAGTCGCTGCGCCACTCCTGATGCGTATCTGGAGGTGAGACTAAGATTAAACAGCTGTCCTAACTGTGGGTTTAATTCCTCGTTGAGTTCATGGAGCACACAGCCGGGGACACCATCAGGTCCCATGGATGCTGTGTTCTTTGCCTTGGAGAGAGCAGTTCTCACCTGGGCGTTAGAGATGTTTGGGGGCTACAATCATTTGGTATAGATATCTCTCCTTTAGGGGAGGGGAGAAGTTTGCACTGAACCTGTCAGCCAGTATGTTGGCAATGTCTGTAGGATCAGTAATCTTCACATCATTTTGAACTAATTCTGAGCATATCTGGGAGTTTCCTCCTAGGTTTCTGACATAGCTAAAGAATGCCTTATGGTTGTCTTTAGAATCCTTAGCTATTTTTTTCTCAAAATTAGCTTTGGATGATTTTATGAGAGCTCTTAGCTTTTTACTTATAGTGATCAGTGGTGTCTTACCTTTTAAGGATTTTGCTCTATCTTGTAGTAGCTTTCTCCTTTTGTTGTAGAGTTTGTTTATGGCTGGGGTCCACCAGACTGGACGCTTGCCTTTGGTACAAAGAGCCTTTGTTTTGCTTGGGATTGCCTGATCCATGCAGCCCTGCAGGTGCTGGTAGAAGGCATTTGTAAGTGATTCAGCGGTTTGAGTAATGTTAACCGCCGGCTCAGGGGCCTTAAAGGAGACCACACTAGTCTTTAGAAGTGTGAAGTCGGCTTTCGAGAAGTTCTTTACTGTGGTCTTTTTCATTTCGGTGGGGGCAGGATGAGGACCTCCAGCGAGATTAGTTTGTGATCAGATCTCACCAGTGAGGGTATACTTCCGGTGTTGAACATTGTGCTCCCATGTTCGTGATGATGAGATCAAGTATGTTTTCTCCTCTTGTGGGGATGGTGACTAGTTGTTCCATGGCATTTGAGTTAATGAATTCCAGGAACTTTTGGGCTAGAGTGTTTGGGCTTGAGTAGTGTTCCCAGTCTATATTAGGGTAGTTGAAGTCACCTAGTATGATGGTGTTCGGAGATACATTTATCCCTCCAGTGTTTTCAGGAAGGCCATATGAGGTTCCTGAGTTTGCGAGGGTGGCCTGTAACATGCTACAAATTGCAGAGCAATCTTGCCTATGGTTAATTGCACCTGGATGGTTTCCGATGCATCATGCGATGCCACCAATCTTGAGGTGTGGGTGTCCTTGATGAATATGGATACCCCTCCTCCTTTCTTGGTATTGTCCGGGTTTTAGGGCCGGAACGCATGATATGAGGTAAAACCTGATAGTGCTGGGGTGCTCTCAGGAGCCTTGAACCAGGTTTCTGTCACAGCACAGACATCGATGTTCTCCATACTGAGAAGGGCCTCGAGTGCGTGCATCTTGAGGTTGAGACTTCTGGCATTGAGCAGCATTACCCTTAGTTTTTTTTCTTTGTTTTGTTCTAGGGTGGTAGGTTTAGAATTTGAGCCTTGCCTAAAAAAGACACTATGGGAGTGGCAAGAGCCTTTGCCAAAATCCGGAATCCCAGGGGTGTCAAGTGCAAGCCGTCCCTTGTGAAGCAGCATGGCTTGTCCAGCATGTCATCCCAGGCAGACAGACATTGGATCCCCTTTGAATGACACCAGAGTTTAAGCCAATTGTTAAAGCTGATCATCTTATCTCTGTATTGTGGCATCATTCTTGGTGAAGGTAGGATACTGCTCAAGGTCAGGGTCATACCTGCTTGGGCTACATAATCAGAGAGCTCCTCTATGTCTCTTTTCATGTAGTCCAAGGAGGTACATCTCAGGTCGTTAACACCAGCGTGGACAATGATTGAGTCGTACTTGTACCTGCTGTTGAGAGACCTGAGTGCATGCATTATGTGGCGGATTCTAGCACCCGACAGGCAGCTTACTGTGACCTTCTCCTTACTCAGTCTGGTGAGCGGGACGTCAGTGTGTCTGACTATGGAGTCACCAATGACTAGTGTGTCTGGCATTGTGTTTGGCCTTAAGGGCTGTGACTGCTTGACACTCTGACTGTGTGGTCTATGTGTTGCAGGTGTTGTGTTCTGAGGTGGTAGTTGTTTGGGTGTCTGCTTTGGTGACCTCTGCTGTTTTGGTAGATTTTTGATCAGAGCCTCCGAGTATGTCTCCATCTAATGTTTCAAACTTGCTGTAGTACATGTTAATGGTGTTGGCAGAAACATTTTACATCCAAAACATAACACTTTAAAAATTTCCAGGTATTTACTTTATTTATTTATTTTTTTAGTTTCTTTCATAGACAGTCAAACTATGTTGCTGCAAACAGAAAAGCAACTATTTTTGAAAGGCAAATCATGTTTATTTCACCATATGTGCCTTAAAATACAATGCTGGCATTTTGACATTAGTATTTTTCTTCTGGTGGAACAGTTGCCGCGTATTACATGCACTAGGTGTATTGGCACAGTGTCTTATGAGAAGTAAATATTTGAAAGCTGTTTGATTCCAGATTAATTAATTTATTTATTTAACATTTGTTTTACCAGGATAGTCTGACTGGACAGCTAATGCCCATTTTCAATGGAGTCCTGGGGAGAAAAGCGCCACAAAGTTACAGTGGCAATACATAGGTTGTTAAAGATTAACATTAGTAGAATACTGACATTTTAGGCAGGCATGACAGTTGAATGCAATAACAGTGGTCGGATAACAAGAGGTAGAAAGTTAAGATGTAAAAGGCAGAAACAGTTAAATGCCAACAGTCAAATGCAATATAATCTCATAGGTCAATCAGCAAATCACAAATATTATAGTATTTATACAATACATGAACATAAGGTACTCACAGTAGGTACATATTTACAATATTTAAAAAGTTATACAATGCACATAGGTGGTCTAAAAAGACAGTGAGAAGTAGCCATCAGAGGCCTAAGGGGTCCCGTCCTACAGTGGGGTGACAATTTGGGGGGGGGTCACTGCAGTTGCAAAGAGGGGTAGCATAAAGGTGAAATTTAAGGAGATCTTTGAATGTGGTTGTGCAATTGTGTAGCATGAGGTCAGGAGGGAGTGTGTTCCATGCTTTTGTGACCTCGTGGAGAGAATAGGGCTTCACCAGACCTGTTCTTGGATGGATTTATACATCGCTCTGCATCATCACAGGGTCACATTAAACAGTCTGAGTCTTAACAGGCTGAATTATATTGTGTTATCAGATGAGTAGTGTAGCTCTGTTGTGAGACAAGGAAGATTGCATTACATGGAGGATTACAAAATCAGTTCAGTCATTCTTCATAAAATGTACTATAAGAGTAAGTATTATCACGGTCCAAATGCTCCTGTTACTAATAAAATGTTTTTCAACTGCATAGCTTGTATTTCCTTACTGTGTTGCACATGTATATTTTAAGATCCTAAGGTAAGAGGTCAGGAGGTGTGCAGACCATTTAACTGCTGCCAGGGATCACTCTCACTCTTCACACTCTCTCACACACAGTTTCTTCTGCATTCATACACGCATACACACTTACCCACACACACACACACACACACACTTTAATTTTATTTTTTTATTTTACACGCACTAAACAGCAATAACCCTGCTTAGCGAGTAGCACTCTCATGCAAACAGTCTCTTCTGCTTTCATGCACACATTCACTCACACATGCAGACAGAAACATAAACACAGTCATACACATACATACGCACACATACAATTTTTTTCTATTCATTTATTTATTTTACACTCATTAAACAGCAAAAACACTGATTAGTGAGTGTAAAATAACGGCTCCATCAGGCTCACTTTCACTCACATGCATGCATACACTTACAGACACACACAGACATAAACACACTCACACACATTTTTTTTATTTTCTTTTTTACATTTTACACTCTCTAAACAGCAAAAGCACTGCTTAGGAAGCATAAAATAATGGTGGCCGTCAGGTGTTTCCTGTCCGAGCTGCATGGCAGCTTGATTATGCTGTCGTGAAGCAGCAGACTTGTTTTTCTCAGCAGACATTACTTGTACATTAATATCCTGCTGGAGAACTTTTGTTCTCCATTCAGGGTGCTGTAGTAATGTTTGCCCATTTTCTAGTATACACTTCAACAAGATAGTCCTAAAACTCTCAATAACTTTGCCCTAATATGTACCAAAAGGGTCAAATCCAACCCTGCACCATGGCTAACAAAGGAAACTAACACATTAATGCCTGACAAGGCCTGGAAAGAATGGAAAAAAATAGATTACAAAATACATTTCATCTTTTCAGGCACCTAAGGAATAGAACAAAATACCAAATAAAAGGTGATAAGCAAACCTGTTGTAACATCCTCCAAAATAAACATCACAACAACCTAAAACTCTTCTGGACATCTATAAATAAATGCTTATATCTAGCCTAAACTACCACCTGCACCCCTACATCTAATAATACTGATTCAGTTTCCAGACAGTTTAACAATTATTTCATACAATGTCCCTCACAAACATTAACTCTTCCACGACCCTCTCATTATCTGCACTCTCTGCTAAATATCCTCAGCAACTTGACTTTAGCCCATTACCTACCTCCTGCACTAAAACGTCACTCTAGCTGCTGACAAACTCCCCATGGGCTACTTAACAAATGGCTTCAGATGCAATTGCTTTTACAGTCTCTATATTAATAAAAAGAGCTATATTCAAAAAATATCTTCCTTCCATCTGTAAAAAATTCTTTATTATACCTTTACACAGAGGTGGCACATCTACAGAGTTTAATACTTACAGGCCCACTGCAGTCCTCTCCCTTATCAAAAATGCTTGAAAAGTGTATTCATGCACAGCTTCTATGTCACCTAAATTCAAGTAATATTATCTGTGAATTGCAACATAGTTTCAACCCCACCACAGTACAACCACTGCCCTCTTTCACTTTACCAGCACTAAAAACTAGCATAGGAACAATAATAAACTAGTATCACCTGTGTTCCTAAACTTATCCAAAGCTTTTGACACTGTATCACACCAACATTTACTCAGTCCTATAACTATTGCTCAATGCTCCCTTACATGGTTCCTTAGTTATTAAACAAATGGAAACAGAATATTTGCTTCTCTCTCAGTTATCATAGTTGCCCCACAGGGTTCTATACTAGGACCTCTCTTCTTCAATATCTTTATAATCAAGCTTTATATTACTATAGATCAAGCAAATAAAGAACAATATGCAGATGATTCATCTTAAATATGTACAGCCCCCAAAATATCCAAACTCCAAGAAATCACTCAAAGTTCTTTCTCTTCAAACGAAACCTGGTTGAACAAATTCAAACTTACTCCTCAGTCTCAGTGATCTTCTTCACCTCCAAAACATTGTTTCAATAAAAAACAATTTTGTTGGTTACGCCTGAAAATAATGCTAAAACTGAAGTAGTACCAGAGACTAAATTACAGGCCATTGTAATAGATGGCAATCTTAAATTTGATCTAAATTTTCTTCAGACAATTAAAAAGACCCACCAAAAACTCCCATGCTCAACTGTACACACTGCAGCTACTTTGTTCTTGCAAAATTTCTCTATAGCAATATTACACTATATGATGTTATAGCAATAACCCACGCCTGGGTGTGGGTAATGCTGGATTTACCCACGGTTTGCATGGTTTGGTCCCGAGGGCAAAGCCCGAGGGACCAAACAAAGCCAACCATGGGTAAATACAGCATTGCCCACACCCAGAAGTGGGTTATTGCTATTATACCATGACATTATTTAAGAAAAGAAACTATTACTTTTCTTAAATAATGGCATAGTATAATGCCTCTTTACTGCCCTTCCGCAGATGTCTGGCATCCGCGGCAGTTCTGATGTACTGTGCACCTCGCAGTACATCAGAGTTGAGCAAAAGCAACGGAGAAAGCAAGATCGCCGTTGCTTTTTTTTTCGTTATGTTAAATGGGTTTAACATAGCGAGACAGTTTTTAAATAAGCAACGGAGATGTCCGTTGCTTATTTTAAAACTGTCTCGCTATGTTAAATGCATTTAACATAGCGAAACAGTAAAAAAAGCAACGGAGATCTTGCTTTCTCCGTTGCTTTTTTTTTTAAAACCTGTCTCACTATGTTAAATGGGTTTAGCATAGTGAGACAGCTTTAAAATAAGCAATGGAGATCTCCGTTGCTTATTTTAAAGCTGTCTCGCCATGTTAAACCCATTTAACATAGCGAGACAGTGTTTTAAAAGTAGAGTTATACTAATGGAAAAAAGTCCGGGCGACCGGACCTTTTTCCATTAGTATAACTCGATTTACAATGTGCATGCTGGCCGATCAGCGTGCACATTTTGGGGGGGTCATGGTATAATATACAATATTGTACGTTCTCTTCTTATCTATTGTACTACTTACTTTACTGACTAAATTTTTACATCATGTCTAATTATAATAGTGATAATTTATGATGCACATACTTTCCTAATTTATATTTCTCCATTTGATTGCTCTTATATTACCACTGTTGCACTGAAACAGATTAAAGTATATTATTCTTTAGTTGCTTTCCACTGTCCTACTGTTCTCATGCTTAAAGCAAAGTGAATATTTTTTCTGTCTACTTCTGTATCCCATCACTCAGCACATACACCACATATTTCACTTTGCTGGGATTATTTTGCTCTTATCTGTGACTACAACAAGCAACTCTCTGCCATAGTGCTGAATTGGTAACATTCTGTCACAAATCTTGGTGATAAGAAAGTTATCGCACATCAAAATATCCACATTTTTATGCTTACTAGTGATTGTTCTGATACTGTCTGAGACTCGCTATTACACAGTTACTTCTTGTAATTGTATTCATTAGCCACCATTAATTAACAGCATTATCAGCAAGAGAAGCAAAGCAAAACAAAACAGCGGCTGTCTATCAGTGCTCTAAAGAAGCCTGATCTTCCAATATTGTAACAGTAGTAGTACACAAAACCAGACTTGACCACTGTGGGAGTGTAGGCAGCTAACACTGAGAGCCATACAAGAGGCATGAAGCTGCAGTTACTAATGATATTGTACTTAACAATACTGGACTTGTAGGAAAATACATTATTATTTGCTGTAGTGTCTCTCAGGTAAATCTCTGGGTCATGTAAGGTATAATGACTTGTCTTAGCCTAGTGTGGGGCCCACTGAGGGAATAGGGCCCTATTGAGCTAAACTGGTTTGTGATAACATGAGCTAGTGCCAGCATAGCTAGATGGAATTTTGTAAAGAATGATATCCTTGAATATCAAACTGATGTGTACAAGATGATTGTGTTACAAATGTATTGGAACTGTATGGCATTTGAATATCAAACTGATTTGTACAGATGCTTATGTTACAAATGTATTAGAACTGTATGGCATTTGAATACCAAACTGACTTGCATAGATGCTTATCTTACAAATGTATTAGAACTGTATGGCATTTGAATATCAAAATGTATTTGCAAAGTTGCTAGTGTTGAAAAATGTATCAACAGTGGGTCCTGCAAGGCAGAAAGGAAATATCCATGCATGTAGTAACTGATTACATGTATATACTGTAACCAAGAACACAGGAAGTGCAGAGGTTAACCAGCTAACTAACTTTAAGAAAAATAAGGGAAATGTAAATGAGCTGTTAAACCATTAAAATGGTATCCCACAGTGATGAATAGGACCTGAGATGGTAGTTCTAGAAGAAGCTATTGTTTATTAGCTTCAGTAAAAGGAAGGAAGCACTGTGATTGTTTCTTGGCCTCAGGCCTGCCATAAACATTAGAAAAGCCCTAAATATGCATTTTTTACATGTCTATGCTAAATTATTCCCTCAATTTCAAAAGGGTATAGTGTGAGAACCTAGAGTCAGGTGATCAGATGAAGTCATTCTGCCAGCCCTGGAAATAATATTTTTACATATATACATTTTACATATATATGTGCCACACTATTAAATTAGAAGTGTATGGGATAATAGGGTACACAAGTAAAGTGTAGGGAAAAGAGGAAATAAGTCCTAGAGAGAATGAAATATTATTTGGGGTAGTAGACAAATGAATTATAACCCATCTGCCACCTAGGTTATTTGAAAGGTTGTAAAATATATTGTCTGTTAGGATGAAGGGTTAAATATTGACCTGATGCATTGTGTTATAAGAGGGAGTAAATTGTGTATGTCCTAAGTAAGATGGAAAAGAGTTATGAGATATGATTACTGAGAAGGGAGAAGAGGGATTAAAACTTGGCTGTCCTGTAGACTATAAAAACAGTGAAAGCAGTGTAGGAATAGCTTATCTGCTATATAGGTTATAGGGAGTTAGCTGAGTGACTGGGGGATGCAGAGGAATTAGCCTGTCACCTAGACGAATGCCTTAAAATGTGTCAAAAAAGACTGACCAAAAGGTAGTAAAGTAAAAAAAAAAGGGAGGACAAGATTTGAGTTATTTCTGTATAGACTGTGACAGTGGGAAAAGACAGGAGAGCAGTCTGCAAGGAGAAGAAAGAAAAGCTGCAAACTGCCTCTTCTTGGGCTAAAAGCATATCAGGAGGAGCTGGGGGTGGGGTTAGCCTATCTACCACCTAGCTAATGCTGTATGGAGTTGGAGAAATATTATCAAAGAATTAGCACGCTAAAATGAAAGATGAAAGAGCTGGTTGATACCCAGTCTAGGTGAATGGAATAGGAGAAGAAGGAAGGCTTGGGAGATTATGTTTGTGAAGAACAGAGAGATTTACCACACCATTTAGGTGTCAAGAAGACCTGGGAGGTTTAAACTCACTGTCATCTAGTCTAATGGAAAATCAGTTAACAGAATCCAAGTAGAGTGTGGGGTTGCAGTTAGAGTACAGAGACTAGTCAGCTGATTAAATAAGGAGGGGATAAAAATAGGCATAAGATGGGTGATTAGGGTAAGAAGGAGGGAATTGGTGACCATGAGTAAAAGAGTCAAATAAGACCTAAGATTTTGGGCCTGAGAAAAGCTGAATGTGTGGAATGCAGGAAAGACTAAAAGAGCTTGCCAGTGATAGTGTTAACTGAAAAATTGAGTATGTTAACAGAGTTTATTGTTATAGTGCAAGTTCAGCAATGAATGAGCCTCCTGCTATGAGTAGCTTGTGAAGAATAAGATTTAAGGTAAATATGAGTTAGAAGGGGAGACTAAGTAAGACTGTAGTTCCTGAAGTTGTGGGGTAAAGAATGGGTAAGAACCATGGGTTTGGCAAGGCAGATTGGATGTGATTGTAGGATGGTAAGTTGTCATGCAGGCTGATAGATTAATTCATTCTTGAGACGATAGGATGTTTGATATGAGAGGTGAAAGTCTGATTGAAAGAAGAAGAGTGGGAGTGGCTAGAGACATTTATATTTAATGATATGGAGTAGGTGGAAATGGAAGAAAGGTGGGATGTAAATCAAAGCCTCACAAAGCACTGTGAAGTCCCCCTTCTTGTCTTTGATGTCAAAAATATGTGATCTTTCAGAGTCCTGAATACTGAAAATGCACCAGCCAGTGCAGGAAAGAAGTAGAATGTGATGGGCTAAAGAGGCGGTAGGATCAAAGCAGGAGGCAAGAGAAAAGACAACATGGAGCCAGTAGTGAGCTGCAATTGGGCAGGAAGAGAGGGGGTTGCTTGTAACAGGAGAATACTACCCGTTGCTTTAACAGAGACTGAGTAAAGAGGTTAGAACTGTAATGAGTGTGGCAGAGAGTGATGCAGAGGGAAAGCTCAATAGCAGTGGAGAGTAATACCTCCACGGAAATAACACGACTCAAGAAGAAGAACAGTGAAGGAGTCTGGGGCTTGGGATAAGAGAAACTGGGCTACTAATCAAGCAGTAGCATCATCCCAAGACTAGTTCAACAAGTACACTCCAAGAAGCAGCAAAGTACTTTCATTTATAGGTATTTCTAGCATTCTGTCATCAAAGGTCTTAAGGGCAACATATGTCACCTCTCAAACACTATTCAGTAACCCCCACAACATTTCTCCCTGCTTACCACTATACAATGTTTGTCGATTACCCTCAATTTTACTTCAAAATTATTAGTAAAACACAAGTTCAAAAGCTACTTTAACAAACTGAGTATGGCTAAAATAACAAATTTCATTATATTCACCCTAGCATACTTAAGTTATGGAGTAATATTCTCTACCAACTTATTTCATATCTATTTAACCTAACACTAACGACCAAAATATTATCACATAGATTCAAACATTCTCTGCTCATTCCCCTTACCAGTGACATCCCCTTGTTGGTGAGCAACTTCCATCCTTTCTCTAATCTTTGCCTTCTAACCAAAATATTTGAGAAGGTTGTCTTTGAACAAATACTATATATAGTACGAAATTCTCACTAACAGAGTACATGGCTTTTATCCCAGCTAAAGCCCCCTCACTGCACTATACACACTAAACAATCTTATTTGTTCCAATATGGGACAGGGTTTGCTGACTGCATGAACAGAAGGAGGGTTTTTAAAACTGCTGATTGCTCACTGCTACTGAACAAACTAGGCAACACTGGCTTCTCTACAGAAGTCTTAAAAATAGTTTCATAACTCCTTCCAATTGTACCTTCAGAGTAAATTGACCCAACAATTCCTCCAAAACTGGCACTACTAACATAGGAATACCTCAGAAATTAGTTCTTGGATCTTTATCTTTTATCTTTATATACATGACCTCCTCTGGGGCCTGTCTCAGACCAACTGAATCCTTTATACAGATGACATTGTTATTAGTAAGGCAAATTATACCCATAATGCACATAAAACTGAGCTACCAGAGGACTTCAAAGCAATTTGGAACTGGCTACATGCCAAAAATTTATTTATCAATATTTAAAAAAACACTGTTACATACTCTGGGATACCTCAAACGTTTAGAAATACCAATATCTCCACTATTATCCACGTCACAGAAAATCAGTTACCCAGACAAAACAACAGCGGTATTAGGCCTTACCCTTAATCTCCTTTAATTCCCACATAATGGGCCATTTCCTAAAGAGATTGCTATCAGTGTAAGTGACCACTCACATTGAAAACAGGCTGAAAGCATTTTTTTTTTTTTTTGGAATATGGCTCCCAGTGCAAGCCTATTTATAGACAGGAAAACAAGAAGGATGCTTCATGCTCATCAAATGATTTATAAAAATCAGTGCATACCAAGATTATATATTCCCAGTTCCAAAGGAGGTTTGGGCCTCCTTGAAATTGATTACATGTATAGAGCTGCAATTATGGGACTGCATAAACATCTGCTGACCTCATAAGGCCCAAACATAGTGAAAGTTTTGAAACGTGAGGAGAATAAATCTAAGATGTTAGTTTACCTTTGTTTACCGGGATAGTCTGACTGGATACATCCATTTTCAGCGGAGGCCCAGAGAGAAAAGCACCAAATAGACAAACTTACATAGATTACACAAGAAGTTGGAGAACATTAGAAAATATAAAACAAAGTGATTATATACAATGGCTTAGTAGTGTTCCCTAGTAGGGACTCACAATTCTCATGGACAGACACAATTAAAAGCAAGAGACGTCAGACTGGATTTAGAGCTTGGTGATGTAGTTGCATGTTATGATATTTACAGATTATGCTTTCAGTTTATAACTTAATCAGGGTTGGTACATTGGCAAAGCCAGTTCACTTTGAGATACTGTTTGAGGGTTTTTTTTTAAGAGACTTTTGGAGTATTGTAGGGTTATATAGTTTGGCAACAAATTCCAGGTTTTGCTAACAAAGTTAGCAAACAGGGATTCACCAGCAGAGTTATTAGCTTTGTGGGTTTGGACCAGTAGTTTGTTGGCTGACCATAGGGATCTCAGGTTGCTATATGGCTTAATAATATTTATAAGTGAGGGGGTATCCTCAGGGTGGTACAGAATTTTGTGCACTATTAAGAGCTGATCGAATTGAATTAAGCTGGGCAGTTCTAGTCACTCTAGTTGTTTCAGGTTCTGGCAGTGGTGGGTTCTATAGGTGGAGCCAGTGGAGAATCTGGCAATATGGTTGTAGTTTTGGGACAGCTTACCTAGTTTGGATTTGTTGAGGTTTGTGAGTATAGGCGAGGCATTTAAAAGAGTAGAGAGTAGGTGTGACCGGGCAATTGCAGTCCTAGCCAGTGGGGTTAAAAATGTCTTGTTTCTATACAGTAATCCAAGCTTCTTATTGATAGTCTGTATGGTTTTGTTGACTAGTAGGTCAAATTTGAGATTGTCTATGATAACCCCTAGAGGTTTGGTGGGTTGATCTGAGGAGATAGTGGTACCATTGTTAGACATGACAGAGAATGAAAGTGTGGCAGATCTACTAGTGGGGGTGAAGAGTAGAAGTTTAGTTTTATTGGGGTTCAGCAGTAGGCATTGGTTGGTGAGCCACTTCTCAATAGTGTTAAATGTATTTTGGGTTAAGATTTGAAGTTCAGATGGAGAGGTGGCTGAGCAGATCAGAGTGGAATCATCTGCATATTGAATGCAGGTAGCATTAGGGATAGTAGTGTGAATGTTGTGGATAAAAATAGAGAAGAGTAGTGGACCTAGTATGGACCCTTGAGGGATACCAAGTGTGAGAGGTAGCTGGCTGGAGAGTTTGCTCTGCCATAATACTGCCTGTTGTCTACCAGTCAGGTAGGACTGGAACCACTGGACTGTGTGCTTATTGAGGGAAACAGATTTGAGAGAAAGAAGTTCATGGTTTACCATGTCAAAGGCTTTTGATAGGTCAAGAAAGAGGGTGGAGGATGGCCTATTATCATTCCTGTTTTGGTTTATGGCATTAGTAAAGTAAAGGAGGGCTGAGGTGGTGCTGTGGTATGGCCTGAAACCATGCTGTGAGTTGGATAGTAAGTTATTCTGTATAAGGTATTGCATTAGTTGCTTGTGTACACATTTCTCCATTATTTTGGCTAGTGGAGAAAGAATGGCAATGGGTCTGTAGTTGGATATGTCTGTAGAACTACCACCTTTATGGAGTGCTAAGCACAAAGGGCAAATCACACCACTAAAGGCTGTTCAAACAAATATAAAATGTATAAGAAAAAAGAATGAATGTGCCACCTCTTGCTCTCAAATATTTAGATAACTGAAACACCCTTAGTACAAACAGCAGTTTAGGTGGAAGCTTGGTAGCTCTTACAAGAACTGTTGAACTGTTACAAACAGCAGTTTAAATTGAAGCTTGCTAAAACTGTTGAGCTGTTAACAGCAGCTGAAACACTCGATAAAAACAGCAGTTAGAGTGGAAGTTTGCTGACTCTTACAAGAACTGTTGGGCTGGTAAGAAACAGCTGAAGCACTCGATATAAACAACAGTTTAAGTTGAAGCTTGCTAGCTCTTACAGGAACTGTTGAGCTGTTAAAGACAGCTGAAGCACTCTTGATAAACAGCAGTTTAAGTTGAAGCTTACCAGCTCTTACAAGAACTGTTGAGCTGTTAAAAAAAGCACTTTTGATACAAACAGCGATCTAAGTAGGAACTTCCCAGTTCTAATTAGACTGTTAAAAACTCTTTATTATATAAAACAAATAGTAAAACAAACAATAAAATACAGGATAAGTGCTTTTGGTTATGCTTAACCTTCTTCAGATCTTGTTAGAAATAAGAAAAACTTCCTTTTTATATACAAAGCAGTTGCCACTCCCATTATGAAGACATCATTCCTTAAAGTGAAAGCTTAGATTATATTTACTTTTTATTTCTCAGGCCTCGCTCTTTTAATATAGGTTTTAGGGGTACTACCCCATTCAGTCCTGGGGGTTGATCTGCTCTCAGATCCATAATCCACCTTGCTTCTTCAGCTTCCGTTTTATTCATTAGGTCACCACCTCGTAGACTTTCTTTTATGTTTGATAAAGCCATAAATCTAAAAGAGTGGTTCTCAAATCTAGAGATATGTTGGTAGAGAGAATTAGTTTCTACCTTGTTTCTTATATCACATATGTGGTGAAGAATGCATTCCTTGAATTTTCTGTTCGTTTTGCCTATATAATAAGCTGTGCAGATACTACTAGTTGTCGCATATACTAGGTTCCTGCTATTGCAATTCACTAGCCCTTGGAAAGTATATATCTTATTTGTTACAGGATGTATAAATGTTACAGGATGTATAAATGTATCTTGTGTGTTAATCCATGCACATGCTTTACAGAAACCACATTTGTGTGTACCTCTGTTAGGCCTTATAGGAGCAACCTGAGTATTATAATTTCTCATCTCTATTCCATCTTTCTGGCATGAAAGCCTCTTTAGATTCTTTTTGTTCTTAAATACAAAGCTGGGTTTTTCTCCTACCAGTTCTTTAATTCTAATATCTGAAGTTAAAATCAGCCAATATTTCCTAATAGTGCCACAAATGGCTGCATTGTCTGTGCTATATGTGATAGTACACCTTACTTTGTGTTCTTTGGAGCAGCTTTCTTTATTCTGCCTCATCTCTTGTTCACTCCTCTTAGAATAATGAGGTCTACCTTAATGTTCACGTATTCCCAATATTTGCTCTTCTACCTTTATGGAGTGGGATGACGTGGGATATTTTCCAGAGGGAGGGGATAGAGCTTTTGGATAAAGTTCTGTTGATAAGGATAGATATGGGATATGCAATGGCATCTGCAGCTATTTATAGGTACTCTGCAGGGAGGAGGTCAGCAGCGAGGGTGGTAGGGGGTGGTAGGTTGTAGTTTTTTTTATAAGTGTTTTGATAAAACTAGTGGATATTGGTTGGAAGCTAAATTGGGGATGATTAGTGGGTAGATTAGGGGTGTGGTTTAAGTTTGTGGGGGTTAGTTGATTTGGTAGGGACTGGATTGTTTCAGTGAAAAAGTTATTATAAGTGCCAGCTATGGTCTCTAGGGAAATATGGGTGTGGTTAGCCGGGGTTGGGGTGGTAGAATGACCTGGATGAAGTAGTTGATTTAAGCCTGCCCAGAACTTTTGAGGGTTGTTTTGGTGTTTTTGTAGGAGATTTTGGTAGAAGCTTTTTTTATCTAGTAAAATAGATATTTTTGTATCATTCCTGAGTTGGCGATATTTTAGATGGTCAAGTGGGGTTTTAGTTGTTCTCCAGCTGACCCAAGCTCTGTTTCTAGTTTTGATTTTAGATTTGGTATCTTTTGTGAGCCATGGTGCTGTGTTTGATCTAGATTTTATTGTACGTGCTGGAGCATGGGAATCAAGGACACTTAGGAATTTAGCGTTCAAGTAAGCTATAGCCTCTTCTAATGGTAGATTTTTTTAGCTTTGACCAGTCAACTGCTTTTAGTTCATTTAGGAATATAGCAGTGTCAAAGTTTTTCCTGTTTCTAAGTGTTTTATATTTGGTCTGGTGAGGGTTTCCTGCCTTATGTTTTATGACATAGGTTAGTAAATGGTCGGTAAGGTCATCAGGGAGAGTGCCAGCTGTGTACAGTTGGGGTTGGTTATTAACTAGGATCCAGTCTAGGATACTTTCCCTGTTGGTCAGTTTGTTTATCCTAGTGGGAGATGTTATAGTCTGTTTAAACCCAGATAAGTTTACAGGGGTGAGGGAGGGGGTTCGGGGGAGCAAGGGATGCCAGTCGGTATTGAAATCACCAAGAACTATGGTTTCTTGGGGATAGGTAGTGGATAACCAGTATAGGATATCCTCTGGGGTATTTAAGTTGTTGTCTGGTGGAATGTAAGCACAGATGATGTTCAAGCATTTGTTCTGGTTAATCTGTAGTTTGGTTATGAGGAGTTCTGCATTATTGAATTGGGGTGGTTGAATGGTGTCTCTGTTAACAGTTAGAGTATTTTTGTAAAGGACTGCTATCCCACCTCCTTTCCTTGTAGTACAGTGTAACTGGTGAATATTATATCCTGGAGGTAGTATCTCATTCTCAGTAGTACTAGGTTTTAGTCAGGTTTCCGTAAGACACACAATGTCTGGGGAGTGGATTGCTAGAGAGCTTGTAGGTTGGGAATCTTATTGTTAATACTTCTAATATTTAGGTGAAATGCTAGAAGGGAACTACTGGGAGTAGAAAGGGGTAGCTTGACTGTGGGGGTTGTGGTAGAGGAGTGGAGGTTATTGGGTGTGGGTGGGCCAGGGTTGGGATGGATGTCCCCATGTGTTATAAGGTTATAGTGACAGGATACTCTAAGCTTTAGGAGTTTGTTTATAAGTTTTATATAGTCTTTGTCTTTAGGATGAAGTTTTGTGGCTTTACAGGGGTGATATTTTGTTGAGGGTGGTAGAGTTGGTGTGCTGGGGATGGTAAAGTGTTTGGTGTTATGTGTGAAGTTGTGGGTGGCTGTTTGACCATTTGGGTAGTGAATACCACAGTCAAGTTTTTGTTCGTAGGAAGTAAGATGGTAAAATAGAAATAGCATAGGCAGTAGGGTAATTAGTATTTTTTTTACTTGTTTGCATTTTGTTAGGGGGGGTGGGCCAATTTTGATGATTGAGTGTGCTAACAGGGTGTGTAAGAATGGAAGAGAAGGAAATGGATTAAGGGGGAGGTCTGTTCAGTGATGTATGAGGTGCTGACTGGTGCTTAACATGAGGGGAGTGGCTAAATTTAGTTTAAATGTAACACTAGTGGGGCGGGTGAGAATTGGGGGCAGGGAGGGGAGTGGAGCAAGTCCGAGCACAGCGAGGGCAAGCAGAGCAGGGCTAACACTGACTCCAAGTATTTCTTTAGGCTTTTGGTATGTATGGTTGTATGTTTGGCTGTATTTTTAATTTGTTTTTTGCACCAATTTATAGACTATGTTTAAGCTGTATTTTATACACTTGCAGGTTAATTTTATAGCTGCAGGGTATCATTTTCAGGGCTATGTGAGGGAGAGCAGAGTGAAATTACTGTGTTCAGGGTATTATTTTAGGTGTAAGAAAGAAGATACTGGGGCAAACTAGCTAATTTTAACAATATGAAGGGAGCCAAATTAAATTGGGGGACAGCTTAAAAAGTGCCTTTAGACCCCGGTCAGCAGTATACAGTACTTGCTTTAAATTCTAATCTATGTTCTGTTTTTAAACACAGACAGCAACTTTAACAGTACAATTTGGTGGAACAATTTAGCATTAGGAGCCTTATTTTAGGGCTGGGAAGTTTGGTGCTGTTGACCCAGCACAGCTGAATTAAACAGTTTAAGTAGAAAGACTTTAGAAAAAGTAGTAACCTTAGTTAAGTTTGTTATACTTATCCCTGCTTATCAGCGTCAAGTGGGAATGGAAATTAACCAGAAGTAGATAAAAGTCAGGCAGCAACTGAATTTTCCAAAAAGCAAAAGAAAAAATATAAGGTGAAGGATCAGATGAAAAGGCAAGAAATGTGGAAAATGCATAAATATAGTTGCAAGTATATAAAACTCCTAGAACAACCTCTGTTGATCAGGACCAAATGCAGGAATGGTTGAGGAGAGGCGAATTCAAACAAAAAGATGAAAGGTTAATAGTGGCAGCCCAAGATAATGGACTACATACAAGTTGGTTTACAAAGTCCATTGAACATGTGGGAGAAACAGACAAATGTAGGTATTGTAAAACAGAATTGGAAACATTTGCACACCTTGTTGCTGGTTGTGACAGACTAGTGGCAGAAGGACTGTATACTGAAAGGCATAATAATGTGGCAAGACTGTTGCACTGGTGATTGTGCAAACATTTTAATACTGAAGTAGCTGAAAAACACTGGAAACATAAGACACAAAGCATCATAACAATTATGAAGTCTACATCACATGGGATCACCCATTACCAGCAGTTCAAAAGATAGATGCATTCTGTTGTTTTGTAGCTGCAGAAATAGCTGTTCCAAGAAGCTGGAGAGATTTTAGAAAAGGCCTTCTCACATGTGGATAATGTGAAAAGCTTAGTAATGGTCTACCATTGGTGTTTAGATTTGACTCTTGATGCAAAGGTTGTTAAGAAGAGTGTGACAGTATTTATTATGAAAAATTTAAAGATAAAGGTGTTTCAAAGAAATGTAGCTCTTTCAGAAATTGGAAGCCAGTTATTTTTTGAAGTGTGACACAGTAGTGTTCTCTGTTGCTAACTAGGTATACCAATCTGGCAATTTTGTTTTCAGTGTATTAAAGCATGGCAGTACTCTTATAGGAGCAGACAGCAATAGACGGAAGGGCGTAGGCAACTCTAGGTAGCAGAACTGTAAACTGGAAATTGTTTTACAAAGCTTTAGGCTTGGCCAGAACTTTGTTGACCTGAAATCATAGGTCAGATTCCAAAAGAGTTACTCTCAGTATAAATCTGCAATGATTCTGAAAGACTTACTCTTTTTTAATTTATCCAAGTCTTTTGGGTTTCTAATACCATGAAGGGAATGGACCCCATTCATAAGTCAAAGTATGACTAAAGTTCATGAAATTAGTATTATTTCAGTCTTTGATGTTAACTAGAATTGCTCTTCGCAGCACCCGCAATGTGCCCAGTGATAACTCCTGCAATTTTTATGGAGTTACGTGTATCAGTAACATATCTAAATACGATTTCAGATTTTTTTTTTTATAAGACCCGCTGCTCCCACTACTACTGAAACTGTCTGGGTGCCTATCTTCCACATTGCTCTTGTTACAGCCTGCATATCCTGATATTTTATGATTATGTGTGTCTCTGTATGTAAGGCACTGTAGTTACTGGGTGTAGCAATTTGAATGATCAGTACTACTTTTGTCTTCTTTTCATGGACCACTACATCTGCTTTTCTTGCATCTATCTTTTAAACTGTTGGTAATGGGTGATCCCATGTGATGTAGACTTCATCATTTTCTGTGATGCCTGGTGGTTCATGTTTCCAGTGTTTTTCAGCTACTTCAGTATTACAATGTTTGCACAATCCCCAGTGCACCAGTCTTGCCACATTATTATGCCTTTCAGTATACCGTCCTTCTGCCACTAGTATGTCACAACCAGCAACAAGGTTTGCAAATGTTTCTAATTATGTTTTACAAAACCTACATTTGTCTGTTTCTCCCAGATGTTCAATGGACTTTGTAAACCAACATGTACATAGTCCATTATCTTGGGCTGCCAATATTAGCCTTTCATCTTTTGGTTTGAATTCGCCTCTCCTTAGCCATTTATTTCCTTCAGTAAGCTCAAGTCACAGCTAATGATGTATGTCACTTCTCCCCTACATCCTCACTCTCACACTGGGTTGAGTATGTCCTTTTTATGCACTTTATCTTTCACACGGTTCTTGCTGCTACACTACTGCCTGGGTATAGCCATTGCTCTTTAGTGAGAATTGCAATTTATTTTTGCTTTGTTATGTAATCTGATATTAAGCTTGATTTATACATGCCCTGTTTCACATGCCATTCACTGCTTAATTCAGTTTCTCTCTCATATACTCCTAAGCCTTCTACTGTTTTAATACTTGATGCTTACGAAGTATTTCAAGAAAACTATACCCTGTTCTACCAGTTTCACCTGATTATAACATCCAGTCCTATAAATAGTGATCTTATTTGTATTTATTTTATTTAGCATTTTTTAACTGGATAGGTGAGCTAGTCAAAGGACCCTTTTCGTTGCTGTCTTTTTTAATATTTCTTCTTTTTATTTGTGGTTCTTTACCCTGGTTGTTGAGTGTGGAAGTTATGTTACCTTTTTCTGTCACAACCCTCGCCAGAGAGGCCAGACAATGCAACTAAATAAACAATAAAATGTAGAACTATTTACATAGTAATTTACAGAGGCGTTGGCAATAAGATAGCTGTAGATATACCACAGGACTGAATTTTCATTTAGGAACAGATCATTTAAAATTTTCTGATAGGTACAGTTCATTACTAACAGTGCAAATTATTTTACAGCTCAGTTCTAAATCAGCATTTCAATTAATATGATAAGAGCTGAATTAGTTTTAAGCCAGTAGATGAAAACCATGAGTATTCCTTGCCTTATAGGGGCACTCTAGCCCACGTCTCTGAAGCATTTACACACATGCTGTTTTATCGCATAGTTTTTAGTTGTGGATTGAAGCTAAAAAGTTTGTGCACTTGTATTATTTCTTTTGGGAGTTTATTCCAGCTGGAAGGTGGATTTTTAGAAAAGGCTTTTTAAGTGGAGGCTCACTTGTAAAAGTATCTGGCTAACTGCTGAGAAAGGAGAAGTGTAAGAAGGGAGAAGTGTTCATTGCTTTGTATAAGACTTTTTCTTTAGAAACAGAATACATCTTGTTTCAAGATGGATCCTGACAGTTTAAGCCTGTTTTGAATTTCTTCCACTGACTTGGCATCACGGCCAGCCTTAGGCATAGGCGAACTAGGCCACTGCCTAGGGTGCCATACAGCCGACTTCATAAAGGGTGGAATTTTATGTATTTATTTATTTTATTTAATTAATGTACTTTTGTTATTCTGCGATCCTCTCGGCGCCCTGTCTCTGTGTGAAGGGAGCTGAGAAGATCGCAAAATAACAAAACCATAGAGCGAAGGGAAGGGGGAAGTGCCTTCCCACTTTTATAGCATCAGGGTGGCCAGAAGGCTGGCTTCAACAAGTAAAAAAAAATATTCTGACGTCATGAGCGGAACTTAAATTAGTTCAGTGAAGAGAGGGGTTAAGGTCATCATGCATGCACATGTGGCCGTTCCGATTTTGGGGTAAATGAAAATTTGTTAGGCTACTCAATGGTCAAGCCTGGTAACAACCTTTAATTTAAACTGTAAATTGGTACAATATAAACATTGAAGAACATTCCAACAAACAAAACTTATAGTCTCAACAGCCAGCTTGACACTAATTGTATATATGCACCAGCTGTATGTGGATGGTGCTATTTAGTAAGAAGTTATACAGTCTGTAAGTATGGTGTAGTGTGCAGTATTGCATGTTGTATTGTTATGAAGATTTCTTAGCAGAAGGAATGTGAACATTGAAGTCGTTTGGTTATTTCTGAAGAGTACAGATGTCATTTGCTGAATGTCAGACAGAAAGTGAAAGCAGTTTTGAGATTACACTATATATTTGAGTCATTACTGCTGCTGACATGCATTTAGTGCAAACTTCATTTTAACAAACATACATTCATAATATTTCATTAATTCATTCATTTGCCAACTGCTGCTTAATCCATTTCAGAGCTGCAGAGGATCTGTAGCTTGTTATAGGATTTACTGGATACAAAGAAAATAAACTATGTCATCCACACATGATATGCATCACCGCAGACAACTTGGAGGATTCCTAATTCATCTGTGGCATGCCTTTGGGGTGGGGGAGGAAACTGGAGCAGCTGCCAAAAAACAGCATAGACACATGCATGCTCTGCACAAAAGGTACTACAACCAAGAACCAAACCAGAGAACCACACTCTTTGAGGCAGCCATGCTAACCGTGGGATCACTGTGCCCCCACTTTTTTAAATGGCCAATCTGCCTACGCTATTCTTACTCTTCTCTGCCATCCATATACTAATCATTTACTAACCGTTGTTAGGGGAAAAGCCAAAAAGACAAACAAGTTAGGTATCTGACTGAGTGCTAAATGTGGTAATAAGACAGAGGGCAGGATTCACGAAGGCTTGCATGGAGTGTAAGAGACGTGCAACACTCCATGCAATCCTCGCGATCCAGGAACAGCCCTAAGCTCCGTGTAAGAGACCAGCTAAAACGTCTCTTACACGGACTGGGCGTGGACATGCTAAATACCTCACTTGCATCCGAAAGGTATGCAAATGAGGTATATTAGTGATCCACAAAGCAGAAACCAGTCCGTGTAAGAGACGTTTTAGCTGCAGAAATGTACTCAGTTGACAACTGAGTTCGTTTCTGCAAATTCCACAACGGAGCCATGTCAGCTCCAAAAAAAGGTTGCATATGACTCAGGCAGCATGCCAATGGCCAAATATGTGGCCATTGGCAATATAACCCGATGCCAAAATAATAAAATTATAATTTTTTTTAAACCCAGCGCAGCCCCGTGCAAACGGTATGCGCTGTATAAAAACATAAAAAGAAGGTTATAAACCCACAAATGTGGGTTTCATGCAATACATGGAATGACAATGCATGGACCAGCAGACCAAAAACAACATGGCCACCGTTTAGTGGTTGCTAAGGGGGGAAGCTGAGTCTAAGACATGTAACTAAGCATTAGTAGGCAATCTCATGTAAATGAGGGTACGGATACTGAATCTCACAGTCACATAGCAAATGAGCACAGGCTGAGTAGTGTAAGAGATACATAATGGGGAGGAATAGAGTAGGAGATAGGTGACATCACAGGGGGGAATGGTAGAAAGAAATGCAGTTCATTGGAGGTCAGTGTAACATGACAGATGACAGACACAGATCATGGAAAGAGGTGTGCCAGTAGATAAGTCAGGGAAAGTCAAGAAATGGAAGGTGTACACTGTTACTTACACCAAAGTTTCTTGCTGGGTGTGCATGCGCACATGTGTGCACCATGAAGCGCGAGTAGGGCAGTGTGCGTGCGTGTAAGGCAGACTGAGCATGTGGGAGCGTGTTGGGAGATGATTAACACTGTTTGCGCTGGTGTGCACGCGTATAGGGCAGGCTGAGTATGTTGGAGGCTGTTGGCAGACGTGTAACAGTGTTTGCATGGGTGTACGCGCGTTTTAACCCAAATAAGTAGATTCTGAACCGTGTAAGCACGTGTGCGTGCGTGTAAGCCACTGTGCGTGTGTTTCTGATGGTATGCATGTTGCTCCCCTGAGGAAACAGAGAGGAAAAAGGAAGCAACAGAATTAATAGGAAGCTAGCAGGGATAACTGCTGAAGCTAGCAGGTGAAAACAATTAGAACCAGGCAATTACACAGGCAGAATAGTAGCCCAGCCCAGCACTTAAAACTCTGCAAACAGTAGTGCAGGATGTTTCCCTTAAGAGACACTGCAAGACAGGAGTAAGCTAATAGAAGTGAAAACTGAAAAAGCTTCACTCAGAGCAGAAATGTTAGGGGCTGCCATAGCTGTCATAATGAGACATAGGTGACTTGCTGAGGGTGGTGACAATGCAGATGGTGCCAGACAACCCACAGTGAGGAGACGGAGAAGAGTGTACAGGCCCAGGGTCACCTACCACAGGTTACATGAGCTGGAGATAGTAGAGCACTATAGAGTGGACAAAGAGCTCCTGCAGCAAATTGTTGATCTGTGCAGGCCACGCCTAACACACAGAACCAACAGAGGGGAACCCATCCCAGTGGAAACCAAGGTATGTGTTGGCCTAAGAATACTAGCAACAGGTACCTTCCAGAGACCAACTGGTGATATGATGGGGATATCACAGGCATCAGCCTCCAGGGTACTGCACCAGTTCCTGGATGCCATGTCAGCACATGTCGGTGATCATGTATATTTCCCCAATGCCCGTGAGGTATTGGCCAGCAATATGCATCTCTTCCAGCAAATAGCGGAATACCCTGAGGTACTGGGTGCAATAGACTGCACATACGCATCAAAGCACCAGCCGGTGAGCGGGTAGGGCCTACATTAACCGCAAGGGCTTCCCCTCCATCAACTGCCAGGTCATGTGTGATGCCCAGGGCATAATAATGAATGTGTGTGCTGGCTGCCCTGGGAGTTACCACGATTCCCACATCTGGTATTTGACACAGCTGTACCAGACATTTGCCAATAGGGACATCCCACACGGACACCTAGTGGGGGATGTAGGTTATGCACTGAAGCCGTGGCTGATGACACCCATCAGAAACGCACACACACCTGAACAGGAACAATATAATGAGGCACACGCACAAACACGTAATGTAATAGAGCATGTGTTTGGGCTGCTCAAGTCACGGTTCCGATGTCTGGACACATCTGGTGGAGCCTTGCAGTACACACCAACTACATGTACCCAAATTGTCATGGTATGTGCTATGCTACATAATATGATCTTGTGAAAACAGCTGCAGCAGGACCAGCATAGGGCCGGGCCAAACAGCCCCCCACCATTGCCAAGGCCATCACAGGCAGAGCGTGACTCTGAGGAGGAACAACCTGAGCCTGCCCCAGTAGGCAGAAGGAGGCATGCCCAGTATGCCCTGGTCTTGGCAAAGAGGCAACACATAGCACATACACTGGCTCAGTAGGAACTCTGGGAATGATACCCCTCTGACTCACTCAAATAATAACATGGATGCCTAAAATGACATGACCTGCTCACAAACATGTACAGGGAAGTGTAATATGCGCATCCGACAGAGGCAGCCCTGCAGCACCACCTGAGGCAT
This sequence comes from Protopterus annectens, assembly GCF_019279795.1. Taxonomy (NCBI): domain Eukaryota; kingdom Metazoa; phylum Chordata; order Ceratodontiformes; family Protopteridae; genus Protopterus; species Protopterus annectens. The sequence goes on from NC_056731.1 coordinate 438,083,534, forward strand.
GAATGCTATGTGTTAAGTAATGTAACACCATGTACTATATGCACACCTGAGCACCCTGACTAACATCCACCCTCACCAAGCATGAAGCCACAAAATGATGATGGGATGATCAAGTGCAATAACTGGCTGAAGTAATGCAGTTAGTCAAAGGGGAGCCAATGTGTTTCAGGCTGGGAAGACATGCGGAGCTTGACATGATGCACCACCTGCTAGGGGTGGCATGCACCTATCATGCCATGCCCCATGGATACCGGCAAAGGCTGTCAGTACCCACAGCATGCCCTGAATAGGTAAGTCTCAAAACACAAACCCACCTTCATAGGGTCTACAAGGGATAGGAACCTAGATGTAATGCTACCCAATGACAGATGTATAAACAGCAAGATGTGTGCAGTGTAAACGCACACAGTATGGAGAATGTAGATACCAGTCCTGTAATAGAGAACTGGGTCAAGGCTCACATCAGCACCCTAACACTACCAGGTCACACCTCATACTGTGCTGTACAGCCACAAAACATGGAACAAGCTACAAAAGGAGGGTGACTAGCAAGAAATGGCAAGGATAACCACACCCCCATGTTGGTACCACAACAAGAAGCAGCATGGATTAGCCATGGTCAAATACCAATGGCTAAAACTGCCTCCCAGTATATAGCCTGCTGCAGACTACTTTCCTAATACCAGGAACTGCACCTGGCCTATGTTGGAATACATGAATATATCAAGCCCCCCCAAACCACATTATATTGCTTGACTGAAAATACCCAGACATACACCAGTAGCATTGTACTAGCACCAACACAGTAGGAGAAAATTACCCAGATTCCATAAACCAAAATGCCCAGGAACTATGTACCACTCCCACAAGAGGGGTAAGCATACTGGATGTGATAATCAGCAACATGTGTACTGGATGGAAAGATGAGAAGTGTACCCCTCACTGGTAAGACCAGACCATAGAGTAATCACACTGGATATACACATCCTGACCCCAGTCCCTGGCCAGAATCCCACAGTGAAAAACATGTGTAAAGTATAGGTTGCAGCCCTCAAAACCGATGTTGAATCCACAAAAGGCCCTGTGCAAGTGCAGAATATGGGACACTCCACAGAACATGTTATACAGGCATTCCATGAACACAGCCAGGAATGCTTGGAGTATGCAATCACAAATAACAACACACAATGCCATACATGCAGGCATCTGGCATGCTGGCCTCCAGCCATTACCAAACCATGCAAGAGAATGAGGAAGCTACCACATGATAGAGAAAACATAAAAAGGGAAGTAATCACTGACCAGTAGTATGGCAACAACATATGTCCACACATACAATCCACTAAGTCCAGCCACAACAAGTAGAATCTGTGAATCCAGAGGCAATGTGACACCAGTACCAAGTACACAGACAACCACAACACCCCCCAATAAATACAAATATATGTGATAGATGCATCCATGTATCCAAACCAGAGGTTGAGCTCCACCAACTCAGTACTGTCAAAACTAGTCAGGAGGAGAAGGTAACCACATACACCACAAACCCAGTCCCACATAGACCTACCACAACTGTAAACCAAACACATAAACACAGACAAATATTCCCAGAGGCCTTAATTACAAACACACCACATCAACAGAAGCCTCCAAAGTAGATCACAAGCAACCACAACCTTCAAACATAGCACATGCAACGAATAGTATGCAAAGCTGGTGTGCCAAACAGTCACAGGCCAGAAGGAAAAACAACATGCCTGATACAGTTGTAATAGGTGTCTGTATAGGCAGACAAACTGCTGTCCCACTCACCAGACTGAACAAGGGAAAGGGTAGAGTAAGCTGCTTGTAGGCTGCCACAAAATGCCACATAACACAAGTATGCAGGTCACCCCAAAGCAAGCAGAAATATGATGCACTCAATGTCCATGCTGGTGTGAATTACCTGAGATGTACCTCCCTGGTCAACATCAAAAGAGACATGGATGGTCCCTCTAATTATGTACCCCAGGGTGGGATGACACTGGCTGTGTGCAGCATCCAACCCTCACCAAGAATGATGCCACAGTACAAACACAGAATGCTCATGTTTAACAGCTGGCACAGTTACAGCTGTCAGTCCAAGAGGGTCTAATGTGTGTCTGCTTGAGATGTCAAGCATGACAAGCCATGCTGCTGTTCCAGAGATGGCTTTCAGCTGTTACCCGTGTGCGTCTGGATACTGGATAAGGCCTTTGCCGCCTCCATAGAGCCGTATGTAGGCAAGGCCAAAAAGACTACCCACCACCCTAGAAAACATAAGTGGTAGGAAACATAAGGGTAATGCTGACCAATGCCAGATGTGTAAACTGGAATATGCATGCCCCTGAGGCACTTCCTATTATGGAGAACATTGATGTCTGTGCAGTGACAGAAGCCTGCTGCAAGCCTAGTGATAGCACACCAGCACTACTAGGTTATACCACATATCATGTGTTATGGCCCCAACACCTGCACCAAAACATCAAAGGAGGGTGAGTATCCATATGCAGCACAGACACCCATATTACCAGGTAACTGACAATGCACAAAGCAGCAGACACCACCCATGTGCACATAACTGTAGTCAAAACTGCTGTACAGTCTGTAGCATGCGACAGACCACACTCTCACACACAAGAACTCCACCCAGACATCCGAAGACACTGGACAGTATGAATGTCCCACCAAATACCAGACAAGGTACACACAAATTACCACATAGCTGTCAAACCATTATGTATGCAAGAAGTAATCAGGGACCTAGGGACACAGGTCGACATTAATCTGTCATGTGACACCCACAATGCCAATGTGGCTATGAAGACTGTCGATACTGGACACCATATCATGAAAGGATTCACATCAACATCAACAGAGGTCACTGTGCCGCTGTACTGTTCCCTTATCAGACCCATAATCTAGTACAATGACTCATATGGGATGTACCGTACGTGACACCTGCAGTGGTTCGGAAGACCTCATAGTTACCCCACCAACAGGATAAAGGGTGTGAAATATATGTCATATGCTGCCTGGCTGTAGACACCCCAGCTGACTGCAGTCACACACTGCCTACACAGAGGCATTGTATGTCTGTTATACAAGGCCATGTCCAACACAGGAGTAATGGACATGCTACACCACAGGAAATCAAAGCCATTGGAGCTGTGAGAGTCACAGATGTCAGCCTCAACACATAATGAAATAAGATGTGCTGGAGGGACAGATACATAACCCATAGGCTCCCCACACCCAGAAACAGGATCCCAATCCATGGTAGGCAGAGCCCCTCACTGACACCCCTCAACAGGAATATTGCCAAGTGGATGGATGACCGTACATGTATACTGGGGGCCCTCACTGTGTCACGACCAGACAGAGGCACAGTGAAGAACCTCATAAATGGCCATAATTGAACATAGCAAGGGGTGGCGAAAGACACACACACACTGGCTAGGCTTACTAATGGCCTAGGGTGTATAGCCTAGTATGAACCCATGAACCTATGAAGATACAAAACGTACAGGACACTAAGGATAATCACAAGGCCTACCCAACTGATGGTAGGAACCATGTTGGGCATCCACAGATATTCTCCGAATCACACAGATATTACAAACAACATACCAAACACACACACATATTGCTAACATACAACCTGTCAGGTGTAGTGCAAACACCCCGAGTGCAAAATACCTATCCCAGCAGACTGATGGTCCCCTGACATTGCAGATGCTGAGGTAACAGCCATCATCTGCAAAGCAGAACACACAGCAGCAAAGGTATGTGATGGTGTCCTGTGCTGAAGCCAACATGGACTCCAAGAATAATGGAATGCCAAATCACACTACTGCCCAATGTCAGCCTTACCACAGGATATGTACCCAAAGAGCAGTGTACAACAACAGTGGTCCATCACAACAAAGGCGTTGCCTGAATGGATACTCCAAATTACCACCCCAGGATCCTGACAAGCTTGTTCTGCACAGCTATGGAAAGGATCAGTATGTACCGCAGACAGAAGGCTATTGTGGACCTACTGATACTGGACCCTATACAGTGTGGCTGTTGTAAATGCAGAACCTGCCCCTAAACATGTCTGACCCATTTGAAGCAGTCATTAAGGTCATTGATGAGGGCAATGTGGTCCACACAGCGTAGCTGGACCGTGCACATGCTTCTAGACAATACCATATGAGTTCAGTATGGATATGTTCACCAGCTTAAATATATACCCCTATGTCAGTAGAGGGGTTGCAAACCAGACCAAGGACAGAACTGACATGGTCAGACATGCCGCATCCATGTCAGACTACAAAGCGGATATGAGTGGCATCCCACAAGGCCTGGTCTTGGCCCCCCCCACCCCCGTTCTGTATATATATGTCCCATAGGTATAGGCCAACATGGAAGGACTGTGACTGAGCATGTATGCAGAGGAGTACAAACAGCCCACCATATCCGATCCCCAGCTGACACAAGCAACCCACAAAAGGGCCACCTACAAACCGACAACTGTAGCCATAGCCATGTCAGCAAGCTAATTGCAGAACTGTGTATAGACAACCACCGTGGATATACAGTAAGTGCCCACAAATTACCACAAAGGTGTTAACCCATGAGGTACCTAACATGTAATGTGAGACCTGGGTACAAAAGGTGATAAATATCCTGCACTGGACAAACATGTGGCTGTAGTGTTCGCAGAAACATGTACCATATACCCACCCAAACATGAAGGTTGGCAGATGCAGATAAGGGGAACTCACTGTGGCTCTGCAGCCATCCTCCATCAGCATCACAACTGACTACAATAGCCCCTGTGGGATATACAGCAGCAGACACCTCCATGTCAGGCACAGTATACTAACCATGACATATGTCATGGCAAACTCCAGTTACAATGTGTGTCGAAGGACAAACACACCCTGTGACTAGCATCAGAAATGGCCTAGGGAACATTGCTAGTGTTTGCCAATGTCCACCCATGTTGTGGAATACACTAGCAATGTTGGACGAGCCTGGTGTAGGTAGTCCATATCTGAACATATTGCAACATGGTCATATGTGCACAACTGGCCCCTACACAGTCTGTTGTGCTCACTATGAAGATGTCAAGCAGCCATAGGACTAAAGCCCAGGATACTGTCCACCACAGTGAAAGTACTGAACCAGTACACTATACGGTACTACAGTGTTAGGTCATTATGAAAGTATGTTGAGAACTGTCTGCAAAGTATCCCATGCAATCACTGCAGGCACAGTATAATCCCTGTTGTGGCAGACACGAAGCAGTTGGCCAGTTAGTAAACAACATGGCACCCAACACACAACCATAAATGTGCGATATTGTTGAAGTTCACACACACCCAAATATGTGGTGGACTTCAGAGTGCAACATATGGAAAGCTCACACTGGGCATGCTTGCACACTTTGATAAATGAGGCATATGTCAGACAACATGCCATGGAAAGGCTGAACTGGGCATGCTCACACACTTAGGCTATATCTCCGTTTAGCAGTTGGCCACACATATCTGGTATTTGTACGTGTCAGTCCAGGAACCAACCACAACACAGCAATCAGCCCAGTGCACACAGTAAATGACCACAGAGACATAAGTGATATAGTGGATCGCCGTCATATGCAAACATCTTCTACAGATACACAAGTTGGTCATAGGAACAGGGAATGCTATGGCAATAAAGACCTGAAAACAGTAGAACAGCACAACAAATATTGTGCATCCGACAATTGAACATATGGGTGTAGAGGTCAGTACTAGGCTTCTTGCCCTAGGGAATGACAGCTCAGCCAGAGTGTGCTTGGCATCTGCATCCCCAGGATAGTAGGCTACTGTGCCACTGTAAAGTAGGTCACAGAAGGCAACATGTGAGGCTACTGACCTGTGCCACTGTCAAGCAGGGGCACCGTGGAGGTCTCAGGGATTGAATGTGCTAAGCCACAGCCATGTTGTCGGTGTGTGCTGTGAGAGGGTTGCTGAGGATCTTTGACAGAGGGGTCCGTCAATAATAGACTGAGAGGAGCCCTATCTGCTTTCTCTGGACGATTCCACTGTCAACACTGTGTTGTAATGAGTATGTGTGAATGAAGTGCCATGCCGGAACTGTCCACAGATGTCCTCCCTCTGTGGGCTACAGCTCTGCAATGTATTAGGTCACTCTGTCTGTTGTACGGTGCATATATGGCTGGTGTACAGCTGACAGGTGTCTTGTTGTGGAGCAGTCATGGGTATATGTGGGATAGCATGACCAATGCAAACTGTACACATGGTCATAGAATGCAATTGTCAAGGGTTATGCTGAGTGGCCAGTATAGTCCTCCAGCATGGGTCCTCTGAAGTCATCCACCCCAGTCTACACAAGTGTAGAGTCTGCTTGTGCTAAACACAGTTTGTGTGCAGTGACAACCTTGCCTGGGGGTGGAGATGGGATATGGATGTCCAGGGAAAGGTGGGTATGGTCAGATATCAACAATGGTGGTCTACCTCTGGTGTGGAACAGTGAGTACCCACGTTGCAGATGGACAGATGCAATATGTATTCACCCATGTGGCTGTGTTGTGTGGTTCAGCCATAGCACATGGACCCACAAATTGTAGTGGCTGTAGGGTAAAGTGGTAGAGGCCTGAGTAGTTCTCACACACAATATGCCTGTACCTGATGTTAACAACTGGAATGGTGTATGTGAACACCTGCATATCCTGGCACTGTTCCCAGGGAAGCTAAGTGTGTGTCCTGGATGTGGGTGTGGTGTTCTGTACTGGTTGTGTTGTGTGTTACAGGTCCTGTGGTCCCAAAGCATGGTATAGAACATAACCTGCCAGTGCGATGTGCATATCTGACCCTGACATAGGTGGCTGCAAATGCATATATATGCTATCCCCCACCTGACAGGTAGTACTACATCTACATACCACTGTAGAAATAAAGATGTCAGCACCCTATAAATACTACAGGTGCAGAACAGATACCCAGTAATTCGGATAGTGCGCTCTGCTAATGCGTCTCCCTCAAGTGTCATAATATAGTTAGGTAGGGGTTCGAATCCTGCAAATGCTCGGTGAGTGGGGTTTGTGTGTGTGAAAGGCTGTGAGAGGGAAATGTCCCTTTTGGCAACTGGGAAAACACACTACAGGATGCACATTCCCCTTTCTAAACACTGATGATGTCAGCACCCTATAAGTACAGCAGGTGAAGGAAAACCACGCTTCCAAGTAATGTGAATAGCACGCTCTGCTAATGCGTCCATCTCGAGTGTCATAACATAGTTAGGTAGTGGTTTGAATCCTGCAAGTGTGTGTGCTTAGAGGAGGGGGTTTAGTGTGTGTGCAATTTTGTGTGAGGTAAATGTCCCTTTTGGCAACTGGGAGAACACACTACAGGATGCACACTCCCCTTTCTAAACACAGATGATGTCAGCACCCTATAAGTACAGCAGGAGAAGGGAAGCCTCCCAGTAATGCGAATAGTGTGTTCTGCTCATGCGTCCGTCTCGAGTGTCATAACATAGTTAGGTAGTGGTTTGAATCCTGCAAATGGCAAGTGTGTGTGTTTGAATGAGGAGGGTAAGTTTGTGTGAGGGAAATGTCCCTTTTGGCAAATGGGAGAACACACTACAGGATGCACATTCCCCTTTCTAAACACAGATGATGTCAGCACCCTATAAGTACAGCAGGAGAAGGGAAGCCTCCCAGTAATGCGAATAGCGCACTCTGTTAATGCGTCTCTCCCGAGTATTGTAATGTAGTTAGGTAGGAGTTTGAGACTTATAAATGGCGTGTGTGTGTTTAGATGTGGGGAGTTTGTGTGTGTGCATTTCCGTATAAAAAACATGTTAGTTTTGGCAATCAGGAGATCACACTACCTGATGCACATTACCCTTTCAAAATACTGATGTTGTCAACACCCTATAAGTACAGCCAGAGAAGAGGAACTATCGAGTAAACCAAATAGTGTGCTTTGCTAATGCATCTCTCTCACGTGTCATGACTTAGTTAGTTAGGTAGGAGAAGGAATCCTGCAAATGGCAAGTGTGCATGTGTGTGGGGGTAGTAGGGTGTGTGTAAATGCAAGTGTGAGAGAACAGATCATTTTGGCAAATACTGCAATACACCAGATGCTGCATACTCCCCCAGTAAACACAGGGGATGTCACCACACTATCAGCACAGCCAAACAGGGGGCTAGATGGCTAGTAATGCCAATAGTGCGCTCTGCTACTGTGTCTATTATCATTGTCAGAGTACAGATAGGTATGTTTTGGTAACCCACAACTGCCACTTGTGGTTGTGTCACACAGTATGACCTTGTGTGGGTCTTTGTACAAAACAATGCATGCCATTGCCTAAACCAGCAATGGCATTGCACACATGATGTATGTGTGTAACACATACACATAAATACCTGTGACCTGCAGTAGTTACCATGTCTGACACATGCCTCGAATGGATAAATGGTATTTGCAATGTATACCAATATGACTGTGTCTTACTGTGCAGGGTCTGCACGTGGTATGTCTCTATACAGTGTGGGTGTATATGGTGAAATACCTACAGCAGGGGATACACATCTGGTCTGGGCCATATAGTGTACATGTAGTCGATGTACAGGTGCTGCATGTTCCCACCTGTTGTGGTAGTGGTAACATGTCATTCCACTGCAATTCAGTGACCACATGCTGTGAACCCTTCAACTAGTGTGTTGTAGCTACAGTAATGCTCACGCACAATGTTTGGCTGGATGCAGTCCAGCCATATAAACACAGTTCTTGAGACTGTCATATTGCCAGTGTTGTTATGGAGGATAGGTGGTGTTCCTGTGTATGGGAGGGTTGTGTGTGCCAGGCTATGAACCAGATGGCAGTCTGACACACTGTTAGCTGCACATGATTAGGCCCTGATGCTTTGTGCTGTGCCAACAACCTGGAGGTGTGTGTATCTGTGGTACCTTGGGATACCACCCCCCTGTCCATGTGTGTTACATGTGTAGGGGATGACAGGCATGGTATGGGGCATAACCTGTCAGTGATGGGTAACACCTGTGAGCCATGAATCATGAATCTGGTACTGCACAGACATTGCAGTTCACCATGCTGAGGACAGTGTCTGGTGCATGCATCTTCCGGTGTACACTGCTGTTGTTGTGTAGCAGCACTGTTAGTGTCCTAACCTGTGTGATACCCATGGAGGTGGCCATGTAAACCATGTTCTGCAGCATAAGGCAGTATGTGTGTACCAAGGAGCTTTGCCATTATACATTGGGCCATGGGTGTCACGTGCAAGATGACCCTTGCACATCATTGTGGCTTCCCTAGCATGTAAGCACATTGACAGCCAGCGGATACCCTATGAATGACAGTGGAGACTGAGCATAATGTAGACATACAACACCCTTCCCACATATAGTGGTAGCATACCTGGTGAGGGTATGTTGGCAACCAAGATCAGGCTCATACTGGCCTGTGCCACATGCTGAGAGATCCATTCTATGTTCCCTATCATGTAGTCCAGGGAGGTATGTCTCAGGCAGCCACACTGGCATGGCCAATGAGTGAGTCATATGGGTCCATGCCTCTGACTGACCTGTATGCATGTGTTCTGTGGTGGACCATAGTGCCCCTGAGGCATATCACTGTGACCTTCACCAGATACAGCCTGTTGTGCAGGACCCCATTGCAGCACACAAGACAGGTACCTGACACATCTGTAGCAGGTGTGTTGTGTAGCCCTACAGGCTGTGAGTGTGTGGCACAGGGGATGTGTGTGCCATGTGTGGCATGTGCTCTGTTCCGATGGAACATATGCCTGTGTGCCAGCTGCGGAGGTGTGTGATGCTCAGGCAGGGTGCTATTCTGAGTCCCCACGTATGCCCCAGTGTGTTCAGCATGCTGTCAGTGCGTGTCAATGTCTGACTTGTATTGTAGTCACTGTAATATATTTTATTTATTTATTTATTTATCCTACATTTGTTGACCGGGATAGTCCGACTGGATGCATGTCCATTTCCAGGGGAGGCCCAGGGAGACAAGCTACGAGGGTAGCAGATACAGCATTACATAATACCAGCATTACATATTACAAACAGATTATTTACAGAGATTACATAAGTAAGCAAGTTAAACATGTTCCACAGGTTAATGTTAGTCCTGAGCACAAGTCAGGATTAAATTAAATTACACAGTAAAGTGGTTCACAGATTTTACACATTCGAGGTAGCCAGGCTTGATACATTGACATAGCCAGTTAAGTGACAAATGTTGAGTCTAGTGTTAAATTGACCTAAGGTGGACAGTAGGGTAATATCAGCTGGAAGTGAGTTCCAGGATCTACTTACAGAGTTTGCAAAGAGAGAATCACCGGCTGTGTTATTAAATTTGCTAGTCTGAATTAGTAGTTTGTTAGAGGATCGAAGCAGTCTAGGATTGTTATAGGGGGTGATAATATTTGAAGTGCAGGAGTATTGTCTGGATTATAGAGGATTTTATAGGCCATAATCAGTTGGTTATATTGTATTAGGCTGGGTATTGCAAGCCAACAAAGCTGATTTAGATTGATGCAATGATGTGTCCTAAAAGGCAGCCCAGTGGCAAACCTGGCAATGTGGTTGTAGCAAATTGAGTGTTTGTTAAGGACAGTCTTGTTCATATTCGAGAGTAGCGGGGATGCATACAGAAGGGTTGAAACAAGGTGTGAGCGAGCTATGGCACCTTTAGCTGGAGGGGCTAGGAAGGCTTTAATTCTGTAAAGTGACCCTAGTTTTCTATTGATGGCTTTGATAATTTGGTTAACATGTAGGTCACATTTGAGATTATTGTCTATGATGACACCTAATAGTTTAGTAGATGGATCAGGGGAGATTATTGTGCCATCAGTTGATGTTATGGTAACGGTGAAAGCGGTAGACCTACGTGTTGGTGAAATAACAGCAGTTTAGTTTATTTGGGATTTAGGATCAGACGATGTTCAGAAAGCCAGTTTTCTATTGTATTAAAGGTGGTCTGGGTAGCTGACCATAACTCTACTGGAAATGTGGCTGAGCAGATCAGAGTAGAGTCTTCAGCATATTGGATACAGCTGAGTTTTGGGATGACAGTATAAAGGTCGTTAATGAAGATAGAGAACAGCAAGGGCCCTAGTATAGAGCCTTGTGGTACTCTGAGGGTGTTAGGTAGAAGGTTAGAGAGTTTGTTCTGCCAGAGGACAGCCTGCTGTCGACCATGCAGGTAGGATTGAAACCATTGGAAGGCTCCAGTATCTAGACAGAATGTTTGCAGGGTGTGGATTACAAGTTGGTGATCAACCATATCGTATGCCTTGGAAAGATCCAAAAACAGGGCTGAGGATATATAATTAGTGTTGCAAGTATGGTTTATGGTGTTAGTAAAGGCTAGGAGGCCTGAAGTAGTGCTGTGATGAGGACGGAAGCCATGCTGAGTGTCTGCCATAAGGCAATTTTGGATTAGGTGGTGCATGAATTGTCTATGACTAAAGTTTCCATAATCTTTGCAAGTGGAGGGAGTATAGCTATTGGCCTATAATTTGAGAATTCAGTAGAGCTGCCTCCTTTGTGAAGTGGGATTACATATGACATTTTCCAGATGTTGGGAAATTTAGATTCTACCATGGTTCGTTTGATTACCTTTGAGACGGGGTAAGCAATAGCATCATCTGATTTTGATAGGTACTCTGCAGGAAGTTGATCAGCAGAAAGTGTAGTGGGTTTCACTGTTTCAATCAAGGTACGGAGAAGTGAAGTGGCGACTGGTTGGCAGCTGAACGCAAGTAGGTTTCTAGGGGTGCTACTTTCAGGACCAGGGGAGCTAGGAGGTAGATGGCTAGCTAGGGCCTGAAATGTCTCAGTAAAGAATTGGTCAAAACTATCAGGAACATCTTCAGGGGTATTATCAATAGTAGCAGCAGGGATTGGGGTTGACGTTTGTCCAGGATGTAGTATATATGACATGCCACCTGACAGGGTATGGCATTACTGGGTTCAGAGAGGTTTTGAAGGCTTTGGCCGAGACGTCAGAGAGAGTTTGCAATAAACTATTTTCTGTGGATTTTGCTGTTGTTCTTCATCTACTTTTCCTTGGTTGCTACATTGATGTCTACTGATCCACAGTTTCACCTGCCTCGAGTGTTTCGAGACACTATGGATGGAAGTCAACTTTCCCTGGATAATTTTTTGACTAATTCTAATGAAAGAGGTGAGCGTCAACCTCTTCATAGAAATGGGATGGGTAAGACCTTTTCTGCCTGGGAAAAATAGGAAGAAGACAGACGCAAGCGGTCTTCTAATCCCTTTTCGAATGTGGGAAGAAAAATTCCTTTAGCAGTGAACACTGAAAGTAAGTTACTGTTTACTGAATTGGAAAAGAAAATGTGGAAAGAAACTGCTACCCATTTTAATATTTGTGGATTGCAAAAGTATTTGGAAACAGAGACTACACCTAGGGGACTAAGAATTTTCAAAGACCCTACCACTCCATTTGATTTGTCCTCTGAGATTGATTATGCTTTTCACAAAAGATGGGTAGGGGCAGCTCATAATTGTGTTACTGAATGGCTATGCATACTAGTAGAGCGTGACCAGTTAAAACAAAAAGAACTATGTACTAATATTAAGAAAATCTGTTCTGAGTTAACTTCTAGCGTTTCTATTTCTACTTTAGAAGAATTTTTAAAACAAACTAACAGTAAACTCATTGATTACGAAGCTACGTTAATTGAGCGAAAGAAGGGAAAGCTACTGCATGATATACGTGATTATGAGAACAATAAGGCATTCCTATCTAGAGCCAATCGTGTGAAAGCGCGTAAACAAGTTAGGTTTCATCAGAATGCAGTAACGCATCAACAACATAATTCTTCAGCGTCTGAAGGTGGCTATACATCGTTCGAAGAAGAGAATGTGGAGTCTGAATTTCCATTATTGCCAGCAGCTCAACAGGGCGAGAATTTTCGCCAGACTTTTCGTAAAGACTCCAATCTCTCATTTAATAATACCCAGGGACAGAAACGACAGAGAGAACAGTTCGCTAACACAGGTGGCGACCAATACAAACAAGGTGGCCACAAGCGAGGTAAATGGTGACATTAATACCAACAAATATGTTATAAATCTATCTAGCTATTCTTTCAGTGATGTAGAAATGGATGTTCTTAACAGGGGATTGAAATTTATCCCCAAAGTAATAACAAGACTACATGATATACAGAAAGATGTGTATACTTTTGGTAGGAAACTGCATTTGAAGTATTTTTTCAAACAAATGTATGAACATGTTGAAATTCCGGTTAGTGATGACAGCAGCAGTAGTTCGTCAGATAGTTTTTACTCTTGTGTCTCTGATGAAATGGTAAATGCCTATTGTAAATTTGACACCAACAAAGTTCCTTCTTCTAATTGCTTTATTCCTAATAGTTTAAATACTGATGTTTGTAATTTTGTGAATATGGTCAACTATTTTATGGAATGTGCACATAAGAAGTTTAGGCGGAATAAACATAACACTGACTATAATATGCAATTTATAGAATGGCAGGCATTAATGGCATTGAGCAATAAACAATAAATTATTTTCAAACAAGCAGATAAGGGTAATAAGTTAGTTGTTATGGACTTTATCTTTTATTTAGATATGTGCATGGAACATCTTAATGACACCAGTACTTATGAAGTAGTAGAGAAAAGTTTGTTTGTTTTGGCTGTGGCAGAATATACAGAACTTATTAACAAAGCTGTTAGATTGAGTTATTTTTCCCAAGCAGATGCGAAAAATAAATTTAAAACAGATAGTTGTTCTATGGCCTTTTTTTACTGTCTGCCTAAAATACATAAGAACTTGAGAAGACCTCCAGGCAGACCAATAGTTTCTGGTTGTAATTACTTTTTGCATAATGTAGGAATTTTCCTACATAATTTTTTGCTGCCTTATGTTATTAAGCTACCATCATATATTACAGATGTTTTTGATTTTTTAGAAAAAGTAAAAAATATTAGTTGGAATCAGAGCATGTTGTGGGTAACTATTGATGTTAAGAGTCTCTATACCAACATTAAACATCAGTTTGGTATAGAGGCTATAATTTTTTTTCTGGGCGACTCTCCAGCTACTGAGTATATAGTAGAATTGCTTTATTTTTCATTAATTCATAACTATTTTGAATTTAATAATACCTTATACCATCAACTACAAGGTACTGCCATGGGGGCTGCTTTTGCCCCCATGTATGCGAACCTCATTATGGGGTTGTTTGAATTAGAGGTTATTTATAAACATAATTTTTTTCAGACACATGTTATTAAATATTTCAGATATGTGGATGATTTAATATTTTTAGTAGATAGTAATAATGTTTTTGCTATTCAACAGTTTATTGCTGATCTGAATGATAATAGGTTTATGTTACAGTTTGATGGTTTAAAAATAGACACATGTGTTCCTTTTTTGGATGTAATATTGGACATTTCAGATGGTTCAAATTTGGTCACTTCTTTGAATAGGAAATTTGATGGGGGGTTCCAGTATTTACATGGAACTAGTGGTCATCCCCCCATACGCTGAAAGCTCTTCCATATAGTGAAATGTTGAGAATATATAGATTATGTAACAAACCTCAGGTGTTTAAGAAAGAATTAGGTTTAATGATAGAGTCTTCTCTTCATAGAGGCTATTATCAAAAAATATTAGATGATAGTTATCAGCATTTAAAATGTGGTACTAAACAAAATAATCTTCAGTTTTATAGTATGTACAAATATTGTGATAAAGTGAATGGTGTGTCCAATCAGGGAAAAGAGACTTTATATTTTGTCACTACTTTTGGTGATTTTACTTTTGAGTTTATAGAAATTGTTATGAAATTTTGGAATTATTTATGTTCTCTAAATAGTGTTCTAACATGGTTAAATTTAAATCTTAAATTTTCGTTTCGTAGAGGCAAAAATATTAAAGACTTTTTAGTTAAAAGTAAATTTAGGTTACCACCTGATGTTGTTTATCAGACTGTTACTAAGACAGGTACTTATCCTTGTGGAAAATGCAAGGCATGTAACTTTATTGTACCATGTTTTACACATATTAATAGCATTAAATTTAATAGCAAACAATTTTTTCAGTGCAATTCTATTGGAGTGATATATGCATTGCGGTGCCCATGCCAAAAAGTTTATATTGGTGAAACTAAGAGAGCATTTAAGGTGAGGCTCTTAGAGCATATAAAAGACATTGAAAATGGTAGGGAAGAAAGCCCTGTTGCCATGCATTTTTTACAGTTTCATAATGGCAATAGTAGTTATCTTCAAGGTACTATTTTGGAACAAGTTGGTGCTTCTGAACATTATAATGTTAAGTCACTTTTATTGTACAAAGAGGCTGTGTATATTTTAAAGTTTAAAACAATGTCTCCTTTTGGTCTAAATGTTGATTTTAATTGGAAAGTGCTGCTTAATTGATTTCAATTTGTATGTATTAATTGAGTGATTAACATTCTACTGCTGTATATATTTGCTGCTGTTTTTTTATGATTTATTCTCCTTGAAGGCTTTGGCCGAGACGTCAGAGAGAGTTTGCAATAAACTATTTTCTGTGGATTTTGCTGTTGTTCTTCATCTACTTTTCCTTGGTTGCTACATAGATGGCTAGCTAGGGCCTGAAATGTCTCAGTAAAGAATTGGTCAAAACTATCAGGAACATCTTCAGGGGTATTATCAATAGTAGCAGCAGGGATTGGGGTTGACGTTTGTCCAGGATGTAGTATATATGACATGCCACCTGACAGGATATGGCATTACTGGGTTCAGAGAGCCCATTCCCCAGATTGGCTGTGTGGTGGCATCCCACACATGTGTTGTACGTTCCTGGCCAAGGGTGATGGCTGACTGCATACATGTGGCAGCTGTGACATTGACACATGACTCACATAAACCACAACTGGACCATAGAGGTGATTCACAGGTTACCTTTGCACATGCTACCCTAGTAGTGTGATTGCCATGGTGAGTACCAACACATAGGGCCAATGGGGAACAACATACTGAAGGTGTGTATGTGTGGGTGTACCGCTACTGTTTCATAGCACTGACATATATGACTGCACACGTGGGTAAATGCCAGGTAAGACATGTGCAATGTGTCACAGGCAACGTACATGCGTACAGGACAGACAGTGACATTCTGTCATGTGGAAAGTTGACATACATATCGTACGGTATGCAGATGTCACTAGGAGTCTAAAGAAGCACTGTAACTCTGCATTGCAGGTGTAAGCAGTGTTCCAGGGAACCCCAAGTAAGCATGCATGCAAACAAAGCTACAGTAAACAGGGCTGGAAGTAGTGCATTGTACAACAAAGAAGGGATAACAATAACAGTAAGTAACAATGCAAATATGTAGGCACTATCAACATGTACCCAGGAATACACAGCGCAGATGTCCATGGTAGAACTGATATTATGTCATAGTTATTTGTGATTTGGATTACATTGATACTGCACACATATCTACATGCGCGAACATCCACATGGCATAGTCGTTGTGGGCAACTTGACACCATTACTGTACATGTCCACCATTGCATATCACTACTTGCGTTAGCTTTCCCCCTGTGCTACCCATGTATGCGGCTATCTGTTGACAACCTTACCACCGGCATGCAATTATGTGCAGCTGTTATACTTTGGTATGTACTATGGGTGCAGATAACAATTCAGGACATTCATACAGTTACTACAGCAGGCATGCTGGGATAAACACACAGTCATAGCAGCACATTGTACTGTTACCAACATGATACTACTAATACACTTCTATGTAGTCACCCTGTGCATCAGCAATGTGTTTACCTGTTCCTGCAATGATGTTGGAGATTGCAGGAGCTGGCACAGTGTCATCATATGCACAGGGTGTGGATTAGGTATGCCTGAGTCAGCCACTGATACCACCAATTGACATGTGTGTGTATGTGTGTTGGTGAGGGGCAGCAGTACAGGGTGGGGCAGTGTTGGTGCAGTGTGTGCGTGTATGTGGTCACCCTAGGTGTTAACATTTCGCATGTGTGTATGCACATACACAGTTCCACCTCATGGCTGCCATATACAGGGGTTTGTGGACAGCCACAGACTGCACCTGGCAGGTCATACAGATCAGTGTCTGTGTGCACGGACACGGTACCTGTGCCTGGCAGGGGTGCTACGGACGGTATCCAGTACTAAGCCAGACTGGGTATTGTCATCAGAAGCGGGAGTGTGTTGACTGGACACAGGTCCCTGTTGGGACTGTCCAGAGCCACTTGCACGTCGTCTCCTGGGGCATTCCAATGACAGCACAGACCCAGCATTGCTGGGGCTGCTGCTGGCACTATGGGGGTGTGCGCGAGCCTGTTGTCATCCGCACTGACTGCCAGCTGCTGCTGTTGCTGGCATACGGCCACGTCGACGCCACAAACGCCCACCATTGCCCTGGCTCATGGACATCTGGTTGTGGAACTGCTGTAATATGTCCCCACAATGTCTGTCTATGACATCGGTGAAGTTACAGATAGCATCCGCAATGTCATGCATACTGTCTGTCAAGGCTGTGCGACATGCTCTCAGCTCCCTCAGACCCTTTCTGGTGTACCTTTCCATACGCGACTGTGCCTGCATGACAGTCCGAAACATAGCTGAGGTTGACAGACCTCTTTGGGCACGTCGGCCAGAGGCAGTACACCCACAGATGCTCCCACGAGAACCCATGGGCAACTGTCTGTGTGGTACCATCGGAGGACCCTGCCCATGGCTGCTTTGTGGGGACGCATGTGCCACAGGTACCACATTACCCTGGTCTATGCCCACTGTATCTTGTCCATCACCTAGGGACAATGGTGATAAAGGATGTACTGGCAGGATGACTGTGCGCAATGATGGGGTTGACAACTGTGTACTGTCAATTGGCTGACCAATGGCGGACCCTGACATACCTTCCTGTACCATTACACAAATATCATCATTACCAGTACCCGTGGCACAGGATTCAGGTTCCCTGCTGCAGGTCACCAGAGCAGCCCCAGAACCTGTGGGAGGAAGACAGGAAACACAGTTTACAGTCTCCAGACATTGTTACCAGCGATGCACTTCTACACACATGCACACATGCACACATGGACACATGCACACATGCACACATGGACACAGGCACACATGCACACATGGACGCAGGCACACATGCAGACATGCACACGTGGACACAGGCACACATGCACACATGCACACGTGGACACAGGCACACATGCACACATGCACACAGGCACACGTGGACACAGGCACACATGCACACATGCACACGTGGACACAGGCACACCTGCACACATGCACACATGCACACATGCACACATGGGCACAGGTACACCTGCACACATGCACACCCCGCAGTATACACACAGAGCACTACTGAGTTACACTACTGTTACTAGCATTATCAGGACTATTATAGGTTATGTTAAACACACTCACCAGCATGGATGGCCTGCCTTGCTGTAACCCCAGAGGGACCTGCAGAAATGATGAGATTAATGTCAGTGGGCACAACTGTGTCATTGATATTGCATATGATACAGTGTACAGAACAGTCAAGTGTACATACGGCATATTACCTGCACGCTCCATGTCATGCTGCTGTGTGGAACCAGCCTCCATCATAATGCAGGTGTACTGCTGTTGGTGTTCCGGGGCTGGAGCCACAACACTTAGGAGTAGCCCCTCCAGTCTGGTGAGGGGGGGATGTGTGGCCACCCCACCTCCTGTGGCAACCTGTTGCCTGTGGATATCTGATGCACGCTGACGGACACTTTGGATTAAATCACTGCAGTGATGTTGTACCTGCTCATATGTCCTGTTATGCGTGCCAATATCATTTACCCTATGGACAAGGTCTTGCCACAGTGCAGCCCTCTCCTGCTGATTCTGACCGGTGCAGGAAAACAGGATGTCATACTCCCGCACCAGGCTCTGGTGGATCTCCTCGTCTTCCGCTACAGAGTAGGCGGGGTTACACTGATGCGCCATCTCCCTGGAAGAGAACACAAACAGGATATCAGCAGACCATGTCAGCAATATATGGCACACATACTATACATGATACTCATGTGTAGTGATATACTACTACTCCCATATGTTGCATGTGTGTGTGTCGTGGTGGATACACAGGTACATGGCCAGATATAAGTGCTCAGCCAACACCTGTGCAGCAATACCTGCCACATTCTACACAACATAGTAGCATGCCCCATCGGTCAGCACACACTGACAGGTGCAATGCCAAGGCACTCTATGTGGGACGCCGTCCACTACTGTGATGTGGACAGAAGTTATTCGGCCTGGATATACATATCCCACCACCACCACCAGCACAGTAGACTACTTTGATATGTATGTGATTAGACAGTTATTCACTTGCTGGGACTGAGATGGTATCCATGCAGCACACTGGGCCAGTGAAAGCCACAAGCCACACTGCTGACCTGTTTGCAAATGCTTACCACGGACATGCCACAGATTGGATGGAACTTGCACACACATTTCTAACCCAGACCCTATGCACAAAGGTTAGGCATCCTGTCCAGTGGACCCCAGACAGAGGCAGATTGTATAACAATAGCAGGAGGCTACTGCAGGACAGAGCACATTCACATTAAGGGAAGGCATCTGTGGTCAGCACTGGTACTACGCTACGGTCCATCATAACAATGGCCACGGCCTACTCTGGGAGGGAAATGGCCACAAACACTATGGATGACCACAAGGCCTTCTTCAGTTATGTTACACATATGGACCACATGCCTCAGATATGCTCTGTGTTAATACACACCTACTTAACATTCACCAAACACACGGATA
The DNA here is from genome assembly GCF_019279795.1 of Protopterus annectens. NCBI lineage: Eukaryota > Metazoa > Chordata > Ceratodontiformes > Protopteridae > Protopterus > Protopterus annectens. Next base: position 438,103,452 of record NC_056731.1, read on the forward strand.
TTGGCAACAGTCTTGCAGACATGTTCGGTGCACGTATCCCTCCTCCTTCTCCCCCACCAGTTGAAATATTTATCACAGCTGTATGTAACCTCCCTATCATCTCACATGTCCAGGTGAGGGCCGCCCTCAGCAGAGCAGAACACACAGCATAACTGTGACCTCATGGTATCCCTGGATGTGTGCTACCTGCACTCCGAGAGGACATACAACCTCATATAACACTGATAATTTATCTTGGCCATACTACAGGATATATACCTGGACAGTGGCATACAGCAACAGTGGTCCCACACCACTAAGGAGGCACCTCAACTGACCCTGGGAACTACCACATCATATGCATAACCGGCCTGGTCTGCTAAGCTATGGAATTATGCAGTATGGGATGCATATGCAGTGATATCGAGTACCTGCAGACACTTGATCCCAGCCAGTGTGCCTTTGTGATGGGCTGATCCTACCTTTTGAACCTGGCTGACCTTTCAAAGCAGTCACTACAGCCATTGCTGGGGGCAACGCACAGACAACTGCTGCCAGGATCATGGCCTAAGACTGATTGACATGTAATGTATGGTCATCCCCTTTTGGTGGAACTACGTACACACAACATATCACATGGACATACCTATAGATACAGACCTATGACACATTTGGAGGGTTCACAGTATGCACACTATTAACCTGCTACTTTGAATTACCTGTGTTTGTCGCAGCTGGTTATGTTACCACTGCTTCTGCTTGCTGCTGCTACTGTCACTGCTGACAGCTTCGGGTGACAGAGTCACAGTGTATAATTTTTTTTTTTTGTTCTCTCTCTCTCTCTCACTTTTCTCTCTCCCTCTGTCTGCTTCCAGACAGTGCAATGAATGTATTGCATGTGTGGAGTGTTAGTACTGGATGCTTTTGTAGGTATCTGCATAGGTCCATGTGATGGCCTCTGCACCAATTGTAAGCCAGCATTTGCTAATTGCATACAGCCAGTTGTGAACTGATTGCAGTTCTCACTGTGATTTCAGGTCAGTGCTATAAAATGGTATGTGGGATAGGCATTGCCCTTTCAGATTGTAAGGGTGGGGACCATGCTGGTATGCTGTGGACAGTGTTCTGTGAGTGTAAAGGTTAGTATCTCTCTCATGATTCAGGCTATGTTGTAGATTCACATTTCTCCATTCCTCTCTCCTGTTCCCTGTAGTAAGTGTGTATGCACAATGACTCCTACAACTATATATAGATATATATTTATATATATATATATATATATATATATATATATATATATATATATATGTACATATACATACATTTATATATGTACTTTAACTGACATTATTACCTACAAGCTACCAACTAGCATGGCTGTTTGTGTTCACACAGTACTATTGTGGGAATCCAGTAGTTTTGACAGTAATTCTACATGACATGCTTTGGGTACTACACATCCTATATTCCCTTTACATTCATCCCTACTATTACATGTTATATTTATTTTAGCACAATGTTCTTGTATAAGAGGCATGGCTTAGTGGTAGGTCATACAGACTAGTGTTTCCAAGGTCCTGGGTTCGGGACTGACAGTGGGATTTTATTTTGCTTTTGAACTGAGTACAGGACCTGTCAATCAAAGTGACTAAGGCACTTTTAAGCAGTTGTAACCGGGTTAGCGCTGGTTTGCACAGAGCTCACGCATGCGCAATGGCGGTTAGCTCCGCGCACACAAGCACACACCCGCTTACAACCGCTTAACAGTCCTTACTCTGGCGCACACCCACGCTATTTTCTTTGAAAGAAAAGAAAATGGGGAGACAGGAAAGTGGTGAAAAAGGGGTCACAAAGAGAGTAAGACAGTAGGGAAACAAGCTTGGGATTTGTAGGAGGGATGTAGGTAAGGCCCATAGCTGCCCATTTCTTCATCAGCAACAGCTGTGCATATGTATGTAATTTGGTGTGACATTTGAAACCTTCCACCCCTGAGAGAGGTGTCAGGACAACAATAATACTTGTTGTACAGCCAATTGTAATTGATAGATTCCATGTCCAGCAGACATGTGTGCGGAATGGGCAGCTATGTATGGGGCGTAATTTTTTTGTGGGTACAGAGTGCCCTTTTTTTTTTTTCAGGTGAGAGTGGTATGTCAGGTGAAGGAAGTCGGTACAGCTGGGGAAGTAGGTTGGGTAGGTCAACAGACAAGACAAACAAGACGCATACAGGGGCGGTGTATGACACGTGTGGGGGGTTACACAATTGACGGGGACAGAGGTTTGGATATCCAGAACCCATGAGCCCACAGATGGCAACAGTGGAACTGATATCCCCACCCATAGGCAGTTGCCACTGTTCCTTCACTGCCCAGGATGGGGCTGTGCTGGGGGCTGTGTAGGCCGGGCAACAGGCATGCCCATCAATTACTTAAGCCAGGTCAATCCATAACTCCAACACCTACCACTACTAATAGACAGTATAGCTTTTCAACTTAAAACATATTTTACTAATTCCATATTAACTTTGACTATCGCTTCATAGGACCATAGATTAGTACTAGGCTAACTGCCTTTGTGAGCCATTTTAAGCCTAGCTAAAATCAACACACCTCTAACTATTCCCAGAGCTCTAAAAGACTCACCCATTGCCTTTTCCTTCAATCCCATACAAACCAGCACTATAAAGAAATTACTCAATAAACTTAGACCTACTTCTCTTGCTGCTGATAACCTACCCTCTGAATATCTCAAGATACCTGCTAATGCTATCTCCTATCAAGTCTCCATTTTGATCAGTCGCTCCATAATTGAACAGTATGTTTCCGAAATGTGGAAAATAGCTGATATCACACCACTTCATAAAACAGGGTCCTGTTCAGAACTTTCTCATTTTAGGCCAATAGCAATTTAATCTCCATTATCTAAAATCTTAAAAAAATGCATCCATTCACAGTTCCTAAACTATTTACTATCAAACAACTTTATAACTAATTCTCAACATGGCTTCTGACCCCACCACAATACCACTGCAGCTCTCTTAATATTCACTAACATCATCAAACATTATAGAAATAATGGTTAGCTTGTCTCCTCCATATTCCGTGACTTATCCAAAGCATTTGATTCCGTCTCCCACCAAAAACTACTTAATGAATTCTCATCTCTTAATTTAAACCATAAACCTATTACATGGTTTCATAATTACCTATCTGGCAGACAACAAGATGTAAAATATCAACGTGATTTATCCTGTCTCTTACCTGTTTCACTTGGAGCTCCACAAGACTCCATACTGACTCCACTCTTATTTAGTATTTTTGCCACCCACCAAGCTACAATTTTACAGTATGCAGATGATTCTACTCTCATATATTCTGCCCCTTCACTCTCCAAACTTTTAGAAATAACCTGACTTTCCTTCACAGCAGTAGAATCCTGGCTCTGTGAATCTCAGTCAATTCTCAATCCCAACAAAACTGAACCTGTGATTTTTTCCAGATAAAAAAACTTTAGATCTGCAATCTCCTTTTCAGATATATTCTTCTAATAATTCCAAGATAGAACCTGCACCACATACTAAGCTACTCTGGGTTACAATTGATAATAACATGAGATTTGATAAACACTTGTCTCCAATCATTAAAAAAGTCCATATTAAACTAGGTTCACTATATAGAATTAAACATTACCTCACTGACTCCACAAGACAATCAATTGCAAGGAATCATCTTCTCTCTACTCTTCTTTATGCCTTCCAATCTTCACCAATCTGAAGAAAATGATCTAACAAAATTAGATGCTTATTATAATACGATAGCCAGATCTGCTACCTACTTACCATATAGATCACATCACTGAAGTGCCTTACATCAACTAAATTGGCTAGAGTTACCCAATTATCTTACTCTCGCCCATCTTACTATAGCCCATGACATAATATACCGGCCTGACAAGTGTCCAGTACTACGTATTTAACTTCAGCCTCAATCTAACAGAAGACACCAGAGATCCTCTGATAAACTCCTGTTACAAGTCACAAAAGCTAACAATCACTTTGGAGATGCTCTCGACTCTAATCAGATCCCATGATTTGGAACATATTCCCCCCACCCATTTTAACCACTGCTAATCCCTCACAATTCAAAATACTTCTAAAGTCCTATCTATCTAATTCTTGGCTCTGCTCGTGTCAGTGTACTGGCTGACTATTATTTCCTTTGTCATGGTTTACATTAAGTTGTATTGTTTTTCTTATACATTCTTTATCTATTTTTCCTCTACAGATGTTCACTGTAATTTATATATGACTTTTTTTTTACGTATAAACTCACGTTAAGTATCACCTTACTTTCTCTCTCTACACTCTGTCTAGCCTCTTTTTCATTACTCTTATTATCTCTTTGTTTCCAAACTCATCACCTATACCTTGTACAGTGTTTTGAATACTATATTTATTTGACTTAGTCACATTTATCTTAATTCATGCTTAAAATGCATTACTCATGAAACATTTATTTCTTACTATTTTTATGTATAAGTTATACTCCATAATATTTTTAATGTATAATATTTTAAATGTATTATGTACAATTTGTGTTTTTCTGTTTATTCTATTACCTTATCAGTTACAAACTATGTCATTTTTGTTATTAGTATCTTTTGGGGCTTTCCTCCTGACCTCAGATGAAAATGGGCCTGTGCCCAGTCAGATTATCCCGGTAAACAAAAGTCAAATAAATAAATAATTATTTGGTTACATGGTTTGAGCTCACTAAAAATAAAAGTACACTGCAGTTCCCTGAGGGTGAAACTTTTGACAAGGCTCTTTTAGAAAATCTTAAAAAGAAACTCAGACAAAAAGGAAATAAAATATCTGCCTCTTGTTGGTCAGCTGTCAAGAAGAATCTAAGAATGAGGAAATGGAATCTGTAGTTAGAAGTTTAAAACTTAATTTTTCTAAGTTAAAAGCCCAGCTGCAGGTGGCTAATAGAACAGTTTATACTTTACAAAAATGCTCAGGAGATAATTCACTTGGTACTTGGGGATTTTACCCTTTAAGGATAACTCAACCTGACTCCACTGACGATGACTGGACTCTGATCCTTTTGGCTCCCCCTTATGCAGACCATTCTGCCTCTTATGAAGAAGATAGCTGTCCCTCGTTGGTTGAAGAGGCAGCAGCTGAATAGGTTCATAGTTTCATAGTTATATACTATGTTAATAACCACCAGGGCCTTTATAAGCATAGCCATGAAATGCATCGTATTGTGTCCCTATATATCATAGGCGTTTATTAGACGGGGGTATGTTAGGAAGTTTCTAGAGGTTATGTGGGGAGTATGTTAGTTTGGGCATTACTGTCTGCCTCTGTCTATCAGAGACATGGAGGCCAAACCCTTGGTGAATTTCTGATTTCCCACCCATTGGTTAAGGTTACACTTAAATAGGGTTAGGGATGGACTCTGCTTCACATGAATGGGGACCCTGTTCCAAAACATGGGGATCCCCTGAGACACATATATGTCTCACCAAAATGTCATACTTATATCACAAGCAAAATTTAAATCTGTAGATCTATAGGTTCTGATGTTGTTCACTTTGTGGATGTACAAAAGGTCCATCAAAGCAGAATCAGAAGATACCTTGTGTGTCAGGTGTAGATCACCTCTCAATAACCTGTAGGAGGCAGAGTACATGGACAGGACTTTAAGGCAATCCATATAGGACAATGTTTTATACCCTGGATTCTCCTGGTAAGGAATCTTTGTGGGTATTTCAACTGTTGCATATGTCTGGTCAGGTACATGTTGAAGGGGATATTATACTCAATGATGGGTCTGATAAGGGCCAAATAAAGTGGCACTATGGCTTCCTTGGGTCTGGATGCTGTACTGTTACTTATAAGTTAGGTGACATAGAAGGATTGTCTTACTACTTTGGCCACATGTTGGTCAAAGACTAGATTACTGTATACATGACGTTCACAGAAATCTAATGATCGGGTCAACTCTTAGGGATGTTTTATTGATTGACTAATTAGCCTGGGTGGCAGTTTTCCCAAAAGGCAATATTAATGCATTTCTTGGCATTGAGTTTTAGCCCATGAATTTGGCACCAGTCATTGGTCTGTGTTACACCCTCTTGTAAGATTTTGTGTCATGGGGAATCTGTGACACTTCCCAATTTGCAGTCATCTGAGAACTTGATCAACCAGAACCCCTTGACATTAGTCTTTACTTCTGAGAAACAGATTCCAAATAGAAGAGGTCCCAGCACGTAGTCCTGAGGTACCATGCTGGTGGAGGTGGTATCACCAATCCTGACTTCCAGAGTCTTGTCTGTGAGCCACCTGGCAAGCCATTGAGTTATGTAGGGGGTTATGCCCAATCCAATGAGTCTGCCACCTTTACCAGAGTGGGGTATAGAACTGAAGTCAGGTCCAAGTAGGCATTATGCACTGTTTTCTCCTCATCCATTGCTTTGGTGACCTTCTCAAAGTCGTCCACCACGTTTAGTAGGCATGCCTTTTCTTTGGCATAGCCAAACTGGGGTGGGTCCCATGTCTGAAGGTTACCTATGTCTTTGTTTATCATTTCCATGATAATTCTTTCCCTGGCTTTGCATATTAGACTAGTCAGACTAATAGATCTGTAGTTTCTAGGCTCAGTCGCTGGTCCATCCTTGTGAAGTGGGATAACTGTTGCAGTCCTCCATTCTCATGGCACAAAGCCTATTTTGAGGCTACAGTTAAAAAGTGACTCAAGTGGTCCTGATAGATCATATTTCAAGCTATTTAGGAGGCATCCCAGGGTACTGTCTGGGCCTACTGAGCCTGTATTTTGGCCTTAGTGAGTGCCATCAGGGCCTGTTCTCTGTTAATTGTTGGGGAGTTATGCTAGTGGGTATTTTATGGGAGAGGCAGGGTGAGAGAGGTGGGGGGGTGAACATTGAGCTGAATTTGTCAGCCAACAAATTCACTGTCACTCTGCTCACTGATGGTGGAACCACTGACCACTAATTCAGCACACTGACATGTGCTGCCCTTGAGGTTTCAGATATAGCTGAAGAAAGCCATTTGGTTGTCTTTAGCCTATGAGACTATCTTGACCTTGTAATTGGCCTTGTCGGACATAGTCATCTTAGTTTCTTGTTAGTTTAATTACAATGGTCTTATCATGATGGGAGCTGGCCCTCCTGATTTTAGCCATGACTTTTTTCCTTTTGTTATATACTCTGTTAAGGTTAGGATTCCACCAGCGTGGTATGTTTTTGACTTACTTCTAGAAGGTATAGCAACTCCTATACAGCCATTTACATAGTTGTACAGGGTCTCTGTGAACAATTCCACATGTTGTATTGAATTTTGATAAACCATTACTTAATATAATTTACTTTGGAATAGTCCCCAGCTGTTACAGTGTTTGCTGGGTTTACCGAGTTGATTTTTTATTTTGAAGCTTTTTTATTGGATTATTAGTTTTATTAGAGGTATATAAATATGTGTGTTTAATTAGTATTAGCATCTGATGAAATCCAGTGAGGAGACGAAAATGCGATTTTGGTGAAGAGTATTAATGTGGAAGTGTTTTGTGCGTGTTTGGTGATATTAAAAGTTCATTTTAACTTTTTGGAGCTCTTCCTTCGTGTGACTGCACTCCTTTTTGGTATTATTGGTGTTTTGTGGAGAGCTGCCATTTTTCGAATTTATTTGGTGTTTTTTAGCGGTTTCTATGGAGAGCGGATCTTCGTTACTGAAAGGACATGATGAGACTGGCCTGACCAGGAAACTGGTTGGACAATTGACAGAACTCATAGATTTATTGACACCTTTATGTTGTACATTGATGGGAACTAATACTCAGGCAAACCGGAATGCAGGAAGCGGAAATGAGAGACCGGTAACGCAACAGAGTAAGAGAAAGAGGGAGCTTATGGGCGATGGTTTGCATGCCGGCAACTCTTTGGATTTGGAAAGTGAATCTTTTAACCCTGGAGCTACACCGAGGGTGTTTTTGGATGTTAATTCAGTGGAGAAAGGATCGGAAGGTGTCATTAACAGCAGAGAACAATTGGACAATAAAAATAAAGGTACTGTCAGTTCCAATAAAATAATGGATACGAATGACTGGCTTAACAAAAGCTTTTGTTTTAAACTGGACTTCAATGGCCCGAAAGGGTTTACAAACAGAGATACATTTAATAAAATGTTGGATAATTTATCTAGAAGTATGTATAAATATAAAATGCTTATTATTGAAAATGCGTATTTAAATGAATGCATTAGTAGGAACATTGTTCCTAAAGGTTTAAGAATTTGTAAATTTCCAAATAATGTACAGTTGGGCTCGATATTTCATAAAGAATTGCTTGAACTTTTTAATAGAAGTGGCGTAGACATTTTAAAGTTGATGATAAAGGAAATTAATAGGATTTTAACTAATTTACAAGAAGATATTAATGAACTAGAAGGCCTTATTAAGGAAGACTTGATGTTTGGTACTGTTAATGAGAGAGAGAAATATTATAAAATAAGGGGAGATATAGAAGATAAATGTAAAGGATTAATTACTAGCAAAATGGATAAATTGAAAAGGGACTTGCAAGATTATGAAAATAATGTGAGTTATCCAAAACCTCCCATGTATACATATACTAATAATAAAAAGAATAATAAATATAATAGAAATTACATAAAGACACAGGTAGTGGAGCCTGAATTCAGAGAAGAACTGTGGAATGAAAATGAATATGACAAGGAATTTCCCCCAATAGAGAAGGAATATAGGCCCTTTTACAGACCTCAAAATGAAAATTTTCCTATGAGAGGGGGGAGAAGGGGGAGAGGGAGATATTAGTTAAATGTACCCCTGACCCGGACCTTAATTTAATAGAGAAGGAATCAGATGAAAGAGGAATTATTAATATTAATACTTTGAATGGATTCACAATTTATAATTATAGTGAGATAGTACTTGAAAAAGAACATTTTAGTCTTTTGGGAAAAGGCTTCAAATTTATTCCTCATATAAAAGGTGACTTAACTTCAACACTTTTAGATTTAAAATTATTTCTGAGAAAAATTAATTTGAATCTTATATTTAATAAGGGTGATATTCAGAACAAAGTTGAATATAATTTCAGATTAACAAAACTATCTACATGTAATCCCCCCTATGCACCCCCAACTTAAAAATTTAGAGAATGTGATGGAAAATGAAATAAGAAAGGTTTATAAGAGAACTAGGTATAATATGAATCTCCATGTAGGAGAATATAGAGTGTTAAATGAATTGAAGGAGAACAAAAACATTAGAATAATGAAACCAGACAAAGGTGGGGGAGCTATTTTTATGGATACTATAGTATATGAAGGGAAAATGAATCAAATTCTTAGAGATGAAGTAAAATATACAGAGGTGTACAAGAATGAAATTATGGTAGCTTATAAAAGAATAGTAATAGAACTAGAAGCTATGTACAATGAAGGGACTATAGATGGAAATAGTCTCTTCTACCTTAGAGTGGATAAACCTAAAATTCCAGTAATTTATGGCATTCCTAAGGTACATAAGAATTCAAAAGATCCCCCACTAAGGCCTATAGTGTCTGCAGATGGTTCTAAGACATTTCCTCTAGCCAAATTTATTGATAATAAAACTAAACATATATGGACTAAAAAGGTAGCTATTTTAAAAGATTCATGGGACCTTTTAAGAAATGTTAATTTAGAGATATATGACAAAAATATTTTATTCGTAACAATAGATATAGTGGATCTTTTTTCTTCTATTCCCTGTTCAAAAGGTATGGTAATGTTTGAAGAAGAAGTGTTCCAAGACGGAATATTGAGCCATAAAGACAAAGTAGCGTGCACTATTCTGATGGACATAGTTTTGAAAAATATTTTTTTAATATTTAATGGAGAATTTTTTCAACAAACCCAAGGTGTTGCTATGGGCGCAGCCCGTGCACCTACATTTGCAAATATAGATTTGGCCAATTGGGAAGAAACATATATTCTCAATTCTAGGTTCAAGTCTTGTTGGAACCTATACAAGAGGTTCCTGGATGATATAGTTATCTTTTGGACAGGTGGGGAAGAAAAATTAAAAGAATTTTTTACATACATTAAAGAGACTTCTGATTTTTTGAGATTCACTTATAATGTTTCAGAAAATAAGCTATAAATTTTGGATATAGAAATTTACAAAAGTAATAATGTCTTCGAATCTAAAGTATATAGGAAATCAACATACTGTAATTCTTATTTGCACTATAATAGTGCACACCCTACACATTGCAAAAAGAATATTGTAAAAGGGCAATTTGTGAGGGGATCAAGAATGACAAGTAAGTCTGAGGACTTTAAATTGGAATGTGATTTGTTGGAGAGAATGTTTTTAGATAGAGGATATAGTAAGGAATTTGTTAGTAATATTAGGCTAGAGGTAGAAAAGAAAAGAGCAGATATATTTTACCCTATATTAGGAGAAAAAGTAAATGATGGACAACAACAAAAAATAAAAGATAAAGTACTTATTAATAATGAAGAATATCAACATGCTTTTACCTTAGAATTTAATGCTTTAAATAATAATATTAGGACCATCTTTTTTAATGAATGAGAAAGGTTTATGGCACTTACTGACTTGGGGGGGACTTCCTAAAGGTATACCTAAAGTAGTATACAGAAATCCTTGTAATATAAAAGATTACTTGGAACAAAAAAAGTTTGGTCAAAATAAAATTAAGAGAGTCAAAAAGTTAGGTACATATTCTTGTGGAAAATGTAATCAATGTAGCTATATGGTCAATAAGGAGAAAACCTACATAGAAAGTAGAAAGAAATGGATTGGTAGTAAAGGGATGTATAATTGTGAGACAAAGGGTTTAGTATACCTTGCTACCTGTGAAAAGTGTGGATCTTTCTATATAGGTAAAACCGAGAGAACTTTAAAAAGAGGAGTGTATGAACATACCTATGATATAATAAAGGAAAAAGAAACAAATGCATTATATAAACATTCAAAGGTATGTAAAGAAAGCAAATTTCTTTTTTTAGTAATTGAACATATAAAGGATGGGATTAGAGGAGGTCCATGGGAAGATACTATCGGGTATAGAGAGTTGTGGTGGCAAGTGACACTAGAAGCAAGTAAACATCCAGGTCTTAATGAACATGTGTCTATTCTACCCCCTTTAAAATTAAAGGCAGCTAAACTATGAATGTTAGTTTAGTTGTAATATAATTTTGTACCAAGAGATGGAACCATTGTGTTATAAAATGTATTTTCCTAAGGCAGCTAAACTATGAATGCTAGTTTAGTTGGAATATAATTTTGTACCAATAGATGGAGCTATTGTGTTATAAAATGTATTTTCCTTAATAATGAATAATTATATTATAAAAATAAGATTTTAGAAATATAATTAAGTATTTATGATGTATTAATTTATTACTTGATAGTATTTTAATTATTTATAAGAACATGAAGATGTATGAATTATTTTATTTATTTTTATAGAAAGAAGAACTTATGAATATTTATGAGCCCAGAATGTGAACTGATTTGTGCATTCAAATTTAATTGAAGCTCTTTTATTGGATTATTAGTTTTATAAGAGGTATATAAATATGTATGTTTAATTAGTATTAGTATTTGATGAAGTCCAGTGAGGAGACGAAAACGCGATTTTGGTGAAGAGCGTTAATGTGGAAGTGTTTTGTGCGTGTTTGGTGATATTAAAAGTTCATTTTAACTTTTTGGAGATCTTCCTTCATGTGACTGACCTCCTTTTTGGTATTATTGGTGTTTTCTGGAGAGCTGCCATTTTTCGAATTTATTAATTACAATGGTCTTATCATGATGGGAGCTGGCCCTCCTGATTTTAGCCATGACTTTTTTCCTTTTGTTATGTACTCTGTTAAGGTTAGGATTCCACCAGCGTGGTTTGTTTTTGACTTACTTCTAGAAGGTATAGCAACTCCTATACAGCCATTTACATAGTTGTACAGGGTCTCTGTGAACAATTCCACATGTTGTATTGAATTTTGATAAACCATTACTTAATATAATTTACTTTGGAATAGTCCCCAGCTGTTACAGTGTTTGCTGGGGTTACTGAGTTGATTTTTTATTTTGAAGGAGACAGCATTTTGGTCTGACCTCACCCGTGAGGAAGTGACAGGGGGTGGGGGGCAGCACTCTCCCATACTGGTGACTACCAGGTTCAGTATGCTTGAGCCTTTGGTGGGTGTGCACACTATCTGGTCAAGGGTATTTTGTTAATAAAGTCCAGAAATCGCTGCGCTTGCGAGTATGAGGCAGTGTGTATATTTCCAGTCTATAGAGGGGTAGTTAAAGTATCCCATGAATAGGGTATTTGTTTAATGGTGAGTGTCTTGAGTAGGTCTAGTTATGAGCTGTGGGATTCTAGGAACATAGAGGGTGACCTATAGCTTACTAGGATATTGTACAGGATTTTGTCTGTGGTGATTTGCACGTGGATAAATTCCAGAATGTCATACTGTTTAACCAGGGTAGAGTTCTGCTTGTCGCTAGTATACATTGAGATGCCTCCACCTTTCATCCCTGGCTGTGTACCTGATGGTCTAAATGTGTAGAAGGCACTGAAGTCTAGCACTGCCGCAGTAGCTTCTGTGGATTTAAACTATGTCTTGATGGCACAGATGTCTAGCTATATTCTACAGAGTGAGCACAGCTTGTAATGTATGTACTTTCTTGTTTAGGCTCCTAATATTGAGAAGTATAACTTTGGGTTTTATATGTTATGTTAGTAGGTTTGACAATCTGGCATTGCCTAAAAAAGAAAACCAAACAGATAACCGCTGAACAAAGCAATGAAGGGTAACAGTGATACTTCCAACGGCTCAAAAAACGTTAAGGCATCAACAAATATTCTTCTAGTGAAGTAAAGATGTCAAAGCACTTAAAAAACCAGGTTTATTATGACATAAAAAGGTAAGCGCTTTCGCAAATGTAGCTTCTTCAGACCTTGTCACTAGAAGAATATTTGTTGATGCCTTAACGTTTTTTGAGCCGTTGGAAGTATCACTGTTACCCTTCATTGCTTTGCTCAGCGGTTATCTGTTTGGTTTTATTTTGTTGTTGCTGTTTTCCGCTGAGCATTAACTCCAACAGACTTTTTCATTTGGATATTGCCTAAAAAAGGATTTAAGAGGGTAGATAAAGTTTTAGCCAATATTTTGAAGCCTTGGGGAGACAAGTGCAGACTATCTTTTGCAAAGCAATGTGGTCAGTTAACCATGTCCGCCCATGATGACAAATATTGAATTCTCTGGAAAGACACCAGAAACTAAGTCAATTAATGAAGTTAATCAGCTTTTGTTCATACCATGTCACTATCCTTGGTGAAGGTAGAATGCTGCTCAATGCAAGACACATACTTGCTTGAGACACATATACAGAGCTATCAATAAAGTATCTCTTCATATAGTACAGGGAAGTATGTCTCACGTCATTAACTCCTGCATGGACTATGATGGAATCATACTGGTACCTGTGGTGTAGTGACTTAAGTATGTGTGTAATTTGGCAGATCGTGGCTCCAAATAAGCAACTAACTGTTATCTTCTCTTTCTTCATTCTGCTAAGGGGGGCATCTATGCGTCATACAATGGAGTCTCCTAGGACAACAGAAGTGGGTAATGTGTTGGCTTGCCTTATGGGCTTTACTTTTGGGTTTCTACTGGGTGCATAAGCATATGTAGTGTTTGGTGTTGCTTTTGGTGAGTACTTTAGAGATTGCTGAGGATAGACATTGCCGTTTATTGGTTTAAAAGACCTTTGATGTTTGGGAAGATTGCTTTTTAATGCCTCAACATAGGTAGGTCTGTGTTTGTGGTGGACACTGTGTGGTGGATGTAGTGTGTGTGTGTTCTTGGCAACCTTGTTTGTATGTGGGATTTTTGCCTCTAGTGAAATTGTGTACATGCATCTCTTGCATACTGTGATTGTTTTTAAGGATTAAATGCTTGTCTGTGAACATGAGACAATTCCTACATTGTCTCAGGATGCCCATATCTACCAAGCTGGCTACAGAGACATTTGAAAATTGCATATCCATGTTTTCAGACCCTGTCAGGACCAGACACTCCATGTTGGAGTGAATGACTTGAGACGTACCTCCCTGAACTACATGAAAAGAGGCATGGAAAAGCTCTCGAATCTTGTGGCCCAAGCAAGTATGACCCTAGCCCTGAGTAGCATCCTGCCTTCGCCCAGAATGATACAATATATATGGACAAAATGATTGACTTCAACAATTGTCTAAGCTTCTGGTGCCATTCAAAGGGAATCCAGTATTCATCTGCCTGGGATGACATGATCGACAGACCATGATGCTTTGCCAGAGATGGTCTGCACCTGTCACCCCTGGGATTCAGGTTACTGGCTAAGGCTCTTGCCACCCCTATAGTGCCTTTTTTTAGGCATGGTTCAAAGGACAAAACTACCACCATAACAGGTACAAGCATACAAAATCTGAAAGTAATGCTACTCAATGCTAGAAGTCTAAACCTCAAAATGCACTCTCTCGAGGCACTCCTAAAAATGGAGAACATCGATACCTGCGCAGTAACTGAGACCTGGTTCAAGGCTCCAGAGAGCAACCCTGCAATACCAGGCTACAACTCTTACCACACATTTTGGCCACCAAACCAGGATCGAAACACTAAAGGTGGAGGAGTGTCCATATTCACCAAGGATACTCACACCACCAGGTTAGTTGCCCAACACAATCTATTTAAAATTCTCCAGTCACAACTAACACTAGGTAAGACTACAATCCAAATTGTAGCTTGCTACAGATCCCCCACCATGCCACAAGATTCTCACTACACCTTTCTAAACACTGGAAAATATTAATACAACCAAACACCCTAATATTGGGTGATTTCAACTACCCTGCCATTAACTGGGAAAACTACTTGTGTACCAACAGCTTTGCCCATCGGTTCTTGGAATTCATAAATTCCAATGCCCTGGATCAACTAATCCATAGTCTCACCAGGGGCTCCAATATCCTAGACCTGAACATTACCAACATGGGAAATTGATGCTCCACACCTATGGTCACCCCCTCGTTGGTCAGGTCAGACCATAAGCTAATCACTCTTAACATCCACATCCCAACCCTACCCCCCAGTAAGGAAACCTCCATAAAAATCTTCTTCAAAGCCAACTTCATGCTACTCAAGTAAGAAGTTACAAACTTCATGACACTCATGCAGACAGGAACTGAATGTTCGACTGCTGAGTCCTAACACTAAGGCACTGTACGAGCACATCCACTCATGCATGAATCGTGCCATCCCAAATAGAACCAAGATGATCTCCTCCAAAAAAAGAAAGCCAATCTGGTGGTCCCCTGTCATAAACAATCTTTACAACAAAAGGAAGAAACTGTTGCAGAAAAGAGGAAAATCCCAGGATGCAAAAAACTCCCTTACCAGCCTCAGTAAGAAGCTGAGATCCCTCATAAAATTCTCAAAAGCTAGTTACGAAAATACAATTGTCAAAGATTCCAAAGACAACCGCAAGGCATTCTATAACTATGTCAAGAATCTAAATGGCAATGCTCAGATCTGCTCTGAGCTACAACAGAATGGCATTAAATATACTGATACCAAGGATACTGCCAATATCCTGGCAGATCGATTCAGTGCCAACTTCACCCTCCTCTCACCCCCAAAATGGCCCATCTCAATACTGGAAGATTGCCAAATTCCGGTAATAACGGCCACACAGGTAAAAAACGCACACTCCAAAGCTAAGAATACAGCATCCATGGGACCAGATGACATCCCAGGCTGTGTACTACATGAACTACAAAATGAACTGGCACCTCACCTAAGTGTCATGTTTAATCATACCCTCACCTCAGGCTTCATGCCCACTGAGTGGCGCACAGCTACAGTTTTCCCACTCCACAAGGGTGGATCTACCTTGGATGCTGGGAACTACCACCCCATCAGTCTGATGAGCCTGATCTGCAAGACCATGGAACGTATTATCATGGAACTTATAAACAAAGACATTGCCAACCTTAAAACACTGGACCCCACCAAGTTTGGGTTCATGAAGGGCCAATCTTGTCTCCTGAACCTGATTGACTTCTTCAAATCAGTGTCCAGAGCCGTGAGTGAGGGTAAGGCAGTCCACACAGCCTATTTGGACCTTGCCAAAACCTTTGACACCATCCCCCACTCTGGAATCATAGATAAACTTACTAAGCTGGGCATTAATCCCTATGTCACTCAATGGATTGCCAACTGGCTTACTGACAGAACCCACACTGTAAAAGTAGCTGACTCCAAATCCAGCTCTAGACAAGTGACAGGTGCAGTACCTCAGGGTTCAGTCCTGGGACCTCTCTTGTTTGGCATCTACTTCTCTGAAGTACAGGCCAACACTAAGGGACTCTGGCTAACAAAGTTCACAGATGACTGCAAACTGGGAGCCATTATTGAATCCCCAAATTATATGGATACTCTACAAAAGGGCCTTACAGAAACAGGTGTTTGGTGCCAAAGCCATGGGCTCAACCTCAATGCCAAGAAATGTATAGTTATCCCCTTCGGTAAAAAAATGTGTACCCGTGAATTACCACATAGGTAGCAGTACACTAAACACCAAAAGTGTGATAAGAGACTTAGGGACACAGGTGGACGGTGGTCTCACCTTCAATAACCACATTGCCACAACAGTCAGGAAATCCTTCTATGTGACACACCTCATCACTAAGGGCTTTTCATTCAGAAAAAAGGAGGTGATTGTCCCACTGTACTCATCCCTCATTAGACCCATTATAGAATACAATGCCCCATTTGGTATGTACCTCTCAATACATCTGCAACAACTGGAAAGGCTGCAGAAATACCTCACTAAAAGAATCATAGGCCTAAAGCAGATGCCCTATGCTGACCACCTTAAAAAACTCCAGCTATACTCTGTCACATATCGTCTACTCCGAGGCAATCTCTGCTTAACATACAAGGCCATGTCAAACCCAGAGCTGTTGGACATGTTACACTTAAAGAAATCCCAATCCCTCAGAGCCACATGCTCGAGAGATCTATACCTTGTCATCACAATAAACAAAGCATGCTGGAGGGATAGGTTCTTGACCCAGAGACTCCCCAGACTCTGGAATAGACTGCCCATACATGTCAAGCAGAGCACCTCTTTGGCCATCTTCAAAAGGAACCTTGATAATTGGATGGGAGAAAGGAAATTTACCCCGGGGATCATGTCAGTCGCCCTGCTAGACAGGGGTTCAGGGAATTAAACAGTGTGGGAAGAAATAGCCAGGGAATTGTTATGGCTAGGCTTGTATAGGCGCTAGGGCCAATAGCCCAGTACCAACCTATAAACCTATGTATTTGGGTGGGCTTTTGTAGGTCATGGACTGGGTTATACAAAGATCTCCTTGGGTGGTCTTTGTGGTTTGGCACCACACCAGTTTAGAATGTGCTAAGATTTGATAATAGTGTTGTTTAATGTGCCAACTATCTGTTCTAAGTTTGTCTCCACACAATGGCCTTGTTTTAGCCACACTAAGTTATAGGTTAGATGTTTTAAGGGAAGTTTTTATAGATGAAATTTACTTTCTAAGAGTTAGTGTCTGCCCAAGGCACTGCTAACCTCTTCATGTAATAACACCAATAAAGAGTGCATACAAGTGTAATGCTACAACAAAGTTTAAACTGCCTTGACAATGCAATTTCAAGCAGAATGATTTAAAGGCAAAATCAGCAAGTAAAGCAAACATAAAGCAGCAGCATTCAAACAGTTAGCTGAAGTGCAAAGCAATAAAATAAATCTCTATTCTGCTAAGGAAGGGGCAGGATTAACTCAGGACTCCTTCAGAGTGTGGTGGGGGTATCAAGTGGATGGGATCTCTGGGAAAATGGGCAGGAGACAATATGTAGTAAGGGAGATTTACTAAAGTGTAATACTGGTTTGCTGGGTGGGCACCTAGTGTTATGGATATATGGAAAACAATGGGTGAGAAAGTACTTACATAGGTTGCATAGCAGACAATATTAATGAAAGAGGTGTAGAGGGGAATGGTGACTTTGGAAGTTAGATTACCATAAGGGGCAGAAGGTAGAGACACGGCCTTGTAAAACCACAACAAGAAAAAGATGGAAGGATTGGGAAAAAAATCAAACTGCAACTGAAATCCTGTGGTTAGAATTTCAAAAACTTTTAGCTTAATGCATCAGTGGCTTGTGGGGAAAACTCAAAGAACAGTGGAAAAATAAGTAGCAAAGTAAACAGAAAGGTACTGGAATGCAACTTTAAGCAGATATATACAGCTATAAAAAGTACTGAAGCACAAATCCTGGCACAGAATTCACAGTACTGCCACTACTACAATAGTTCTACTTTAGAACTTTTAGTAGGGAACCTGTTATGACGTCTTTTTAAATGTCTGTATTGTTTCAGTTCATTTATTGATGGTGAATTCTTATTGGCTGTATGATTTAAATTATAGTATTTAAATGCACTAGTATTGTTCCAATGTTTTTAGCACTAAGGAAGGATTTCTGGAAGCCCAAAAGCTTTGCGGTTAGTATATTAAAGTGTTTATTTGGTACATTGCTGAGTTCGTTTTTACTGTTGTCGTACTCTTGTATGAATTTCTACTTTACTTTGACTCATGTTTTTACGCTGACTACTGCAATCCCACCACAGATTAAGGCACCAGATTACTGGAATGCAACTTTAAGCAGGTATATACAGCTATAAAAAGTACTGCAGTACAAATCCTGGAGTAGAATTCACAATACTGCCACTACCATAATCCTGCCACTGACTATGCATAAATTTACCAGTAACACTGTAATAACTGGCTAAATGAGGCTCAAATCTAGCAGTAGATTAACAGCACTGTCACAACTGTGAAAGAAGCTACAAGACTGCAGTCTCAGTCTGGGTTCAAAATACAAAAAAGCTACATTTCACGTATAATTCTACAAAAATATTTATGCAGTATAATATATTAAAAATGTTAAAATCTTGCAGTAATACACAATCTTCATGCAACTGCAATGAAACTACAAGGCTAAGGTCCCAGAACAAACTAAAAAAATATGCAAACAGATAAATGGACAAAAAAACAGAGAAGTGCAAAAAAGCATCACTGCACAGGTCACTATAAATGCAACTTAAAATATTTAAACAGAATTTAAATTAAAGTTTTTTTTTCTTAACTTTGGATGAAAAGCTTGTATCTCACACCTCTCAAAGTGTTAAAAGCTTGTATCTCACACCTCTCAAAGTGTTAAACAAAAGACTGTGGGTAGATGTAAATCTGTGCTAAATATAGCAGACTTGCTAGAGAGTGAGCCAATGAAATAAACTCAAAACTGGAGATCAAGTCCTATGGTTAGAATTTCAGAAACTTTTAATTCCTTAGTAGGGGGTGGGGCAGACTGAAAGAACAAAGAAAAAACAGTAGCAAGGTAAATAGACAGTAGAATGCAACTTTAAGCAACAACTGTAAAAAGTACTGAATGTCTTGAAGCTAGTCCCGCTGCTATTTCCACTGATATTTCTACTTTCCAAGTCACTCCTAGTGCATCAACCCCTCAAAGGTTCCATCTATAACATGGCAACAGAGACAGCAACATGCTGCTTGAAATTGTGATGAAATGTTAATTAGAAACCAAGCAAAAGCAAATAGTTCTATCCAAAACAAATGCATGCCTCTGGAATGAAACATATAGGTTCATAGGTAGGTAGTAGGCTATCGGCCCAAGGGCCTACATAAGCCTAGCCAGCAAGGTTCCATAGCTTATGCCACCCAAGAAGGTTATTTTCCTATGCCACTGTCCAGCAGAGACACAAAAGTGATCCCCGGGGTGTATTTCCTATTTTCCATCCACTCATCAAGATTTTTCTTGAAGAGTGCTAATGAAAAACTTTGCTTGACATAGATGGGTAGCTTGTTCCAGAGTATAGGAAATCTCTGGGACAGGAATCTATCCCTCCAGCGTGTCCTGTTTATTGTGGTGACAAGGTTTAGGTCTCTAGAGCATGTAGCTCGGAGGGATTGGGATTTCTTTAGGTGTAGCATGTCTAACAGCTCTGGGTTTGACATAGCTTTATATGTTAGGCAGAGATCACCTCGGAGTAGGCGATATGCTATAGAGTAAAGCTAGAGTTTTTTGAAGTGGTCAGTGTAGGGCATTTGTTTGAGGCCAGTAATCCTCTTTGTGAGGTACTTCTGTGGCCTTTCCAGCTGCTGTAGATGTCTTGTGATGTACATTCCAAAAGGGGCATTGTACTCTGTAATGGGTCTAATGAGTGACGAGTAGAGGGGAACAATGACCTCTTTTTTCCTGGATGAGAACCCTTTTATGATGAAGTGTGCCATGTAGAAGGACTTCCTGACTACTGTGGTGATGTGACTATCAAAGGAGAGACTACTGTCCACCTGGGTCTCAAGGTCTCCTATCACGCATTCGGTCTTAAGTAGATTGCTGCCTGTGTGGTAGTTCATGGGTACAGAGTTTTTACCAAAGGGGATGACACTGCACTTTTTGGCATTGAGTTTGAGGCCATGGCTCTGACACCAGGCATCTGTCTCAGTGAGGCCCTTCTGTAGGATGTCCACATCATTTGGGGACTTAACTATGGCTCCTAGTTTGCAGTCATCTGTGAACTTCATTAGCCAGAGGCCTTCTGTGTTAGCCTGTACTTCAGAGAAATAGATACCAGACAGAAAATTATTTGATAATACAAGCACCTCTTCTAGCAAAGTAACTAACTTAAAGAAATTTAAAAAGTTATTTACACAATTTCAAATGATTACTGATGGATAAGAATATAGGGAGAACCACCCCCCCAAGCAAAACTTTGAGGATGCATCAACTTCTCACTCATCCTCTGAAGATGACACACCTGATGCCACATCACCACCTAATACCCAGATTCACCCTTTGAGAGAGGTACCTAATCCTGCAGCAATAAACCCACTCTAAGAGTAGTCCACCTATGGACTGCAGTAGATTTTCAGATCACTGTAGATTCTCTCCCTCCCATTCAAACATGTGCAGCCAAATATGCTAAGGTGTTGGAAGGACATGTACACTTGCAAAATCCTATAACTGAAGACTTGCAGGCAGTTTTAAAGGCGTCTACTCCTCCAGATGTTTACAGTAAAATATGGAAAAAGTCAGCTACAGGTGATGATATTCTGAAACATGCAAATGCAAGAGGGACAAATTATTAAAAGCAATAACTGCAGCATGTCCTCAAACACCTCACTGGGTATGAATTAAAGCTATTGGACAGAAGGAAAACAAATCTATTGATGCATACTTACAGTGCATTACAGATGCTTTTGAGGCATTTTTCAGGACATCCAGAACCTACTGAAGGACAGGCAGCTAGTATGCTGTCAGCAGCATTTGCAGAAGACTTATTACTACCTATAGAAGATCAGATAAAAAAAGTTTGTTTAAAGTGGCCAAGTAATCAGAGAGAAGACAGAACAACAAGGAAAATTAGTGGATGTTCAACTTTAACGACTCAATAATGATTTACAGGGAAGGGTGCATGGCATTAGACACAGGGGAGGTAAAGGCAGATACAGATTATTTTAGCAAAAAGTCCCAGGACAATTTCCACAAAAAAATTAACCTTCCCCCACTTTAACACCTTCAAACACAGCAGCATGGGTCATGTGTTAGCACTTCTTTTGTTTTGTGACCAGAGTGAACACTGGCATAATGAGTGTCCCTTTCTTGAACCAACAAATCTACACTTTCAGCCTATGAGTTAGCCCAATGTCCAAGCAGCACAGCAGGTAGGAAAAGAGTCTCCAACTTGGAGCACCACCAACATGGAAGGAGGATCAATAGGACAGCCATGGACAGGAGATACAGCTATTTCCTTTGGCACCAGTAGACAAGTAAGGTCCCTTTGTTAACAATACAGTATACAATTGTACTCTTCCTTTCCTTGTCAACACAGAAGCAACTTGATCTATGATGAGTTCATTCAATGTGAAAAATCTCCCACTCTCAGCAAAATTTGTTCAAAGTGTGGGGATCTCTGGGATTTCATTGGAGTATCCAGAGACAAAGTCTGGCCCAGTTCAAATAGGTCTGTTGCAAGACAAGCATGCTTTTATTGAAGGAAATTCTGCCCCTTTAAATATTTTAAGTAAAGATTTGTTATGTAAATTATAATGTACTGTGTACTGCTCTCTGGATGGAATTTTTTAGATATCCCAAATGAATCTTCACCTGGGTCTGTATGTAGCTGATATTTGTTCAGGCAAAGATACACCCTTCATAATACATTGATCACAATAGACTTCCAGTATAACTGACTTGGAGGAATTTGAAGCTGTTCCTCTGCAGCTGTGGACCATCCATAACAAGTTCTCATAAATTATGCAGATCCAATTAAAGTCACCTTAAAGCTTTATGAGTCTCTACTAGTGGAAGTCTAGTACCCTTTATCAACAGAGGCAGAGAAAGGAATTGAACTTGTTATTGCGCATTACTTCAGAAAGGGATAATAGTCCCGGCTAGAAGCCAGCGTACTATGCCTATTTTGCCAGTTAAGAAACCAGACAAGGACACCTATAGGTTTGTGCAAGAGCAGTTAATGTGATAGTTTGTGCAAGAGCAGTTAATGTGATAGTAGTGTCAACGTTTTCTGTAATACCTAATCCAGCTACTATACTAAACTCTATCCCTCTGACACCTTTCACCTTTGCAGTGATTGACATTCCCTCTGCTTTCTTCTCTATTCTCATTCACCCAGGCAGTCAATATTTGTTTGCCTTTACTTACAGAGGGCAACAATAAAAAAAAAAAAAAATATATATATATATATATATATATATATATATATATATATATATATACACACACACACATATATATATATATATATATATATATATATATATCTATATATATATATATATATATATGGACATGGTTACCTCAAGCATATCTGGAATCACTTACCCTTTTTTCTCAAGAGAAATGAAACTATGAGATAAAGTTCAATTTCCCTGTGAATCCACCCTAATACACTATGTGGTCAGTTTGCTTTTATCTTCAACTTATTACTCTAGCTGCTGGCAAGACACTATTTTTTAACTAAGTTAGTGGTACTGGAGTTTAAGGTTGAAAAGACAAAGTTGCAGTTGTAGAAACCACAAGTCCAATACTCAGGACATCTTTTTTCAGAAGGCTCCTGGCAAATTTTACCTTCACATAATTCTGCCCTTCAGATGCACCACACCTACAACATTAAAGCAGCTGTGGGCTTTCGTGGCACTAACAGTTTATTGCCAACAATGGATTTCAAATTATGCAGAAGTAGAAAAGCCTTTGTTGAAATTATTAAGGAAAGGCATCCCTAAGCCCTTGCCTCAGCAAGAGCACCATGAACAGATTTTTGTTCAGCAGAAAACTTTGCTTTCAAAACCTCCTGCTCTTGGGCTACCCAATTATGCAAAAAAAAAATCATTATGTTTTGCTGTGAAAGAAACAAAGTGGCATTAGTATTATTTGTATAACATCCTATTTCTATGCCAGTCTTGATATTACGGCTGCAGCCCTCCCCCACTGCCTAAGGGTTGTGGCCGCAATGGCACTCATAGTAGAAATGGTGACTCCTCCAAATCTCAGGCATGAGATCTTTGTGGCAGTTCCACATTCTGTGGAAGCGCTGTTGTTAAGAATTAAAACACAATTTTTGCCTGCCTCGAGATTATCTAAATATGAATTGTTTTTGCTTAGCAATCCTTGTTTGCAGGTTATTAAATGTCAGCCTCTTAACCCTGCTTGTTTAATTCCTGCAGTGGATGAAAGAGAACATCATGATTGTGTATCTGCAGTTAACCATCTGCTCCCTCCTACACCAGATGTAAAAGATGTCCCATTACCAAATTCTGAGTTGTTTTTATTTGTCAATAGAGCTTGTGTTCAAAGATAAGATGACTTGTTGGTAGCATTTTCCATGTGCACAGCAAGCCAACTGTTACTGACTGAACAATTAAGCAGAAATGTATCTGCTGAAATAGCTGAACTTTTAGCCATTACTGAGGTATGTAAATTAGCAAATGACAGGACAGTAGCAATTTTTACAGATTCATGTTATGCCTATGTGGTAGTTTATGATTCTGGGACACTTTGGAGAGAAAGAAGGTATATGACATCAGCAGCAACTCTTATTAAAAATTCTTTCTTTGTTAATGAACTGCTAAATGCACTTCTGTTACCTCAGAAAACAGCTGTGATCATGTGTGCTGTTTATAAGACTGATGATACACACATTTCAAAAAGAAATGCATTTGCTGACATGGTGGCCAGTGAGGCTGCATTGTCTTATCCTGTTCAGGCTTAATTTTTGCAACAACTACAAAAAACTAATACACCTGTTTCTTTATAGGAAGTCTTGTCTTTTCAGAATCAAGCTGATGACTCTGAAAAAGTAAGGTGGCTATGTTTTGGCTGTAGCCACTCTGTAGATTCATTATGGTACCATCCATATGGGAGGTTAGCAGACCCAAGTGTTTTTTCTAGTCGGTTTTATCATTTGCCCTCTCAATTGAGAAAAAAATGCATTAAGACAAATTTTACTGAATGGAAATGTAAGGGGCATACCAAAGTCATTCAGCATTTTGTACATATTAGTACAGTTTGTGCTCAATACAATGTATTGACAAGTGTTCCTGTTCTTATGCAGTTTTTGAAAAAGCTGTGGGGACCTTTCTGTTGTGTATAGTGGGATTTCATTAAATTACCAAAGTGTCAAAAACTGAAGTATGATTTAGTAATTGTATATTTTTTTCTGTATGCGTTGAAGTTTATCCTTGTAGCAGGAATGATATAACTGCAGTCACCAAAAAATTACTTCAAGAAATAGGTTCATAGGTTCATAGATTAGTACTAAGCTAACTGCCCTTGCGAGCCATTTTAAGCCTAGCCAAGTATCCCTTGTGAGACTCAAACCCTGCACCTTGTGTTTGTAAGGCAAACACCTTAACCATTAGGCCACCCTTTGTTCTATTTGGTCAGACAGGAGTACCCATTGTACCAGTCAGATCATATAACAAGTGTGTAAAATTATAAAAGTGACCTACACAGACTCCAAGCTTCAATAATTTTTGAGAATAAACCAGACTTTTAGAACTAGAATTGCAAACCTGTTTGAGGAGATGGGCCTAAAATGACCAGAGGCATTGCCTCTAGTTTTATTTAGTATTCACAGTGCAGTTATTACCTCTAAAAATACTTCCTATGAAATTGTTATGGGAAGTCCCATGAGAACACCAGCTACAAAATTGCTCTGTAATTTGAAGTTACAAGATATTGATGAATCTATTTTGTATATTACTAGTCACTTATTTCTATTCTGCAACATATTCATTTGGAGGTGGTTGCAGCCCAACAACCTGATCCCACCTTCTGTCATGAAGTCATACCCAGAGATTATGCATTCATCAGATCCTTCTCCAGAAGACACACCCTCCAACCAAGATGGAAAGGACCTTTCCTGGCTCTCCTTATTACAGCTATAGCCATTCAATGTGAAGAACTGACTACTTGGATTCATGTTTCACATGTTAAGATAGTCCTCACCAATGGCAGATATCAATGAGACACCAAGAATGTCATTGCACCCCTTTTCGATAATGAGCCAATCGCATCCCACATCAGAAGAAAAAAAGAGGAAGACCAGTGTGGCCAAAAGTAAGGCCTAGTGATCCAGCAACATCAATTACAATGGACAATGAGTGGGAATCAGCCCAAGATTCAGAAAAATGTGCCAGGTGACCAAGGGCTACTCCTAGGAGTTCCATCAGCTCAGGACATAAAGTGGAATGTGTTTTGAAATCAATACTATACAAATTATAATAAGATAGTGTATCATCCTTGCTTGCAAATTTTTGAGAATCCTCTACAGCCCCAGCTTGCTCACTGTTCATATGGACTTATTGTGGGAACTGCTGTATTAGTATTCATTATCCTTCTGTTGTATTTCCTTTGTTTATTACAAGCCATTGGAACAGTAAGTACTGAACATTTTTTATCAGAAATAAACATTTGGATAAAACTGAAAAGAGCTCACCAGATTGCCATCCTAAATTTAATATTTTTTCTGCATGTATACTTATGCCAGGACAATGAATGTCAGAAACTGTTAGGTATGTGCACACATAGCCGACCTTAGGCATAGGCCAACTAGGTGGCCGCCTAAGGTCCCACTCTAGCAGGGGCACTTTTCCAGTATTTATTTGGTGTAGGTAGACCAGGATGGGGGCATCGGGTAATGTGGTGGGGGGTGCCGTGAAGCCCTTTTTCCTAGGGCACCATTTGGCCTAAGGCAGCTCCTGTGTGCACACATATCAACAGCATATGATGGAGTTTTTCCATTGTTTCCAGTACCAGCTACAGAGACAAAAGGAGGATTTCAAACAATTTTTGTGACTAAAAACCAAAAGGGTAGACATAATTCTTGGCATAATTTTACCCCCTTTTGACTGGTTTCACTCCAATTATCAAATACTGTAGAGGGAAATACTTGTTATTCTAAAAAGATAATACTTCCTATTGTGTGCAATAACTGTAATATTACCCAGCAAATATATACTGGAGCTGAAGGATAGGGCATGGCCATGTTGCATGACTTTTATTATATATGTGTAGACCAAGCTTAACCTCTATTACCAGCAGACTGGTTGGGAAGTTGTTATATTAGTCATGCTTTTCCAGATGTTCAGCATACAGAGACTTTACCCAGTGTGAAAATTCACAATGTTCTGCAAGAGAGGGAGACAAAGAACATTAAAAATCCAGTCAGAAAGCTAGATGCTTTGTGGATTTATCATCATAATTTATTAAGACTGCATTCAAAGGACTATCACATATGGACTCGGGTGATGATGTAATTTCAGGAGCAGGTATTTTACCTGCCTAAGGGATAGTAAAGTAAATTTGGAATGAGAAAACTGTCTAAATTATTAAAAGTATTGAGTAATGCAACTTCTGAATCAGTAAATCATATTATTATTGAAATGACTGGCAAGTGCAGTGTAGTGCTGCAGAACTAAATGGTGCTTGATTTCACCTTTGCTTCTAAGTGAGGTACGAGTGTTCTTCCAACAAGAGTGCTGTTCATTTATACCTGATAATGAGCATGCCATTCATAGTAACCTAAAAAATATACAAAAGATTGCTGTGTTATCTGATGTAAAAGAAGCTGACAGCTTTCAATGGGCATGGTTAAAAAATGTATTTTCTGGGTGCGGAGGAAGTCTTTTGAAATTCCCTGTGCTTATTGCTGCCAAAATAATCCTTTTAGCCATTATTTTATTTATCTGTAAAACATTGATCATGAAGCTTGTTGCATCTAGAAAAATTATCAAATCACAAAATGTGTATATTAAAAATTGAAATGAACCAATGCCATTGACCATAGTTGAAGAAAATCATGATGAAAAAGAGGATAGTGAGGAAAATGTGTTAACTCATTCACTCCAATGGAGCTCAGGAAGTTTGCACTTTAACTTCCAATGGGTGGAGCCTTATCCTTTTGACAGAATCAAACTATGTCCTCGCATTTCAAACAAATGTTTATATCTCTGGAAGCGTAAGGATTATGAAAGAAGTATAAATGGCAAACTTTTCAGCACAAACTATTTTTATAGTGGTAGTATTCTTTAGGTTCTAGTTCTTAAACCAAATTTTATAAGTCACAGTACACACGGTTACTATTACATTTGTAATATTTATAAGCAACTTATAGTAGCTCAGCAAATCCTCAGGTTACACACGTACTGTCAGCAGAATTTTATTCATCTAGCTAAGAACTTTCATATGAGGCTAAGGACTTCTTTCTGTGGTACTTGTTTGTTGAGATATTTAGAAAAATGTGAAAATGATATCTGTATAAATTAATATCATAAAAGCAACAGTTAATATCTATTTACCTGCACTAGACAGAGGTCAAACATTAATGCATTTGAGTTTGCTACTGTGTAAGCTTTAAGATGAAATCTTTTAAAAGCTGGTACATAGCATGGTTTTGGCATTCTTGATGCAAATGTGAATATAGCAATAACCACGCCTAGGTGTGGGTAATGTTGGATTTACCCACGGTTGGTGTGGTTTGGTCACGAGGGCGAAGCCCGAGTGGCCAAACAAAGCCAACCGTGGGTAAATCCAGCATTACCCACACCCAGAAGTGGGTTATTGCTATTATACAATGACATTATTTAAGAAAAAAATAATTACGTTTCTTAAATAATGGCATTGTATGCCTCCTTGCTGCCCTTCCGCGCTGTCTGGTATTCTGCGGCAGCTCTGATGTACTGCGCACGCGCATGCCTATGCAGTACATCAGAGCTGTGGGCAAAAGCAACAGAGAAAGCAAGATCTCCTTTGCTTTTTAAAAACTGTTTCACTATGTTAAATGAATTTAACATAGCGAGACAGCTTTAAAAAAAGCAACGGAGAATATCCGTTGCTTTTTTAAAGCTGTCTCACTATGTTAAACCCATTTAACAGAGCGAGACAGTTTTGAAAAAAAGCAATGGATAATATCCGTTGCTTTTTTAAAGCTGTCTGGCTATGTTAAACCCATTTAACATAGCGAGACAGTTTTGAAAAAAGCAACGGAGAAAGCAAGATCTCCGTTGCTTTTTAAAAACTGTTTCGCTATGTTAAATGAGTTTAACATAGCGAGACAGCTTTAAAAAAAAAGCAATGGAGAATATCCATTGCTTTTTTAAAGATGTCTGGCTATGTTAAACCCATTTAACATAGCGAGACAGTTTTGAAAAAAGCAACGGAGAAAGCAAGATCTCCATTGCTTTTTAAAAACTGTTTTGCTATGTTAAATGAGTTTAACATAGCGAGACAGCTTTAACAAAAGCAGCAGAGAATCTCTGTTGCTTTTTTAAAGCTGTCTCGCTATGTTAAACTCATTTAACATAGCAAGACAGTGTGAAGCAATGGAGATCTTGCGTTCTCCGTTGCTGAAAAAAAAAAAAAGAGTTATAGTAATGGAAAAAGTCTGGGTGACCGGATCTTTTTCTATTACTATAACTCTGATTTACAACATGCACGCTGACCAATCAGCATGCACGTTTTTGAATATTTAATGGGGGGTCATTGTAGAATAAGCAATATTTGATACCTAGAAACATCAGTGGGAGTTAACTGCAATGCACCTGGAGGCGTCACTCAGATGTAATGAGTTAAATAATTTTAGATGAATTTATGATATATTGTTTCAGATGGAAATTAAAACTGAAAGGTATGCAAACTGTCTATTCTATCTTAACACAGACATGTATTTATTGCTCATAAAACTATTTTTCATATATTTTTGTCTGTACAAGCATTGTGCATATCAAGGACAGAAATAAAACTGTATGTGAAGAATGTCTGATTGCATGTGATAAAGTGTCTGCCCATATAAAACCTGTTGCTGTTGTCTGGTCATTAAACAATATATGACCTGAGTGACGCTTCATTGCATCAAAGAAGGACTGAAAAGGGAGAAATGTTCAGGGTTATGAATAATACTTTTTCTTTAGAAGCAGAATCAGTCTTGTTTAAAGATGGACCTGTCTTGAGTTTCCTCCACTGTCATGGCATTTCCTAAGTGCTAGAAATGGATAGTGCTACCCTGGAAGATCAGAACATGTGCCTAGTAAGGAAAGCCACAGATAAGGGGGTCTATATATTATTAGTAAGCAAAACAGCACATTGTTGTTTAGTTTTAATTGGTCAGTGGCTATAATCTGATAGATAACAAAATGTTCATAAGCTTTTTCAATATAAAATGAATGCAGTTTCTTTGTTATCAGAGATAAGAACTTGATTGTTTAATCCCCCACGTACTTGTGCTCTTTTACAATAAAGGAGATCATACTACTCTGCTGAACTGTGCTACATGAAGTTATTTTTTTATCATAACACTGAGTGACATCTGTATTTCTAAGGTTATAATTACAATCCCTATTAAAGGGCCTGGTCTTTAAAGATGGACATGTTCCAGTATGAAGGAGCTTGTAAGCAAGGGTGTTATGTTAAACAGTATCCCATTTGTTGATGAAACTGTAAGCCATCTATCATTCTTTATTGTAGTGCAGTGGTGTTCTCTATTAGTTGATCAAAGTGGTTTGTAGTAATGTGCTCTTAGCAACTGAGTTTGGAAGAACAACGGGCAAGTCTGTATTCAATTCTAGGAATAACTGATTTGATAGCTATGGAGGTCTGCCTTCTAAAGTGAGAAGATAGGATATTGCATATGCAGCTTTAAGTTGTACTACTACTTTGTTAACTTGAGTCGCTAAGTACAGAGTAAAACAGAGAGAGAGAGAGAGAACGATCTAGCACAGTTCTTAAGTATCTTTGAGAGGTGTATGTATGCAAAATGTTAAAAGAGAGAAGACTGATAACAGGGATAGGGACATGTTTAATCTTTTCAGCTGTGCCAAACCACACAACAGTAGTCGTGTAAGTATTTGCAAAAGGTTTGCAGACATTTCACGAGTTGATTTCCCATGCCTAGTGAACGCTACATCATTTGTATACAGTATGTAGTTAAGTGTTAGGAGGTCCCAAAGGAGATTGTTAGTAAACAATGAGAATAGAAGTGGTCCAAGAACAGGCCCTTGGGGACTCCACAGAAATGTTTCCTACTTTCTTTATTTTGAGCTTATTTCTAATTATAAACAATTTTGCTCTGTTATATAATTTTTTGTTTGTGTATGTTTTGCTGTTTGTTTATTTTATTTTTTACTTGCTCATTGGGTAAGTGGACTGGTCTATTCACCATTTTCAGCCATGACCCGAACTCAAAGAGCAGAAAATATATTACAGTCTTTAATTCAACAGTATTACATACAAAATAAGTACATACCAAAATTCAGAACACAGCAAAACTGAATTCAGATATGGTAACATTAAAAGATCCAGTCAGAATACATTAAGAAAAAAATATATGCAAAATGCAAGCTAAGATACGTATAACATACAGCACAATCATTCATACAATACAAAAACTCCTATATAAGTGTGAAATATTTGTGTATAAGATGCCACATTAAAAGGCTGAGAAAAGCTTACTATTCTGTTATTTATGATATGGAATGCTAAGTTGCCTAATTATTGTCACGGTAGCAGCTGCAGGTAGATTCAGTAAACAGATACTGCTTTAAGTGCAGCTTTGAAGTTTGTAATTGTGTCTAGATTTTTGATGTCTGTAGGCAGGGGGTTCCAGGTAGCAGGTCCCGAACTATTGAAGCATGTCTCACCTACAGAAGTTTTAAACAGAAAGCATACTAGAGAAAGACTGTTGCCCTGTGTACTTCTGTGTGTATAAGGGTTGTCTTGTAAAGGTAGTTTCAGTCTTAAAGCTGAGCAGTGAATGTGTTTCAGCACCTGGTAAATTAGAGTATTTAGAAGAAAAGTGGTCCTACAAGGCACAGAAACCCATTTTGAATTTTTTTTAACAAATTGCAGTGGTGCATCTGAGTGTCTGCTAAAAGAATACATCTGCAGATTTTATTCTCAGCAATCTGTATTCTGTGAGTATTGTG
Source organism: Protopterus annectens (assembly GCF_019279795.1). Classification (NCBI taxonomy): domain Eukaryota; kingdom Metazoa; phylum Chordata; order Ceratodontiformes; family Protopteridae; genus Protopterus; species Protopterus annectens. Next base: position 438,135,066 of record NC_056731.1, read on the forward strand.
GACTGAATGCATAACAACAAAATGAAGGTATTATTCATGTTTGGGAATTAAAATATTTTTAGCAGTAACTGATCTTGTAACACAGTTTTAATTGAGCAAAGCCTTTATTAGTTACAAAATCAGTATGTATGGTAAAGGAAAGGGTAGGGTGAAGTATTAGGCCTGGGTATCTCTGTTCAGTGGCATTAGGCATTATATTACCATTAAGATCTGTTAAGAGAATATGTGGGATATGAGTAATTTCTTGGCTAAGGCAAAAACCATGACATTGGCTTTCTTGTAGTTAATTAGTAGCTTATTAGAGAAACAGGTGCATAACTGAGTGACCTGTAACCTGGTTTGCAGGTCAGAGTGGGTAGTACTGGACTGCAAGAGCAGCATATCATCTGTATCCATTATTAATTTAAGATTTGGTGATTCTAGAGGGAGATCATTAACAAAGAGACAGAAGGGAAGAAAACAGGGCCTAATATAGGCCATTGTGATATACCATATTATGTTTAATAGAGGATGAGACAGTGCTATGGACTTTGATAGTTCTGTCTTTTAGATAAATGTGAAACCAGCAAAGAGTGTTATCTCTAAAATTTAGTCTTTAAAGTTTGTTTAGAAGAAGGGTATGGTTGACTGTTTCAAATGCTCTTCAGCAAAGAGACCTGCAGTAATAAGTCCCTCATTCAGGTTGCAATAAATTATATCAGTGGCCATTACCAGGGCAGTAAAAGTTCTGAAGGCATTGCAAAAGCCATGTTGTACATCACATAACAGGCCATAGCTGTTAATGTGCTTAAGTAGTTGTGTGTATGAAACTTTTTCAAATATTTTGGTAATAGGACACAGGGTAGAAAAAGGCCTGTAATTCTTTGGCTGATTAGGAGGTGACTTTAGGTAAAGGGATTATAACTTCATGCTTGAATGCTGGCAAGACAGTGCCTGAGGTGAGAGAGCGAGATTAACAATATGTTTTAGGGGTTTAACAATTTTGTTTCTTTCAGCTGTAAACCTTAGGAAGGTGGGATGAAGATTGCTGGATTTAGATCCTGAATTGTTGAGTTTGAGAAGTAGGGATTTGGCCCATTTTACTGAAATTTCAGAGAAGTGAAAGGTTACTGCATAAGAGACTAGAGGGTATAGATCAGGGTTAAGAGGCTAAAGAGTACAAATCAGAGAATGATGGTTCTTGTTTTTCATTGGAGGGAGAAATCATTTGTTGGAAATGCTTTTGTTATGGTGGTTATTGTGAACTGCAAATAAGGAGCATAATTTAGAAAAGGTAGAATGATTCAGTGTTAAGGGTTCATTCTTGGTAGCTGAACGGTTATTTAATGTCCATGTTAAGCATTTTATTTCTTTCCAAAACTGACTGGGTCTAGACCAGTTTGCTTCCTGTCAATGTATTGCTGAGGGTTCCTTTTCAGTTTCTTCCAGGCTGAATCTTTGTCTTTAATTTTATTTTTAATAGCCAATGAAAGCCATGGGCAACACTATGATCTAAGCCTTTTTTTCATGAGGGGGTATGGTGTGTCCTGAATTGTGGTCAATTTTATGTTGAACAATTCTAAAGCAGAGATAGCTTCAAACATGGCATTCAATCCAAAGCACTGAGTAGGGTGTTCAGATGTGGTTGCTTATTATATGTAGAGTTTTTTGTGTGTCCTGAATTACCACATGGATTTACAGGTGAGTGGTCACTCAGAGCACTGGGGAATATTTCAGTGTGAAGGCACCTATTTTTGTATGATGGTTGTTATTTGGTCAAGTGTGGAGCTAGAGCAAAGTTCTTGTATTGGTTTGAGTAAGAGTTTTCATTAGTTGGGCCAGGTTAAATAGCTGCAACATTTTGTTCAGAGGCAGAGAGTTTTCCCAATAGCATTGATATTTTAATTTCCATGAATAACTGTGCTCTTACGCACACCTTTAGGGAACATATATTGAATAGTTTTGTGTAAAATAGAGACAGAGGAGGGTAGGGGGATGTAAACTGTGACAATGCATATGTGAGTATGTCCACATAATGAGTTTCAGTTCTTTCCTATGTGCTACCTATTTTGCTTCATTGTACCCTGCAATGTTTCTATATATTATTTATACCTGTGCAACTGGTATAGTCTGAACATCATTTACTCTGTATTGTTTTTTTCTGCCTTTTTGGCCCTGGTCATGACTGAAAATACCTGGTTTACCACTTACCTGGTTAACACATGTCAGATAAATAAATAAACACATATATACAGATAGGAGGGCTGAATAATCTAATGAGGTCAATTGTGAGACCAGAATAATTACAAAATTTGTCTTTACTGGAGTACTTTGATACCTAGATATTTTCAGAATTACTTTGCTGAAATATATTCATATAAAACAAGATATTGCATATGTCCATATTTTTTCATTGTAGTTAATTTAGATGAGGTACATTTAAACGTTGTCAAGGCCTGCTGTTAACTATTTCATCTTATTACCGAGGCTGACATATGTTTTTGGTGAGGATTTTGCATCTGTCACTCTTTTAGTGTAGACTGGACTCAAATATCAGGATGTGAAGTATTGCTTATGGCCAGCAGAAATATTTGAATGTGCAGAGGTCTAAGCATTATAAGCCATGGTTATCTGTTTCTTGAAATCATACTCCAGCCAGACGTCCGCCCTAGAAAATTAAATGCATTATCATTTGCTTGTTGTGCTACTTAAAGCCTGACGAGTACCACAGAGCAGAGTATATAAAGCTTATGGGTTATCAGTAAAGTGTGTCTGAGCACATGTGTGTGTCTATGTGTGTGTGTGTGTGTGTGTGTGTGTGTGTGTGTGTGTGTGTGTGTGTGTGTGTGTGTGTGGATGAGTGGGTGGCTGTGTGCGTGTGGATGAGCGGGCGGCTGTGTGTGTGTGTGAGAGAGAGAAAGAGAGAGAGAGAGGGAGACTGAAGTGCTGGTGTCTCTCTCTCTCACTTCCTCTCTCTCTTTCTCCCTGTCACTGTAGTTATAGTTTCATCACATTCACAGCAGAGATCTTCAGTTTGCCTTTGTTGTCCTTAAAATCTATGCAGCAATAATGTGGCCTTTAGTTACACAATTAACTTCAAGAATGTCATGTTCATTTTCTAATTCAAAGTGCACAAATCATTCATTGCCCCAGTTATCCCATCTAGAAATGATGACAAAGTGCAATGGTGATGAAACACAATTTTCCAAGGTTATTAAACTCCAGCTGCAATCTTTGTGTGGACTGCAGAAACTGCACAACAAAGTCAGTCTGTTATCTTCTTCACTATTTACAAACATGCAGCTGTTGTCGGCAGTATGCCAAGAACCGCAGTGCCCTTTCACAGGAAATATTTAACATGCAAATGACATTTCCTCTGAAGCAGCTGAAAAAACTGAGAGTCAAGACAAATGGATAAGGTATACCATTAAATCTTTTTTTCTTTAACAGTGACCCCTGTAATAAACATTACTGAATCTGTAGACAAGAGGTGAAAGTCACTGCTGTCCAGAGTTCTTTCCACTTGGTAAGCAGAGTCATAAAAAAAACATATTTAGCCAGCCCCTTGTGCAATCAAAAGTAATCTTGCAATTGGAGGTTTTCTTACCAGCCATTTTTTTTTTTCAATTTTATTCCTTTATTAACTGGGTGGCCCACTGGACACATGTCGTTTTACAGGAGCTATCTGGGAGCAGAGTCTGCTAACATGACCTGCTCAGATGCGCAGAGTAGGCAAAAACAAACTGTGTAATCTAGACAAGAACCCACTTGCTAATAGTTCAAGGTCTTAATCCTCTGCAGTCACTCTCAGATATATGCTTTATGTTATGCAGAACACCCAGTTGAACAACTGGAAACCTCTAACCCCAGGTCGTGGAACCAATTCCTGATATTAACTTGTAGAAGACTGCCTTCTAGCTATGTTTACCACATGCAATGGTAAGTGGTATAAAGCTATATATTCCTGGGGATTCAATAAACTCTGTGTATGTTTAGAGCAAAGGTTACATGGAGTTTGCATGCTTCTGAGGTGAGCAGCAGTGATCATTGCATACCGCTTTTAAACATAAACAAGTGTGGTTTCACAGGGAACTGTCTATAGCAAAACAGACAGCAGCAGTCATGTAAACCTGTTTACATATGGGCAAACTAGGTCTACGGGACTATGCAACATATTACATGAAAGCATATATAGTGCAGAGTATTGTGGAAACCTGTGTCAGGGATACAGAATAAAAGTTGATTCACTGATTAATAAGGGTACATAGAATACATTATAAATAAATAGTCAGGGGAAGTATGTATATTGAAAAGGGACACACAGATTAGTTGTAGGAATGAACACGGGGAAGAGGACAGGTAAAACATGGTAATGTACAGCACATGAGGGCATGTCAATGAAGACAGTGGTAGAATGAACACTATTCATATATTGACATGATACAGTATGGACTATACAGCTGTATATTATGTGACTGTCACACAAGGTGACATATCAATGAAGTAGATACTTTGTGATATAAGCATTCAGACATGAACAATGAACAGGACATATATCAGGGATGGTATATACAATAGGGATTATGTGCATATTGTGAAGCTGTGCAAAATGAGTTGCCTGTATATGAATGTAATGTCAGCAGAGGTCTCAACCAAGTGGGACACATAGTAACACACCCATCGACAACAATAGACAGAAGCATACACAGTCAAGGACAACATCAGAATAATACCACCAGTAATCCCATGTCTTCCACATAACATATGTGATTGTGGGAGGTCATAGATGATTCTGCAAGAACACACTTGTATAACTGTTATGATTTGTCAGCAATCTCTGAGGGTAATCAAGCACACCTCCCTCAAAATGTAACATCTGCCAGAGGTGTACAGAGGGACACTGCTACACCTGTATTAGAAATAACGAGCAATTCTGGCTAGTTGACAGGTGTGCATGCTACCTGGTCTACTCATAGGGGTGTGTTACTAATATTATAATTATCTTGTGTATTTGTGTTCATTATGGAACTACTCCCCCCATGAACTTCCTTGATTTACAGTGTGCTCATGGCTGTGGCAGGAGTCCTTTGTGTGTTTTGATACTGTTCGCAATATAGCAATACCTCACTTGGATTCAATGACTGTCCAGAGACTGCAGTCCTCCACAAAGCTGGTTGGAGAGAATGTATAAGCCAGTTTTGATATCAGAGAATTAAATAATGGACAGGAAAGGACCTAACACAGAGCCCTGAGGTATGGACCGGATCACTGGTCTCTCGACAGAGGTAACTTCACACAGTGCAACATATTTCTCTGTCACATATGTCTTCCAATTGTCACCCACTTGGTGGCATGGGTGTTTATGGCCAACTGTGACAGTTTCTCTGTAATACCTGATTGTTGATTTGTGCCAAATGCCTTGGCCAGGTCAAGTTACAAAGGATGATAGTGTTGTCATCATGCATGCCCCTGGTAACCTTCTTGATGACAGTGAACAGTTGTAACAGACATGATGTTGCTTGAACAAATCAAACTTGGGTTTAATACATAATCGGCCCTTTCAAAGAAGGTTCATAATGACCCCTTGGCCTACCTCACAGATGAGGAGAGTCAGGAAGTGTCTATAAGTCCATGCATCAGGTGATGGCCCCCTCTCTCTGAGTCAGAAAGCTGCATGTTGCTGTACACACTTCTATGGGTACACAGGCTATCTGGAGGCTGTGTTGACATATGGACCCAACTGTGTCTGGTATGTTAGGTTTTAAGTCACACTATAGGCAACTTGTGTTGTTGTCAGGATCCATTTCTTCAGTTTTATTAGCCGTAGAGAGTGCACAGAAGTGCTGCCCTACTGGGAATAAAAACTGAGTAATGTTTGCATGTACACTTTGGCAGCTGGCCAATGTTAACCAGATGATGACATGTCAAGCTGTCAGCCAGCAGTTTGTCTATGTCCTCTGCTGATATCCACACACAGATCTGTGGTTAGTTGTGTATTCTACTTAACATTTCACATGTATTGGAATACATGATTTATGACAAGACCTCCATATAGCCTTGGTCATTCATCACATTCCACCCACTGTTGCTATGCTCACAGTTGTACAACTTTACCAATGTCACCTTCTTATGTCACTTGCACAACATATGCCTATATGTGTTGCATGGGGAACCTGTGTTTAAGTGGCCTAATGTCATATCAGGACACATTAGAGATCAGTTGTTAATGCAGAATATTTCCTGACACAAATGCTAATAGTTGCACAATGATGTTGCTGACCACCTGAATAATCCTTAGATGTAGCAACACAACTGCACATACAATGAATTCCAAAAGGTTGCAGTTGCATCAAAACATGTGATACATTAGTTGTGTATATCACAGCATAACAGCCATGCATATGATACAAGAATTATGTGACCAGGTAATCAATATGAATTGATGCTGATGTCAGTCACATAACATTTAATAATGGTAAGTAGACACATACACACCTGTGCCATACTGCAAGCATCACTGTAATGGCGGAATGAGAACTGTGTAGAAAATTGATCTGCTCCATTAGAAAAACACATGTCCTAATATGCCAACAATATTCATAATAGTATATCATACCATGTAAACAGCTCTCAAGAAGCATATTATTACAGCTGTTATAGAAGAGGCATGTACTGAAATGGCATCAATGGCCACACATACATTAGCTTACATCATAGATTGTAAGACCCTTTCATAACCATAATGTACATCCACACCTCGATACAGCATATCAGTGACAGCAACATTGCTATGTCAACCATTCATAGGTTCATAACACATTATTAGGCTAATGGCCAACATCACGTGAAATTCTAGCCATTATTATACCTTGCAAAATAATCCCTATATCTATATTATGGAAGATGATAATCCCTTTATCTATATTATGGAAGATGATAATTTTATTATGCATATGTGTATACTTGTTTGATTGCATTACATCCTGCCACTGTCCATATGGGATATGTGCACCACACCATGACATAATTAGCAACTACACATGCAGTGGTCTTGAGATGGCTTGCAGATGCTCATGGAAGGACTCTGCTTCATGATACGTATGTGCATAGTTTACATGAGGACATCTTCCAGTCCTCTGCAGAAAAGATGTCATGTGCCCAGTTGAAAAAGGAGGATGATGGATGCATGGGGCCATGTGAAAGGTTTTCCAAGTGGTAGTGCAATAAAGAATGATTCCAAAGATCATAAAGAGGCATAATGTACGACCAGCCACACACACACCAGTAGACTGGGCCTAATTTGAACATTACACCTATGCAGGTATAGAATATGAATGCCATGCAATGTCATAGTAGCAACACCACATATGTCTGACTAACACTGTCACATTGTACATTATGGAGTATCATTGTATGCTGAGTATAACATGTTGGGAGGAGTGTAGGACATGGATGTGGAGTCACATCCCTGTGGAAAATTGTCTCAAAAGGGATAGGTGTATGCACAGACATGCAAGTCATCTGCTGTCAGATTTGAACCCCTGTATGTGTAGGTAAAGTAGTTTGCAAACACAGTAGTTAATGTTACTACCACAGCACAGGTTTGTCTTGAAAACTGTCAAAGATCATGTCATACAGGATGACATCATCATTGTATGCTACAATCAGATGTTCTTAGTAGGGTTTGACATAGCTGTGGACTCACATATCATTCTAAAATTATCACCATAGCAAGTGTTGGCTGCACACACAATTGAGAGCAATGAGAATAGAACCCCTATCTACCTATTTACAAAGCGCAGTACTTAACGCATATGCCACAGAACAAGTCTAGCTTTTATGGTGGCTAACAATACTTTATAACTGATGTCATCAGTAGTGTCTGGTGAGAAGAAGATGATAGCAGTGTCCCACATGCTGATGTAAAATACTCTCTTAAATGTCAATCAACTGAACAAACATATCAGTTGATTGCAGTGAGAATCAAACCCTTACCTACATATTTACAAAGCACTGTACTTAACACAAGTGCCACAGCACAAGTCTGATTTTTACACTGCTGCAGCACAATTCATACTGGATAACATCAGCACTGGATGTTTGAGAGAAGATGTTGGGAGACCTTTATGAAATGGATGTGTAGGCATGTACAACTGTCAAAATATGGGTACTCCATGGGATTGTATTGATGACTGCAGGATACACAGTTTTGCTCTTCTGACTGGACAGACACAAGTTGACAGCAGTGAAATTAAAAACCCTAGTTAAGTACACCAACTAGAGAACTAGGTATTTAATGCAAGTGCCACGGCACAAGTCTGACATCTTTAATGATGCAGGACAATTTATTCTGGATGACATCATCACTGGATGTTGGGAAGGCTGTCTGAAATGGATGGCTAGCCATTACAACTGTCAGGATATTAAAGAACTGCATGTTACCAGATTGATGAGTGTGCAAATTGTAGCATTTGCTGCTGTATTCCCAATGTGCAGGTATACCTTAAAAAGACAGCTTTATAAACCATATACAAACAGCTGTCCACATCACTATAAGTATTGGAAGATCTGAATGGGCATTGTTATTATAAAGATGTACACAGTGTATAAGAAAGACATTTTTTTTATTTCTGCAGTGTATTTTTTTATATTTAGGAACAAGTACTGAGAGACCAAGTTTCAAGTGTATTGGTGCAGGTAACACATGACTACTATACATATGTTTTCTGCCCTTAAAAATTGCCTTCCCTTTGGTGTGTTTTTACATGTACTTTCATGGTATGAAGACTAACAGGGTAGTAAACATAAGTAATACATGCTAATGAGCACTTTACATAGTGCACCTTTGAGCAGCCAGTTTGCATGATCGATGGCAAAGTGTGTGCATGCGAGATACACATTCATACTGCTTTACCCATTTACGCATACTTAAGCATCGAGGAAACATAAACCTCTGCTCCATTGACTACATTCTGACAGTTGTACTGGTTTGCTTACCTCCACGCAATCACAGTGTGGATAGTACTGACTGTAAGAAACATAGCTGCTGCCTAGATGACTCTGTGGTAGCAGGTATAAATGCATTGGGGTTCAAATTCAGGTGTATCTAATAGTTCTAAATATGCATTTATAATGCATTGAAATATTTCTGTACTCTACATTCACGGTGTGTTACCTTAGAGCAGCATGTTTAAGCAACATTGCGTGGAAGTAACTGTACCATGGAAGAGCCATTCAGAATCACTTGACATCGGTGTGAGATGCAACACTCCGTGTAAACACAGAGGACAAAAAGTGAAGGTATTCATTTTTTTTTCATTTATATGTGTGTGGTGTGTGATTCTATTTTTTGACTAGATTAAAGGTGTCAAAATGGGGTAAATGGGAAAGTGGTGAAATGGGGGCATACAGGGGGAAGAACAAAGGGAAACCACTAGAGGAATGTGAAGGAGGGAGGAAAGAGAAGAGACATAGTTATCCACTTCTTCAACAGTGTAAAATGAAAATATGTACAGAATATTTGCTGAATTTGGACTGTCACCTCAACAAAGAGGGGTGACAACAAAACAATCATGTTGTATAGCCAACTGGACCAAATCAATGTTTCCAGAAGACATATGTGCTAAGTGGAGATCTATGTATGGGGCAATAACTTTTTGGGGGGACAGGTCCCTATTTTTTTTAACTTCATATAAAATAGATAAATATTCCAAGCTACCACAGCTAGGTAGTGTAAAAGGTATATATTTATTAACAAAAATGGTAAGCGCTTTTGTGGTCCTTAAGGGCAATTGTTTTGCTTGTCATATTTATTTTTATAAATGATTTGTAGATGACATATTCCTTGTCTGGGGTGGAGGACCTGAAGAATTATGTAACTTTATTGATTTCCTACATGGCATCACAAATTTTCTTAGGTTTAGTTACCATAGCTTATTTCACTGCATCACCTTCCTTGATATGAAAGTTGATAAGGATGAGTTAAATGGGTTACGTACTAGTATTTATAGGAAACAAGTTAAGAGAAACACTCTTTTACATAAATCAAAAATGCACCCCAGACACGTGAGTATAAACATACTCAAGGGATAGGTTTTCAGGTTTATGCGACTCCACAATAATGATACAGATCTTGTTTCAGCTTTTGATATACTTAAGAATGATTTTACTGCTAGAGGCTACAAAGAGAATGAAATAGACCAATGTACTGCAGAAGTGCTAAGGATCAGGAATGGTAAGGGTAGACCCTATTTCTCTAACAGGAGTTTGGAAGCACCTGAACAGGTTTTGGTTGCTTTCAATAAGAATAGACCATGGTTTACCTTTTAGAATAAAATCAATGTTGTATGCAATTTTCTTCACTCATTTCCTGCTTTCCTCTTTTATTGTTTGCACTCCTCACTTTTTCATCCATACTTTTGCCCCCTCTACCTCTTAAATACAAAACCTTGCTTACCCAGTTACTACTTACTCTCCTGTATCCTATGCTCCACTGATTGACTCTCGATCCTCTCCTGGTTTCTTCCCACTCCGTTCGCCCTATGGGCTCACTCCGCTCCCCTACCCTGCCCTCAAATCCCACCCGCCCCCAGTACGTCTAGCTATATCCCTCTTGTTTCCACACCCACTTCCTCCCTACACCAATCAACCATCAACACCATAGACACACCTCTAACAGCCTATTATCCAATTTGTAACCTCACCCACAGCTAATACATATCAATACATCTCACTTCTAAAACTCTCACTCACTTACCTACCTTAATTACATCCAGCTCCACCCTTACTACTCTTTATTCTACTCAACCTTAGCTAAATTTTTCTCTTCCCCCTGCACAATAAACTTACAACACATATAAGACAACTACAACACTTAATACGAAACAACCTTTTCAACATGCCTCTAAACCCTTCTTCCATCCTTTTTCTTCTATCACTTTCTCTTAAGCTATCATATCTTTATCACCTCACCCAACCTCATACTTCTTACCATTCACAACTTTATCATACAACCAACCATCTAAACTCCCCTCTCTCACAATTGCACTCTCCCATCTCCCCCCATCTTTACCCAATAACACAGCTCCTCACCTTCTCTTTCAAAGTTTTCTCCTCTCAGAAAAACTCTATCCCCATAGCAACTAAACACCCCTTGACCATCACAGCAGACCCAAACCATTTTCTTACTCTACTCAACTATCTTTTGAACCCAATCTTTCATCTCATTACCAGTCTGTTATCTGGTGATATCCATCCCAACCCCGGCCCCTCCTGCTCTTCCTCCTCACACAAGCCTATATTCTTTACTTCTCTAAACTCACAAAGTATAGTGAATAAAGTCCCAACCCTCCATGCATGGCTCAGGCATAACAAACCTGACATACTATCAATATCAAAAACATGGTTAAAGCCCTCTATAAAAAGACTTTGAAATAACTCCACCCAGCTATTCAATCATTAGAAAAGACAGGACCCGAAAGAAAGGCGGTGGAGTTGCTCTCCTTTATTCCTCTTCCTTGATTGTTACCCCATATGACAAACCTACCCCTACATTTAATAACGCTGAAATACTCCTCTCTCTCCTACAAGTTAATAAGCACAAACACATATGTATAGCATCCCTCTACATCCCCCCAGGGGACAATATTTCTACACTTGAAAATATCCTCTCTTGGCTCTCTGACAATATTAGCAATGAAACCATAATCTTAGGAGATGTAAATATTAACTGGGCCTCCATCCAGACTCCAACCAACCCTCTTAACATCAATCTATATAACTTTTCCCAGCTAATCAACACCATAATCCACCCATCTAAGGACCCCTCCAGTGGCACCATCCTTGACTGGATTCTAGTGTCACACCCCCACTATTTTTCGGATAGCGGTACCCTTCCCGACCCTCTTAGTGATCATCTGCCTACTTTCACACACCGACTCCCCTGCATCTCCAACCGTACCCACAACTACATCACTACCCGCAATGACAAAAGCTTTAACCCATCAATCTTCATAGATTCCCCTGAAAGCAATTAATTGGAACAATCTAAAGACACTGCCCTTAGAAGAAGCAGTTGCCCACTTTAACTCTACATTCTCAGGAATACTTGATTCCCAAGCCCCTCTAAGAACAAAAAGAATAAAAACAAATGCAGCCCCCTGGCTAACCAAAACCACACTTTCATCTATTCGCCTTAGAGACAAAGCCTGGGGACTCTATCTGAGAACTAAGACACCAGATCAACATATTGCATACAAAACCCTTCGAAATAAAGTAAAAAAGCTAATAATCTCTGATAGACAAAAATACTTCTTCACACTCCAAAACAACAATAAAACTAACCCTCAAAGATTCTGGAAGGGGATCTCCACCCTCCTTAACCCCAGCAAACCACACACTCCAACCCCAGACCCAAATATCCCAGATTTGGATTTAGCTATACAGTTCAACTCCTTTTTTATCGACTCTATTAGCAAACTCACCTCCTCCTTTACATGCTCCACCTCACCATCTAATACACCCCCTCCTGCAAACAACCTTATCCCCATTTATACTTCACGCTGCCTATCTTCCACCTTATCCTCTACTCATACTACCCCATCACCTGTACCCTCCTCAAATTCTCTCTCTACATCCCTCTCTATTCTCATTAAAACCTGTACCCACTACTACTATTAAGAAACTCCTTCAGAAACTGAAGCCATGTACTAATGCCCCTGACAACATTCCCTCTTATTTCCTATGTTTAGCCGCAGATGCAATTGCCTATCCCATTAGCATTTTAATCAACCGTTCCATCCATGAATGCACTGTGCCCCAACTGTGGAAGCAAGCATTCATCATCCCCCTGCATAAAGGAGGCAACAATTGCAACGTCAACAACTTTCGTCCTATTGCTATCCTGTCCCCCATTTCTAAACTTTTGGAAAAGTGTATCCACCTTCAACTCTTGCCACATCTCTTAGATAACAACCTGCTAACCCCTACACAACACGGATTCAGGCCAAATCACAGCACTATGACAGCCCTCTTGTCCTTTCTTGAGACTGTTAACATAGCACGTGATTCCGGCCACATTGTCTCTACCCTACTACTTGACCTCTCCAAGGCCTTCAACACCATCTCACATAATCTGCTCTTAACCAAACTGTCAAAACTTAACCTCTCTCCCTCTTCCATAAATTGGTTCTCCAGCTATCTATTAAATAGACATCAAGCAGTAATATGGAAAAAGGCCACTTCCCCATTCCTTAGTACCCCCACTGGAGTTCCCCAAGGATCTATTCTTGGTCCCCTCCTCTTTAATATATTTATCAATGACTTTCACAAATCTATCCCATTTGCAAACATCATCCAATATGCAGATGATTCCACCATTATCTGCTCTGCCACCTCCTCCTCTCTGCTCCAAAAACTTACTCAGGAAGCTTTTTCAATTACTGAACATTGGATGAAAATAAATCATTTAGCACTCAATGCCTCCAAAACAAAACTTATGGTATTCACCCCTTCCAAAACCACCTCCTTCAATATAAACTCCTTCTCAATTACCAGCCTAAATAACTCACCCCTAGAACTAGTGTCTGAAACTAAGCTACTAGGTGTACAAATTGACAATCGGCTTAGTTACAACTCTCATCTACAACTAAATATTAAAAAAACCCATCAAAAACTAGGTATGCTCTACCGTCAGAACCAATACCTTACAAGCTCCTCCAAAATCACACTTGCTTCCTCTTTTCCTCATCCCCCTCCCTTCTCTATGGGGCCCCATTACTGACTAATCTTCAGACCTCTCTAAAAAACCAGCTTTCCTCCTGTTATAACAAAATTGCCCAATTCGCCAACAGCCACAGGTCCACCACCCACCATTGTTCCTCTCTTCAAAAACTAAATTGGCTCGAATTACCAAATCATCTCATATATATACAGCTGACTTTCGCTCACAAGCTCATTCTTAGCCCTTCTCTTTGTCCCTCCCTGTCTTCTGCCTTCAAAATGCACCTACCAAATAGAGTCCTAAGGTCTAACAATCAAAACCTATTAGAATTACATAAACCATGTCATCCCCCAGGCAAGCATTTACTATCTTTTAACCTTGCCCGTCTCTGGAACTCACTTCCACCATCCATTCGTACCACCACTAACCAGTACATGTTCAAAAAATCTCTTCATACATATCTAAGGTCCCAATGGGATTGTTCTTGCTCCCTCCCCTCATAAATCTATGATATCCCATCCTCCTTCACACTTATGATACATAACTCTACCTATCAAGCTTATTTTCCCTCAGAATATTTACTCTGTCATGTAATTTTATGTTTCCTTCTGAACAACTTCTCTGAATGCATATTACATTACTGTTTTCAACTTATTTACCTGACATTATTCCTCATCAGATTGTATTATTTTGAATGCTTCTTGAATTTTGAGCTTATATGTTTTAAATGTTTTATCTCTTACTCTGTATAATTATTATTGTAGTTTTTGTATGTACCTAATTTTTGTCTGTATTGGAGATTTTCTCCCCAGGACTCCATTGAAAAAGGGTTCTTTTGGCCCAATGGACTATCCTGGTAAACCAACTGCAAATAAATAAATAAATAAATAAATAAATGTTATTAGGAAACACTGGTTTGTGCTTCTGGCCAACCCAGAGTTCAGGAAAATTGTAGACACCTAACCCAAGTTTACTTTTATGATAATTTATCACTGAAATGACAGCTAGGTTATAGGAACAGAGGTTCAGATGTAGTTTTATTCGCAGAACGTAAGGGTACTTTTTGATGTACCACCTGCTCTGCATGTAGATTTATTTATACATGCACCTCTTTTACCCGCATACAGAATGGGTTACATATTACCTTTAGCTTTTTTGCCAATTGTAAGTCTAGGAATGTGGTCTATTACACTTTTTATTCAGTTTGTGATACATTCTATATAGGCAAAACCAATTGTCTATTGAAGGATAGGTTTTAGAACATTAGAATGACATCAGTAAGGGTAGAATTATGAATGCCTTAGCAAAGCAAGTGTTGGAGTGTGCAGCACATCACACCTTTAGATTTTTGTACTAGAAACTGGGAAAGTAGGTGATAGATTAGGAGACTAAAGTAATAAAACTGAATCCATAGAACAAAAATGGAGTCTTCTCCTTAAAACTAAAAACCAAAACTTAATTTTCTCTCTAATATCTATTGTACTATACTCTCCAATCTCAATTATACTCTTACCCTCTCCATGCATAATATTTTCCTAACCTACTAATGGCTAGAAGCTATATATATTGAAATGTTAAATCAAGTTTATAACGAAAATATTCACTTTATGTAAATGTTGACATTTCTGTATTGAATTATGTCTTTAATTTCTGTAACACTGTGACAAGCCAATTGCAAATATCATGGAGCTTATCTGTAAACGTTTACTTAGCTGTATGAACTATGTCCTTTTGTAACATGTGAAATGTAACTTGAAATTATTGTGGAGCATTTCTCCCTGGGCCTCCACTGAAAATGGGCTCTTCTTGGCCCAGTGAACTTTCCTGGTCATCAAACTTAAATAAAAATAAATAAAGCATTTGTGGAACCTGGCCTTAATGAGAGAGTATCTTTGAAACCTGCCCTTAAAGCACGATCTTTGAAGCATTAATTTATTCTTCTATTTTTTTTCTTTGTTAGTCTTTAGGTTTGCCATTTATATGTATTTTTCTGGATTATTTCTGTTTGGTTTACTCAGATATATTAGATACATATTTTGTGGTTCTTTAGCTGTTTAGTTATTTAGTTATGTGCTTAGTATTGCTTTGCTTTGTTGCATTGCTTTGATAATATGCTTTGTTTGCATTGTTTACTTCATAATCTATATGTGTTTGTTGTGTGCTACTGCTTCAGGTAAGCCATGTTCATCATCAGTTTTTGTTATAGTTTACACTTATGTCTTCATTTTGATTGGTTTAACCCTGCAGATCAGTTTCTTGATAGGCTGTTTGTTTTGCCAGGTATATCCAACTGATATACAATTTTCTTCTCTGATTGGTACGTATGCCATTTTATGAAAGCTGGTAGGTTACATCAGGTTTTGATGCTTTACCCCCTTTAGATTATGTATGTAAATCCTTTATTTTGCTGAGTACATGATTTGTTCTGGGTGTCTCTGTGATATTATTTTGCTGTATGCATTCTTTGTTTATTGTGGGATTATTTTGTCTTGACAGATCGTTTTTATTTAGTAGTCTCCAGCAGGTATACATTGTATTTTCCTTTTAGGGTGACGGGTCTTATGTCTTAGTATTTGTTAGGTTGTTTTTAAAGGTCACAATAATCCTTTTCCGAATTAGATTTTTAGTCTTTGATGTGGAGTCTTTTCTTTAACTGGGATTTTACTGTTCTGTAAAAGATCGGCCGCTGCCACTTTTGCTGTCTCTATTGATGTCAACTATCAATTTTTTTTGGTTGACTTTTTAAGGTCTGTCAATCCTGATTTTAGGATGTTCATGCTTTTTTTTTACTTTAGTAAGGCTTTGATCTTTATATTTCTTGTTTTGTCTATGTTATAATTTGGAGTCTGCATGTCCTCCCCGCGGTCGAGTGACGTTAAAGACATGCAGGTAGGTGTGAGTGTGAATGGGTATGCCTTCATTGAAGGTTGGGCATCAGTCTGGCAACACAGCACCATAAAATCCAATGCCAATCATGAGCTGACCGGAGTTCCACTGTGGCGACCCCTAACCGGGAAAAGCCGAAAGACTTTTATAATTTTGTAATTTTTCTGTTTTGGTTAGTCATTTCTTTGATTGTTTTATAGATTTTGATTGGTTGTTTGTCAGAGATTTCCAATGAGCATATTCCTTTTCTATTTTCTTGATTGGTAGATATGCCAGTTTTCGTAAGCTGATGAGTTGTCTATTTCTGTAGATGTAGATTTTTCTGTTTTTGTTTTTGATGCATTTCATTAACCTTTTGCAATATTTCTGTGTGTTCTTGTGATATTTTATTGATGGGCGAAGAACTAACCTGTACTAGGGCAGATTTATTAATCTGATAAGTAACGCCCTCACAGAAGTGACCAGCAGAGTTATATTACTTTGCTTTATTATTTTTGCGGTCTTTCCACCTTTCAGTAATTGTTAGGCTGCTTTAGCTTTTGATGTTGTTGCACTAGCCTTTATAGAGATGTTTTTTTTTTTTCATTTTTGATGTTAATTGTTTGGTCTATTAGTTGCATGCTTTTTTGGTTTTATTGTTGTACGTAAAGTCGACTATTGCTGTTTCTTTTGTTATTTTCTTTTTTATTAATTTTAGTTATTGTTTGCTTATAGGTTTTCTATGTTTAGCTACCTGGCTTAAAGGCCAAAAATGTTTTTAGTTTCCTGTATTTCTAGTTTTGGTATTTATGTTTCGATAGGGTGCCCTTTTTATAGGTCATTTAGCCATTTCCTGGCATAATGATTGGATGTGTATGTTTTCTTTCAGTCATATCAGATTTATGCCCTTTCTAGAATGGGTTCTCTATTTTCATTTTGTTTGCTTTGTTATATGAATCACGTCTTTCCTGTCTATAATTATCTTAGTTTATTTTTATGCTACATGACATTGTGATTGTTGTGTCATGTGAATCACTTTTTTATCATTATCTACATTTTCTCTATGCTGTATGAAGGGCTACTCTATATTTTTTTTCATTTCACATATATTTCAGCTGTTATATTTGATAGAAGAAATAAAAAAGTTACAGCCTCCTGCCAGGTAAACGCTCCTATTCAAAAAGCAAATATAAAAATCCAACAAGTGTAGAAAGGAGCGACGCTGATCTCTTTGGTACAAAAACCAAAAACTGTATTGTAACAGAGTATTCAAATCCCAAACAAAAGTAGTAATCCAAGCAAGCGAACCACAACCACTAGTGGCTTAAAATCTTTATTCCATCAGATAAGCGCTTTCGCTGCTAAGAGCTTCTTCAGATCTATTAAATGGTACACAAGTTAAAATTCCCCAGTATATATATGGGTGTAACAAGAGAAACAATTAACACAATTGACACAATTAAAAGGGAAATGTATGACATGACATTTTAGCATATTTAACTTTTTACATTTTTTGATCTATTTGTCTTTTTATATATATATGTGTATTATACTATTTATTCATTTTTCATTTACCTTTGAATGTTAGATACAAATACTTACACTCATATACCTACATTTTTTAGTATTGCCAAGTATATGAGATTTTTAACATTTCCCTTTTAATTGTGTCAATTGTGTTAATTGTTTCTCTTGTTACACCCATATATATACTGGGGAATTTTAACTTGTGTACCATTCAATAGATCTGAAGAAGATCTTAGCAGCGAAAGCGCTTATCTGATGGAATAAAGATTTTAAGCCACTAGTGGTTGTGGTTCACTTGCTTGGACATTACTGGATTACTACTTTTGTTTGGGATTTGAATACTCTGTTACAATACAGTTTTTGGTTTTTGTACCAAAGAGATCAGCATCGCTCCTTTCTACACTTGTTGGATTGTTATATTTGATAGGCAAAATCTTTAACACCTTTTTTGTTTTGTTTTTTTTATAATTGTAAGTTTTTTAGTTACACAACAGCATTTCTGTTTATTTTTAGACAGGTGTTCCTGTATTTTGTTACTTCAACCAATAGACGTAGTAATTTGCATTTCTTATCCAATGGAAGGTTGAGCATTGCTTTTTGTTCTCCATATACTTCACTATTGGTCTTTATTCTGTACATATAGTAGTTCATTGTTTTTTGACTGGTTGAATAGTTCTAGCTTTTTATTGTCGAATAAATTTTCAGATTTTTTAGTATGAATTTTGAATTTGAATTTTGATACTTTTCTTTGTATTATATATATCTAGTGCCATTGTAATGTCCTTGGTCTGAAGAAGTGGTGTTATTTTTACCATGAAAGCTCTTACTGTTTTTGTTAATAAATATATACCTTTTACACTACCTAGCCATGGTAACTTGGAGTATTTATCTGTTTTACATTCACTGTTTCTATTACTCCATGCTTTTGGATAGCAGTCTCCGTTTTTTATCTTGAGTTTTTTTTTAACTTCAGTAAGAAAAGACTGTTGGGTAAGGGACTTAGGTATTTCTGGGTCAGGTAAATATGGTAGGTGAGGAAGCACAAGAAACAAAGAAGCCATACAAAACAAGACACAGGGATGGTGAGGGACATGGCAGGTTGGAGGACACCATGATTGGGGTTAGGGAGGGGACAATGGATGCCCATGCCCGTCAAACACAGGGACAGTGAGAACCTAGTCCTCATCCGCAGGGCTGTCATCACTGTCCCCTTAATCTACTGGCTGTTGGAGTGCTTGACTTCTTCTCCTATGGACCATAAGTGAGATCAGCCTCTCCATCCGGCATAGACTTGCAACACTGGTGCTGTGCGCAACCCTATGCACCAACCCTGGCATCTTCTGGTGGGCAATAAAATCCCCACCTCTGCTACAACTCCAGGAGGGTATCACAGCATCAGCTGCCGGGGTGGTGCTACCTGATGTGAAGGGCCCAGGTAGTGGAGGGGCAGCAGAGGCAGTACTGCCAGGTTGGGTCATAGATGTACTGTAACCAGAAAACAATGAACACCATCACCTGAATATTCTAAAGCTTTTAATGTCCACATAAAACTGAGCACTTTCATCTAAAAAGATTTCTTCATATTAATAAACTGGAGAAGTCACCCATGTTAAAAACATTTTATACAAATAATGAACCAATCAGGAAGTGAAATTAATTAACATACACAAAGCAAATATGATTTAAAGAAACCTGTGTAACTAGTATAAATATGCTGAGCAATCCTGCCGTAGCAGTAAAATATGCATAAATATGTATAAAGTTAACTGCATTTAATAATGCAAACCAAAACGTAGTGGGCGGTGCAGTGGTGCAGCGGTTAACATTGTCGCCTCACAGCAAGAGGTTCTCCAGTTCGATTCTCAGCTGGGGTGCCTTCTGTGTGGAGTTTGCAAGTTCTCCCTGTGTTCGCATGGGTTTCCTCCGCATACTCCGGTTTCCTCCCACATTCCAAAGACATGCATCTGGAGCATTTCTCCCCAGGACTCCACTGAAAACAGGCTCTGTGGAACCTAGTCAGACTTTCCCGGTCAACAAATAATAAATAAATAAAACTGAATTAAGGAAAACATAAAATGTAAAATAAATATAGAAAAAAATTTGGAAAAGCACAAAAGTTAAAGCAAAAATGAAATAATGAAAATTAAAATATGCAATGGCCACGGGTATATAAAAAATTATATTAAATAATACCAGCTTTAACTTTCAAGATACTAGTGAAAGAAATTGTCTCCTAAATGCCAGGGATGAAAGGGCTCAGTTTTTATCTGAGCATTAAAAGAGTCAGTATTGTTGGGTGGTGGTGTTCACTGTTTTTTGGTTACAGTTAGTATGTATTTTCATAGTTTTGTTGTTGGGTCCCAGATGTGATGGCCATCGGTGCAGGAGCTGGTGGAGCAGAAGCAAGCTGAACCATGGGGTTGGCCTACCTCCCTGTGCTGTAATGCATTTTATGATTTGTCAGAGATGGATGACATGGAAATGTTTTGATGACACATACTGTAGAAAAATAAAAAAGATAGATAAGGGTTGGGGTAAGAGGAAAAAAATAATATAAATAGTACCATCATATGTGACATACAATACATTATCACAATTATAAAGTATTTTATCTCTACTTTTGCATTTAAGTATACTTCTTAACTACAAACTATAAGTGATGATTGCTCAAATGAATGCTTGCAATGTGCATATATTGCACATATGCTTGGTCCAATTATACAGATTAAGTTAGCAGAGCATTTATGCCACTTTTGCTGAAATGATGTAATATTTTTAAAGAATTTTACTATATATTTGTTACTTATGGTATTTGAACCCACAATGTCTACTTACAGTATTACACTTGAATCTTACACTTGGCTTGTAGACTAAAGCATGCACGTTTGCTTTTACAGTTCAGATATGCATGCTTTCATTGCTACTACTGTATAGAAGAGCAATACTTTAGGTAAAATAATAGTTATATTGTGCAGCATATTTACCCCTTGCTTCCCTCCGTCATTCCAGACATTCAGTATGGGCTTCCCTGTTCACGTGGATGTCCTGATTACCTGTGGAAGGAAAAGGAGAGAAAAAGAACAAAGCATTATGCATACCAGTCTTTACTATATGAAGCTTTCTATCTAATATAAATTCTCTTTATCTGTATACATACACAACTGTGCGATATCAGCTGCCCTAAACTAATCCAGCCACTGGTTAGGTATATCCCACTTGCGCCTTTTAAGGTCATTATAGTGAAGCCTATACTGTTCTCAGTGTGTGGAATGCCAGTCGGACTGGAGACAGTCTTGGCCAAAATATTCCATACCTCAGACTTGTACTGGAAGCCAGTATAGTCCCCCCGCAACAGCCTTTGGCTGTGGTGCTTTACAAGGAGTCCAGTAAAAATCCTGTACTTCTTGATACTTTAGCTCTGAGCCCTAAATTGAGCACCTTCCCTTCTGCCTCCAGACAAGTCTAATCAGGGTAAACAGCAATGGATAATAGCATTTTCCCACCAATTTGTGTTATCGTGTTTACAGCTATTGTGCAAACCCGAACAACCATGCCAACCAAGTCTGCACAAAGTTAAACAGAGAGCAACAGTGCCAAACATACAGGAAAGTAGTTTATGAACTAAGAAGGGTAATGTGACAATTTGCATTAGTGTTTGGTTTGGATGCTGCTGTACCTGTTACTTGATTTAACTTTGCAGACATAAACTGGGGTATAAATTATATGACCTGACACATTTTTGGTGTGGCTTTACACACTGATAAAATTTGTACAATGTGGGATTCAAACCTATGCATTAGAAACAAAACATATTCTTCCACATAGGTGATTTTTCATCCTTGCCACAGAAGAAATGCTTTCTGAACATGCTCATTAGCCCTATATATATATATATATATATATATATATATATATATATATATATATATATATATATATATATAATATATATATAGATATGGGTCTACTTCAAAGAGTCGAAATTTCACAACATCAAACAAAACTCTGATCAAAGACCAGAGGATCGAAGTTGTTAAATATCAAACCTAAAAAAAAAAAACCTAACAAGTGTACCCCCCACACCCTGGTACTTAAATATATCAACTCCAAGATCGCACTACAGTGAAGAGAACAGTGAATGTTCTGAAACACAATGTACAGCAATCTCCATTCACAAGGCTTGATATTTCACAACTTCGATCATCTGGTTTACACAAATCAGAGGTTTGATGTTTTGAAATTTCAATCCTTTGAAGTAGACCCATCTATATACTTACAGATAGCTATAGATGTAGATATACACATGACAGAGTGAGGGGTTAAGCAGGTATGTGTGTGACCTAACAAGGTCCTGGTTTATACATTCATGTGTGTGAGTATCAATGAGGTCTGAATATAATCCAAGACCATAGAAGACAATTATAATTGCAGAAACATAATATATATGTAGTCTCTGTCACACATATAATTCACATGAGTTCCACTGCTATGCATATTATTTAGAGCTGTTATTTTTATAATTGTTTTATTTTTTTATTAAATTGATTGGAAAAGTATTAATAAAATTGTGAGTGTACTGTATTAGAACCCAGGTTCACCTGTATTGCAGCCCTATACTTACAACTGCTGCCACAGGAATAATTAAGGAAAAGCTGTATATTTTCATATTCATTAAGTATGTGTGTTAACCGCCTTGCAACTCTGCTTAGTGTGTTTATGTGGTGGCAAAAAACAGAGAATACAATGTATCCATTTTGAAATTGTCTACTGTCTGCTTCCTCTCTGTAAGTGTTCTAGACCTGCAGGTGTTGGGGAAGGTTGCTAACTGCTATGCAATGCCGCTTAGTAGGTTTGCACAATGGTAAGCAAAAGCAGTAACAATGTATCCTTTTTGAAATTAAGAATGTCTGTATCATGCCTGCAAGTGTTCTATCTGCTTCGTATGTGGGCCAATAGTCCAGGTTTACGTGAAGTTAAGCAGCATGCAAACATGCCAAGCAAAGCTCACCTTTTTTATCTTTGTGAGCTGTGTTTACTTAGCTTGATCCTTACAAGACAAATGTGAGGTTTCAATCATGATCTACAGAGAGTATATACTGTGTAGATCACTGTGTTTAGCAGATGTGTAACACACACACACACACACACACACACACACACACACACACACACGTGATTCACAGGTGTAGTTTATGTATTGTTTATCATAGAAGTACATTACATGGCATTTGTATTATTTATCCATTTCCCATGTTTTTGCTAAGCTGTGCACTGGGCAAATAGTGATATTAAAAAAAAGAAAAAAACTATAAAAGAAACATTACAAAATAAATGACAAATGTTACTACACATGAAAAATTTTTCACAAGTCTGGATTTGAACTCTCACACCAATGAAACTACAAAGCAGAGTAAGGGTGCCTTAATCCCTCTTTGCCACAGAAACAGCTTTGCAGCAGAAATTAAAATCATTGTGCATATAAGCAAGTCCCACATCATCCACAGTATTAACAAGATATATGGCACTTGTACACTTCTGAGGTGTTTGTACATGTGTTAGTTTCAGATGTAGTGAAATGAGTGATCACACAACCATTTATGTCTATTGTTTGCAGAAATGTAGCTCTGTCTTATCTTTGTATGGTGTTCATTCTTCTCTGAACAGTAATCTGAGACATGCAGTCTGTAAGGCATGTTCTATCATTGTTCTTAAAATGTATGATAATATTAAATGACAATAATATACAGCTTTCAACAAAGGCAGGGGAGTTTGGATATTAGTGAACAGAAACTGAGAAATGTGTGTTGCTCACTTCCATTTAAAACCTTGATACAATTGCTTCTACACTTTGTAAGTATATCCTGGCTGACATATTCACTGGTGGTAAGGAAGACTGAATTGCTGTTGTGTTTCCCTTCTCCCTACCAATAACCATTCACAGTTGCAATCCATTATCAACAAACACTGAGGAAGTGCTTGTAATATGTTTACACCTGCTACACGGAGCTAAGAATTTGGGATTCAGTAATTCTAATGAGTTCACACCTCATCACCTAATCTGCATCTTTATCATGCTCACAGCCCTGAATCTACACTATAAAAAGGGAATTGTGTAGCTAGGGAACCTGAAGGTGAACACAGCTGAGTATTTGGAAAGCACAGAAGGTTGCCATTACTTTGGATTTATCTGCACAGACGACTACTGATCTTGATGAGGTATGATTGAATTTTTCAATTATATACTGGATTTGCTCACATCTAACTGGGAATATATATATATATATATATATATATATATATATATATATATATATATATATATATATATATATATATACATTAGCTAATACAAATTTTATCTGTATGCACTTCTTAGAAGTTTACTGATGGCATAGGCATTTTTGTCAGGGCATTTTACTGTCTCAGATACACAGCCTTATTAACTTTCATCACAAGTGTTACTGTTATGTTATGGCACTGGTTTTCTTTACACTTTTCTATGTTATTTCAGTGAAATGTAAATGTCCTATATTGTGAATGACACAGGGGTATTAGCCTTCTAGGATGGACCATAGACACCTCTAGGGGAGTGCTGGGCATAGGTAGAGGAGAGGTAACTGGCACTTGCATAAAAATGACTGTTCTGTGGTAAATGTGTACACATGTTTTAGGGACAGTTTGTTTGAAAGCACTTATAACAATTCACTGATATTTTTATTCCTTGTTTGGTACAAAAATGTCATTTGCCTGCTGTTTTGGGGGTGGGGAGCCAAGTTCCATTTCTGTGTTTCCACAATTGAAAAATGTTCTTACAGAGGTTTCTTTTGCTGTTTTGAGTCCTTGTTTTGGATCAGACCTTGGCATGTGTGAGACTGTGATATGTTAGAACCACATAACCCCATTTTATATCTGAATAATTGAAATTTTTGTTTCACCAGTGGGTAATATTGAAAAACTAGCAATATGTGTTATATCTAAGCAGGACTTTTATTTATGTGATATTTATGTGTAGTATCCTTCTTTTGTGTTTTATGTCACACAGGACTATGGCACCCAAGCATTCCAATCCCCAAAAACCCCCCTTCAATGACTCAGAGAACAAAATGATCATCCAAGCCTTTTGTCAATGTGGTGTCTTTCTGCTTGAGAGAAGATGTGGGGATATGTCTGGATGAATGGACATTTGGAATCAGATAGTGAATGACATCAATGTTATTGGGGATGCAGCAGGACATATGATCAGGTGCATCTAGGGCCACTGATATGATTTCATTGGCCCAGAGGAGAGCAACAGCATTGGCCTGTGGATAGCTGGCTACCTGGGAGGCCTGCTACAGATCCCCCTCTGACACCAAATGAAGAGTTCCTGTCCAATCACAGGGAATCAGAGAGCTCAGTGGAAAGTGTACAACAGCATGTGTGTTGGTGCTGCTGTTTTAGAGAGGACAAGTATGTCCCAGGAGGAGCTTCCAGGTAGGCTTACTTATATCAACTTTTAAATACTTCTTGAATAGTAAAATATTGAAAGGAATACTTAAGTTGGTTTAATAATAGTTTTGTGGGGTGGGTACTATTTATAGATTGATACAGTTAACAGCATATTCTGGTTCATTACACATGGGCGTGGGGTGGACATGTCATCCAAGTTTCAGTTAAATGTATTGTTAATGCACATATAAAGGACAATATTTTTCCCTCTGTGTTATTGTGATGATGGTGTCCTTACATTTTGCATAACTTCTTCCAGGACCATCCTCCCTAGCAAATGTGGAGTCATCTGCACATGGTAAGCCAAACATTTTTATTTCCATACTGATGAGCATTTGACAGAAATATACATTTATCTGTGCATGTGAGGTGGGTCTCAGGAAAGTGTTTGTGTTACTTTATAGGCTGTGATAGTGGCACTGGTGTGACTTTATTAGCATATATTAAACTGTAGTAGTGTAGCTATTAACTTTTTTCCTGTGTTTGTTGCTTATTATCACAGGTGATCCTGACAGTGGAAGTGTGGGACTCTTACCGCCTGATGTCAGAGTATCAGCAGAATCTGACACTGAGGTTGGCATTTAGCCATCCCCTGTAATTCCATCAGACACAGCCAGTAGGCCTATGCAATCACATTCCAGTGGGCTCTTAGATATTGGAGAGGTGGAGGGTGAGACACATAATCAGGGTACTGTGATTACTGCAGCTTAGGTGCCCGTTTACTCTGGGACTCTGGCTGTAGACAATGTGTGGTTGAGGCGCCATGCAGGAGGTTTGTTAGGGGTGGTCAGAGGAGGCCTGCTGTCCCATCCTCCACCTGATCCTGGTGTGTCTTTCTGTGCCACTCCATGTATGCTTAGGGTTGTCATGGAGGTACAGGGACATTCCAATTGGGCCTCCAAGGAAATCCATAGGGTTGTAGATGTAGCACAGGCTGACATATATGACTGCCTCCACCGTGTTGCCAATTCAATGGATTGGATGAATGACACATTGGAACAGGTGGTGTCTATGATGGAATGTCTGTTGGGAGGGGGACGGAATCCAAGTGGATTTAGGTCAACCACATCATCTGATGTTAGCCGATGTCGCCATGCCCAATCACACTCCCATAGTGGCACTACTTCCACTGCTCTGTCAGTGATTGAGGTGTCCATACCCAGACAAGGCAGGCCATGGGGTCATGCCCCTAGGCATACTTGTGAGGAGAGCTCATCCAGCAGACATAAGTCACATTCAGTTTGCAGCAGTGTATCTGACTGTAGGTGTGGATGTGCCAGTGCAACTCCTGGCAGAGCCAATTCTCAGGCCTGGGGACAATGGCAATGAACGGTCACCTCTTCCATGCACAGCTCACACCTGTCCAACATACCAGAGTGTAGAGTTAGTGCAGAACATGGCTGTGCTCTTGTAGACACTCACACACATGTTTCACCTTGACTGCCCATACAGACACACACATAACAGTTATATGGGTCAGTCATGAGACTTACAGCTCATTCTGTCTCAGTAGCCATTTTATACATTATCCAAATGTCTACCTGTTTCTCTTTCTTCTTCACTGCCTTTTGTGTCAGCCTAGGCCTCTTGCCCCCTCCCCTCCACACAGACAACACCCTGTGCAAATGATGATAACTATGCTTTTGGATTCAAAGATACATAATTCTATTGTCTGATCCTCAGGGTGCATAGCTAACTTAGTGGTTAATATATCTGTTTTTGTGACGCTGTTTATAAAAAACTGTAAGAAAGCAATATAATTTGCAAATGTGTACATGCCTCCTAAACTCTTAGGCCAGCAAAGCAGGACAAAGCCATAAATAAAAGTGTGACAAAGGCTCAACAATGGGCATAGTTTTTAAGCATTGTGGTTTTACAAACTTGGACAGTTGCATTACTATTTTTATGTTTGTTCTGAGGGATATGAAGCCTGAAACTGAAATGTGTATCATTATTTTCTAACTTTACTCTTTAATGATTTGCCATTACAATAGTATGAGGCCAAACTGTGGACATTCAGTGAAAATCTGTACATTTTAGACGCAAGGCCTATTACGTCATAGAGGTCACATGTATTCATATAAATCACTGCTGTCACATCTTGATGTAATTGCTGTAAAAATCACCCACCTTATACTTACTTACATTCCCATGTAACATTATGCAACCATATGCCATTAATTTGTATTATTAGACATTTATTCTTCTATTCCAGGTTCAGCACTTACCTTGGAAATCCAATAGTTGCAAGAGTTTTAGTTTGGGGCTGACTGATGCCAGCAGTACACAGCCATTACATGGGTAAGTAAAGGCTGTGAGTGTTGCCTGGCATCATTGTTACTGCATGCATGTGTGCAGGATGAAGGTTTTAGCCCCTTAGGTGGTAACTGTGTGTGTGCTATACATTGCCTCTTGGCCAGTGCAAGGGAATATTGTGCACATCTACATCTGCCTACACCCACAGCAGCTGTTGGTTTCCCCTACAACTCCTCACCTGTATGTGGATGTAGTGACTTTGCCAGTGGTGGTGGGATTTGTGGCCCTTCCCCTTCGGTGTTGCTGCAGAAGTTGTTTTCTCAGGATAAATTTGTGAATCATAGCACAGATGGTGAATATTTCAGCACATGTATGGTATGGGGATTGTACTGCAGGTCTCCCC
This sequence comes from Protopterus annectens, assembly GCF_019279795.1. Lineage (NCBI taxonomy): Eukaryota > Metazoa > Chordata > Ceratodontiformes > Protopteridae > Protopterus > Protopterus annectens. Next base: position 438,163,304 of record NC_056731.1, read on the forward strand.
CAGATGTAACTAGGCACCAGAACCACGACTTCACCAGCCCAAGCACACACACTATGATATTTCTTGTTTGAATGTGTGCTTCATTATAGCATTCTTCAGTTGGTGTGTGTGCATTTCTGATGGACATCATCAGCCATGGTTCCAGTGCATAACCTGCATCCCACGATAAATGACCCTGTGGGATATCCCCCCTAGTAAACATATTGTACAGTTGACAGATTTGCCAGACATGAGTCATGCTAACTGCCTGGGTTGCCAGCACACACATTCAGGATGATTCCCTTAGCATTACACATGAGCTGGCAGTTAATGCAGTGGTAGCACTTTCTATTTATGATCATGCTTCCCTGTTGCCCAGGTGGTGCGGTGCTTTGATTTCTACATGTGTACAGTCGATGACACCCAGGACATCAGGGTAGTGCGCTACATAGAACTTCTGCATAGTTCTGGTTCTGTCCATAGGTGTACGGGGAAAATATATGTACTTACTGGCATGTTGCAGCATAGCTTTCAGGAACTGATGAAGGATTCTGGATGCTGATGCCTTTGACACCCCCAGCATGTCCCCTATCCATCTCTGAAAGGTTCCTGCAGCTAAAATTCTAAGAGCTACACATGACTTTTTCTCCACTGGGATTGGTTCCCCTTGGTTTTCCTTTGCTCTCAGTTGAGGACAACAGCAGGTGCAGAGTTCCTGTAGTGTAACTGTATCCACACTGTAGCACTCTACAATTTCCACCTGATGTAGATTGTGAAAAGTTAAATGGGGTCTAAAAACCCTTCTCCTTCTTGGCTATGGTCTATTTGCAGCAGCAGCACCAACATGGGCCTGATGCACATATACATAAATAAGAGCAACAGCAGCCCCTAACATTCTTTCTGTGCAGCCTAGTTTCTATGGCTGTATTCCAATAGATTTTGGAATTTGCAGGGAAAACCAGCACATAATCTACACAGTTGCTTTATAGCTTGTTGAATCCATCTTGGATTGGTTGATTAGCATACAATTCAGCTGTTTATACTGTAATTAGCATCCCACAATGTTTACCATGTTTGCACGGCTCTACACGCTATGTAGAGCTTGTATGTGAATACAAAACAGTGCTCTGTTGTGTGTTCTTTGCACCATAATGTGCACACAGTTTTAGAGGACCATGTAGGCTTCACTGAATCTGCACCATTGTGTATATATATATATATATATATATATATATATATATATATATATATATATATATAATAATTGTTGCCCTTTTAAGACTAATATATGGTATAACCCTATTACAGAAAGTACCTAGTCCATGATGCATTTGGATGTGAAATGCTGAAGTGTTAACATCATTTATGCTGAGCTGCCATGTTGTCAGGAATAAAAGTTAACTGTTTGCTTGAACCTTTGGTTCATTTTGACATTTCAGACTTGACCAATGAATGTTTCAAAGATAATATAAGTGGAGTCTGCATGTCCTCCCCGCAGTTGGGTAGCATTCGAAAGACATGTGTGCGTAAATGGGCGTGCCTTCGTTGAAGGTTGGGCGTCGAGCTGCAACCTCGGCGTTTCGTAAAAAATCTACTGCCAATCATTAGTGGACTGGAGTTCTGCTGTTGTGACCCCTTACCGGGAAAAAGCCGAAAGATAAACAACAACAACAACATAAGTTGGAGATCCTGGCATCCATAAATTTAAACTGGAAGTCTATAGCTTTTTTATGAGGGCGTGTTTGCTCTACAGTTGAAAAAAGTCTCAAAGATTTCTTCCAAGTTTGAATAGCAGTATATCACTCAGCATAGCAAGTAAATGGACTGATGGTATGTCATTTATAAGTCAAATAATATATAAATGTAAGATTCTAGCATGGTGTTAGAACCAGGATATTTTCAATGCACAGAAAATGAAAATGTCCTATCACTTATAAAATTATCACCACAGGTGATCATAACTGCCAGAGAAACTCTGCCAAAAACAATGAGATGGATTCATGAACGTCTAATTTTCGTGCTGCTGTCATGTGCACATCACACCACAATGTACACTTGCTAGTGTACCATTTTGTATTCATTAAATGGCTCTACACATCATGTAGAGCAGCCAAACAAAGGTAAACAGTAGAGCATGTTAATGAAAGCATAATCCACTGAATTACATGCTAATGAACCAATCCAGTATGGAGGAGCCATTCAGAAAGCTATTAAGTAACCAAGTAGAGATGGTGTAACCCTTTGCAATGAACACCAAAGCCTACTGGAATACAGACACCATCACACTTTGAAAAAAAAGCAATGTTAGGGGTTGCTGCTGCTCTCTTGCATGTGCACGTGCAACAGTCTCAAATATATTCTGCTGCTGCATCTGCTGATAGACCTCATCCAAAAAGAAGGGTGTTCAGACCCCATGTAACATATCACGGACTGCATTTCTTTGAAATAGTAGAATGATACAGAGTTGATAGGGAAACACTACAGGAGCTCTACAACTTCTGCTGCTCTCACCTCAGACTCAGGGGAAATTGAGGAGAACTTATACCAGTGGAAACTAAGGTATGTGCAACATTAAGGATATTAGCTACTCGTACATTACAGAGATCTACAGGGAATATACATTCACCAATGTTTCAATGCTGTGCTAGAACATGCAAGGAAGTACATCTATTTTCCATGTATCCCAGAAGAGAAATCAAGAACAGTGCAAGAATTTTATGCTGTAGCACACTTCCCTGAAGTCTTAGGGGCCATAGACTGCATTCACATAGAAATAAAACCCTAGCTGGTGAACAGAGAAGGACATCATCAACAGGAAGGGTTTCCAATCACTCAACTGCAAGGTTGTCCATAACACCAGAGGGATCATCCTAATGTCTATGCAGGCAACCCAAGCAGTTATCATGACTCATACATATGGTACACCTCGCAGCTTTACACATGGTTTGCTAGGGGCGATGTTCTACAAGGCCATCTACTGGGTGATGCAGGTTATGTACTGGAACCATGTCTCATGACATCCATCAGAAATGTGCACACACCCGCAGAAGAAGGATACAACGATGCCCAAGCTCAAACTAGAAACATCATAGAGCATGTGTTTGGCATGCTGAAGTCACAGTTCTGCTGTCTAGAGACATCAGTGAGTGCCCTGCAGTACAAACTAGGCACCTGTGTAAAAATTCTCACGTGTTGCACAATATTAACTTGAGGAAACAGCTGCAACAGGGACAGCAAGCACCAGGACCTCATATTCTTGGACCACAAGCATGGCTGGCACCTTCAGCACATAGAGATGAGGATTCTGAATGAGAACTTCCAGCTGCAGTGGTAGCTGGTAGATGTAGGTCTGCACAATATGCCCTTGCACAGGCTAAGAGACAAAGCATAGCACACTCACCACCTAAGACTCAAAGGTCAGCACACACACTCAGCAATTAAGAAGAAAATGATAGCACACACTGGTGAGTCAGTGAAGGAATACACATAGCAACCTAAGCGCACACAAATATTAAAAGTGATGCTATCCAATGTCCACAAACTGTACTTACTCATCTAATATATGTGTATGGATAGCAATAGACAGAGACAGCCCCAAAGCACACAACTTGCAACTGCAGTAATGTCAATGTAAGTGTGAAACCTGTAGCATATGAACAAATGTATAAGAAGATAAACTACCTGCAAACCTTCAGTCATAAATGTACTGCATCAGAACCAGTGTGAGGTGTCCACCATTGGCATTCATGGTTTATAGGAATTATATCTGCAATATACAGGTATGCATTATATACAATAACTGCCATCAAGCTGGTCACTTACCCATATACATAATCCTGATATGTACTAAATATGCATATAATCAACATACTCAGAAAGACTCACTTAGTTATCCACTCTGTGCATCAGACATATATGCAACCCAAAGTCAAACTCAAATGAACAAAGGGCACAACACAATCATCATCATCATTTGCACAGTGTGTGTGTGTGTGTGTGTGTGTGTGTGTGTGTGTGTGTGTGTGTGTGTGTGTGTGTGTGTGTGTGTGTGTCGGGGGGGGCAGTAGGTCAAGACTGACACCATAGTAGTGACCGAGTGTGAGTAAAAAACATAGAACATTCAGTAAAATATGAAATCTCTCAGGGCCACTAACAAGAGATATATCCCAATCAACATTAAGGCTTTCCTAGCTTGCAAGTGTGTGGGTCAGTATGGGCGGTTGTGAAATGTGGGTGTGTGTGTCTGCATAAACACCAATCAAGCTTAGTGCTAGCACTATGTCCTTCCAAGTCAGACAGGTGTGAGCCATGCATGGTAGAATTCTCAGTTCAGTGTCGTCACTTCCGACCATGCAAACTGTTTCTGCCAGGAGTTGCACTGTCACTTCCATGTCCCTGGTTCAAAGTGGGGGTGATACCTGAACATGAGCGATGTCTGCTGGATGAGCTCTCTTCATAATTATGTGCAGGACCAGACCCGATGGCCTACCATGTCTGGGTGTGGACACCTCAGTCATTGACAGAACAGTGGAAGTAGTGCCACTATGGGAGTGGGATCTGGCACAGCCATATTGGTTAATATCAGAGAATGTAACACTCTATGGACACATGGATAGCAGCCCTCCCCCAACAAACATTCCATCACAGACACTGCCCAATCGAGTGTGTCATTCATCCTATCCAATGAGTCACCCATACAGTTGAAGAAGTCACATCAGAAAATGGCACATTTAGGACTAGCACAATCTCTTCTGAGAGCCTTGTGGAATATGCCTGTACTTCTATGATGACCCTATGCATACGTGTGGTGGCATGTAATGACACAGAAGCATCAAGATAAGGATGGATAGTAGGCTTCCTCTGAGCACCTCTAGCAGCCCTCCGGTGTCATACCATTCCCTCATAATAGCTGTAGACAGACTCAACCAGTTCTGGAACTGGGGTAACCACACTACCCTAATCAACTGTGTCACACTCAACCTGTCCTATACCCAAGGCCAGAGGTGAATGGGTATGCATAGATATACTGACTGTCAAAAATAAGGCCAGTGCATGTGTGAATCACAAACTCAGCATCAGACTGAACCTCTCCACCCCTAGAGGTACTGGGAACTAAGGTCGGGTGACACAATGCCAGGGTAATCCTGTGGACTAGGCTTGTAAAGGCTCCAGGGCCATTAGCCTAGTACACACCTATGAACTGTGCCTCTTTATCACCACCATCATCAGAAGATACCGATACTCTGACATCAGGTAGTTCTACATTGTCACCGTCAGGATCATCTGTGATAATAATCAATAAACACAAGCAGGAGAGACACAGTCACTAGAAATTATCCAAACTTGGTTCTAGACACTTATGTTAAACAACTTCAGACTTTAAAGGAATGCAATACTTTTTATTCTTGCCTCAGACTTGCATATAAGTAATGGTTATTAATAATCAAAGAAAGCTTGTGCTTACTATGTGCAGATGGTCTTTCACATGGTAATTCTGATGTCCCTAGAGAAAGGGGAAGGCAGTGGAAAGAAGGCTAATAAGCATCAGAATGCAAATGACACAATAACAAGAGAACAAAGATCATGGCTTAGATATATAGTATACCTTGGATTTCTTCTTGGGACCAGCTTGGCTTGTTGTCTACATCAGCACCAACATCAAGGAGTCTGTGTGAACCCTCTGCTGAGCTGTCTGGATCTCTGACCGTGGACAGGAAATGCTCATTTTCAGTGAGTGGTGTCTCTGTAACAGGACCCCCCCCCCGAGCCATCTGTTCTCAGGCTAGTGCAGATGTAATCATATGAGTGGCAAGGTGCTGCACATGATTATAGTATCTGGCATGGCTGTCTACTGCATTTATGTCAGTGAACACCTGCTGCCATATGCCTTTTCTGGATGACATATCAACTCTGTCAAGTGGGAAGGATCCATGGCTGCATGAGGCTTCAATGATGACCTCGTTCTATGTATCACTGAATGGTAGCTTTCATAGAATGGATGGTCTGGGTGCCATAATCCTGTATTATATGAAACAGGAAAAAAATTGTAAGACACACATAAAGCATTCTATTCAAACCAAATCAGTGCACCCATCCTCAACACAAAACATTTGAACACACAATTCCCATTTTGGGCTACACTCAAGTTAAGACAGATCCCCATAAACAAAGAGACATTAATACATTATCATCACATCCATTCTGTTAACATGTCTGTAACAATGATAGCAGTTATGTATATGTCTGCATGATGGCAATATTATCAATAACTAGGCAACAATTCAAAGTCCAACTGCCCATACAATTTCTACTGGTGTTTCCACTGTTAATGAGGTCACCAGTGGCCATCTGAGAAGGTTATCACTTCTGTTAGCTACATATTCACAGCTCCTTGAAGTGGATGATAAACGTAATGCAGTTGTCTGCAGTACCTGGTGACATTACAATAGCATATGATAACACAATGTTGTGATGAGACCATACTAACCTTGAAAACACAGCAAGAACTGACAAATGTGCAGTATACCAGCAGTGATTTTTTTTAAAAATTGCATACGTATCAAAATTCTTTTTCTATTGCATATTGAAACGCATTCAAAATATGGAAATTAAAGCAGTTTACGGAGAAGACAAACATACCTTATGAAATAGTGCAGTAAGTTGTAGAACAATCTCCTGTAAGTAACTAGCAGTAACGGTCTATTGGTACCCAGTCAGGCTCCCCTCCTTCCACTTACATAGCCACACAATTACCTTTATTTAGTATAGATTCAGCCCTCTGTGCACTGTGAAGATGCAAATGAGGTGTAAAATCATTACAATTTCTGTATACCAAAAAAATCAGTTTTTGTAGGTGATGGTTTAGGTAGCTACACAATTGCATGCAGGGAGGGTCAATGATAAGTTTAGCTGCTAATGGCTTGCAAGTGTTACTGCTTGCCTTGACTACAACAAGCAATACTGAAGTGACTCTTCTCTCTGAAGTGTATCATGCAGAGTACACTTAAAATAAAAAGTGTAAGCACCTTGACAACTATGATAACAACCTCAACAGCATAGATATCCTTGTAATAACAGCACTCTGTCAATCCTTTACATAAATGTGTCTGACATGCATCAGCTATATTACACAGTGAAACAAAGATGCAAATAAATGGCCATGACTTTGCATTTCTGTAGTTAAGCTGAGAAGAGGGAACAATTCTCAGAAAATAAAAAGAAAAAATAGTTGCTAACCTGACAGTAATATGTTGTGGTCTATTAGTATTTGTCATTATGACATTGATCTACACATGTTCAAACAAATGAGAAAGGAACATTTTCTGGTCCTGTGTTGGTGGCAAACAGGTATAAGAAAAAACTGAGTGTGTGTTGTTATTGCACTGAATTGATGGTTCAGATCTATCTAGTGTGCTGTCTGACAGAGTTAATGCATACTTTCTGAGCATATGATCAGGTTATACCACACAGATCTTGGAAACTGCCTTTTCATTGCTATAACCTTCTATCTATACTACTGACAATTGTCTCTTACTTTTTTCTGTATACGTTCTTCATTTGTGCAAACTTTGGCAGAGTGCACTTGACTGGCAGCATTTCAAAGCAGTGAGCGAAGACATTCTACATTCTATGTAAGTGTGATTGCAGCACACAGGTGAAATGTAATGATTTTAAAGAAACAAGAAAAAGCATGCAGGGTTTGAAGCCACAAGCTGCTTTGAATGTTTACAGCAGATGTGAAAATGCAGCTTGTGTTTTCCTGTGTGGAATAGAAATTCCTATATATGTTCCTTTTTTGTCTGTGTAATTTCAGCTCTGCTTAACAAAGCTCAAGCAGGGCTCATAGTTGAAGGAAAGAATGAATGGTTTCATTTCTGTAATCTTCATTAGCACATTTTGTGTCACCAATGCACAGTATTTCTAATGACTGAGTGATGTCCATATTTGGTATACTTGTTTCTGTGGCAGAAGCTGTAAATGGAGTGACTTTAGCTGTTTAATACAGTTGCTCTGGGGTTCATATCCATACAGGTCAAAAGAAATGCAGAAATTATTACTACAGATATAGGAATTACATTCATCAGAACTTCATATGCTTTTTTTTTCTGTTTCTTGCCTTGTGCACTTGCTCACTGCTGAGCAGTGCTAATCATGTTTAGCTGTAAAATGTGAAATATTTTATAATGACAGCTTTCTGTAGTGCAAGCAGGCTTAGTGGTGATGTGCAAGCATCGATACTCTGGACAGTACTGAGTGAAAAATATCCACTTGTTCTGTAACGGCCTGTGTGGTACAAGGTGCACTGACTGTGGAGATAGAGCACAGGTGATCCAGGGTTCAGATCCAGCTGTCACTTATTTTCACAAAGAGTGCCAGAATGCAATTTCTAATAACTCTTTAATTAGGAAAGTAACACTATATACAAATGGCTGTTATAATTGTGTTTATTGCAATACATGTCTCATTAATGCTTTGATAAATTAATTTTTCAAAGTAGCATATGTCATTACTGATTTTTGTTACAGAACAAAATGTGAGTGTAATTGTTTAAGCAGGATGTTTTTGATAATCCCAGGTATCAAAATTATCATTCCTACAATTGAGAAACAAAGCAAAGAAATTAGTTAAACTTGACAAAGATATAAATCCAAGGCAAACAGGACCCAAATATCCAAATGATGCAATCGCCAACCAGATAGGTTAAAACAGCTCCTTTAATAACACAAATCAAGACCAAACAATAAATCAGCCAAGCGCTTTCGCTCGGTTATTACCGAGCTTCTTCAGAGTTAAAAAACATTGTAAGACCATTAACCATTTTAAATAGTGAATGCAGGGTCACATGACTGCCCTCATCTCTTTAAAATACCACCCTTAATCAAGTTTCAAAAAGGTAGTGTGTAAAATGTTTCATTAAAAAGTTGTGAACTGTCAATCTAAAAACTAAAACTCGAAATTTAAACCAAGCAGATCTAAAATTATGAAATATATGAATATGTAAAAAACATAGAAAAATATATAAATTATCTAAATTAGTAAACACATGACGTACCAACTACGTAAATAAATAAATAAGTATATATATAAATATAAATTAGTAGAATAGATGTGTGTAAATAAATATTTAAATATTTGTGTATATTTATACAACCACCTCTTGCAAGGTATCATTAATGAGCAGTTATATAACTATTTTCACGTTGTGAAACCAAAAGTACCTGTAATGTTTGGCATCCCGAAAACCCACAAAGGATTGGACCCGTGGGTCATCCTATCTGACATCCAAAACAGAAAGGATAATAAGCCAAGCCATTGAGGCTGTCAGTGTTGACCATCTGAAAAAAGTGGGAATATGATGAACATCACACATGGCAAATCTAACTGCCATGTTTCACACCTTCTTTGCTCTTTGCTAAAATATCTTCTGCTTTATTTACAAATGTCTCTTTGTGCTTACCATTGTGCAAATACAGTTGGTATGGGAGTGCATGTTTTCACACAAGGCATTAAATTAGAGATTGGAATTTGGCACCAATTCACACATAGAATTGTTGCTTGATTTCTGCAGGCATGGCTGATGTGACAGAAGCTGGTGCAGAATTTAGAGCACAGAGATGGGGTACTGAGGACTCCATTGTGGAATGAAGTGCTACAGCTGTAGGATGCTGCAGGGGGACTATACTGGGTCTCAGTATAAGACTGAGGCTTGGAACAGCATAGCCAAGGTTGTCTCAAGTGCAACTGGCATCCCACACACTGGAGAGAATTTTCACCACCACAGTGACCTGAAACAGCACAAGAAAGCCTTCCTTAGTGGATGGGAGAATCAGTTTAGGACTGCTGACATCAGTTGTGTAAGTATGTTGACCCATCAGTATTAAATGCTATAGAATGCAGGACACAACCAAGACTGTTATTTAATATCATTTAATGATTCTTCTTCTCTTCTTCTCTGTTGCACAACTGCAGAAGACATTGCAGTGAACTGTGAGGTGCACCAAGAGAGGTAGAATTGTCTCAGAGATACACGAGGTGCATATGCATCAGGTCTTACTGTAAACCTAATAAGTAACGCAATTGTATACAATAATTCAAAACTGGAATAAATAGTTGTATCTCTGGTATCATAGCATTATAACTGATTAATGGTAAACAGGGTAAGACTTTCCCATCACGCCTGGATGTGGCAAAGGTGTACAGACTGAATAATCATAACTGTTTCTTTTCTGATACTATACAGTTGTATGATATGCCATGGGTTGAATTCAATATAATTTTTTGTCTTGCCCCACGCATTTCTCTCTCATTTTGCAGGGGAAGGATATTTTATATGGCTTAAAAATGTTCTGTTGTCATGCATTTCTACGTACAAAACAGACATGCAGCACAGAGAGGTAGACTGACCACTGCAATCAGCCAGCCAGCCATCCCTCCAGAGGTTGCAGCATCAACACGCATCACTTCAGGGCCCTAAACTGTTAGTGCTGCCTCCAATGCCCCTTTACTACCAGCTGCATCTGTACTGGTACCCTCTGGGAGTATTAATAGTGGTGGCAGTGATTTTGTCACACACCAAGAGCTGACAGGGCTGGTGGAGGGTATAGTGGAAAGGGGTCTCGGTGCCCAAATTGGCTGTGTTAAAAAGGTGTTTTGGCACATTGCCAGGATGAAACTGAGAAAGAAGACAGTAATGACAGTTTTGAGGGTGCAGATTACAGTCTCAGTTTTCTCAGGCCTGATGTGGGTGTGCCTCCAATGTCCCCTACATGTCCTCAATCCTGGTATCCCCTAGACTTTTGGGTCCATCACCATCCTTGGCTGTCTTGTTTGTCCTGCATGTCTGCACCCACTTCATTACCTATCTTCCTACCTGACACGCACATTCCTAAGTGCCTTTCACAATATTCCTCTCTTTCAAAGAAAAAAGTAAAAAATGGGAAACAGCCAATACATAGCTCTTCACTTCATCTATGTGCCATTTGGTACAATTGACTGTACAACATTATCCTGTTGTTGCCACCTACCTTTGGTGTGGTACCAGTACAAATTCAGTAAATTGTGGCTATACTTCTACATTTACGTTGTGAAGAGGTGGATATATGTGGTTATCTCCTGCTGCCTTCATGTAAATTTCTGTATCTTTTCTCCTGTGTTCTTCCCTCTGATTGCCCCCCCCCCCATTTCACCACTTTCATATGAACCCCTTTTTCACACATTTAATCTTGTCAAAATAGAATCACATGCAACACACATAGTTGGAAATTGCCCATAAGGAAGCCTTCACTTTTTTTTCTTTCTATAAGCATTTGTGCAAGCATTGGCAAAACACACCAATGCTGAGTGATGGTAAAAGGCTGTTCATGTCCTATGGCAAAATCTGGTCATTTCTTGCCATCACCCCCAAAATAGTCCAGTTCTCCTCATGCAAAGGTGCTTAAACATGCTGTGTTATCAGAATACAGAGTAAAGGCTGACTAAAGGAAATCACTGGCAATAATTATTCTGACAGCTCTTTGACTATTAGATGTTGTCAAGTGCAACATCCTCTGTGGAGTGCTGACCTAAATCAGTTGTCTTAAAATTAATTTTGGATCATTGCATCAAGGGTTTTATTCCAGATATACGTAACATTATTTGTTTCTGTGTTGTTGTACTGTATGATATGTTTCATGACACACATCTTACTTTTTACCCAGTTAAGCATTTGCAAACACATCTATGACCATAGGGAAGATTTAGTAAACCACTTTTATTCTATTCATGTCTTCATCAGGTTTTGTCATGCCATGAGTTACTGATACAGTGCATGAAAGATGAATACTGGGAACACATCATAAAGATGTACATTAATGACCCATAACACCACCCTTTCATATGTGACTGTATCTGTCTCTATCGTCACCCCTTCTCTCTCACCTCTTTGCACTGTTGACTATTCATTAGGCTGATGTATGTAAATGTCATGTTATGGCATTCTCAGTCTACAATTACTATGCAGAAGAATAAAACCTACATCTTCCATTGGCTGAATGGGTTATCATTGTCCCTTCAAAGTTGTGATTTTGACACATACAAAACATGATTTCCTTGGTGGGGTGTAGAACTAATGAGCAAGTCTATAAATTTAATTTTTCATCTTGGCAACAGTTCGAATCCAGCATTAGGTGAAACTCATACTGCCAGTTTTTTAAGTGTCTTTCCTGTATATGAGTTGCCTATGTATCTAAGCCCCTTCTGTCTGATCAGTTATAGTCCCCAGCATTTGTGTGAGGTCTAGCAATGAACTGTAGTATGTAATGCTAAATGGCATTTCAGGTGTTATTCCAAAATCCAGTGAGTGTTTCCTTTACACCACATTGTACACCCTGTTATCTTGTGATTTCCCATGAAGCATGTCTCATATGTAATAGGAATAAAATATACTTTTAGTAGCTATTACACACATATTTTAGCCAGGCAAAATATTTATAATAGTCATTCCTGTCTATTCTTAAAATCATGATAAAAAGTTACCATAATAATCACATTCTAACAATCTTTATAAAATGCATACTAGAGTGAAACCCTGTTTCAGCTTTGCTTTTTATTTAGCTCAGTGAGGTTACACCTTGTGCCACAAAGTAAGCTAGGTTGACAGGTGGCTGTTCTCCACTGAGTTTTCCACTAAGCTCTGTCAAGAGTACTGATGCCACGCATTATCACTAAGCCTGTTTGGCTACAGAAGGTAAACCAAATTAAAGTCTTTTTCAGTTTTTCCTTCAACAAAGAACTCTGTTTACCTGCAGCATACCATTACATAAATGGGAAAGGCAGGCACAACACTTCATTTCTGATTTGAGCTTTGGAGCCAACATTGAATGCTATAATAAAATATATGTAAGATATATATGCTATGGTAAAAAAGATCTGTTGCAAATGTAATCAAATCACTACATTTCCTCTGTGATTATTCTTATTTGTGCAAAGGTTGGCAAAGAAGACCACTAAACACTGGTATTTCACAGTGAGAAGTCAACACATTAAAGTATAATCACGTGCATGCTAACACTTTCACATCATCTGCACAAATACAGTTCTTAGTGCTGCACTTTATGAAGAGATATGGCACAAAAATAAGTACTGCTACTGGATTATATTAGTTCTTTACATGGGAGTTGCTTAATGTACTCATGTGAAATGCAATGAACTGTGTGGTTAACTGACCATTCTGGGCAGCTGGATCTGACACTGCATCACTGACACAAATGATATACAACTGCATACAGCCTTGAAACACAAATCATCATGTTTTATCCCTCCTGGATTGGAACATTAAATAGTGCTTGGTATGGACAGTCCACATTGCCCATGCATTGCTAATATCAGTAACACTCATTAAGGTTTACATACTATCATCACAAGACAGGTAGGTACATGTTACTCTCAGTTATGCAGCATATATTAATGACAGCATAGCTGATATAGGTCAGCAGTATGTGTGTAATATTTATCATGACATTGCACTTACTCTGTCGTAGGTAGGTAGGGTGTTCTAATCTAACAGTAGTCTATGTGTTTGTGTATGGAGTTGTGTAAATATGACTTTAACTACTACTGCCCACAATAAAGTAGTAGACTGGAGTTAATTTTAGACTGCAAGGTGAGGCCACATCAATGTCAAACATTTCTTCCGTCATCATCTTCTCATCAATGCTACAGTGATGTCATGCTCTATAAGTTTCACTCCCACACTATAAATGTCAGATGTCTGTGCTGGTGCTTGCATTAAGTAATGTGTACTCTAGCTTGCACAGTTAAATAGGCTGGGGGTTCTAATCTCACAGCAGTAAACGTGTGTGTGTGTGTGTGTGTGTGTGTGTGTGTGTGTGTGTGTGCATGTGTGTGTGTGTGTGTGTGTGTGTGTGTGTGTGTGTGTGTGTGTGTGTGTGTGTGTGTTTGCATGGAGTTGTGTAAATATAACTTTAACTACTTCTATGCACAATAAAACAGTAACTTGGAGTAAATTTGAATTTGCATGGTGAGTCCACATCAATGTTAGATCCTTCTCTCAACATCATCTTCTCAGCAACAGAATGATGATGCCATCCTCCATAACGTGCACTGTCACACTATCATAATCAGACGTCTGCAGTGGCGCTTGCTTTAAGTACTGTATCCTCTAAATTCTATAAATAAGTAGGGGTTTATAATCTCAGAACAAACAACTTGTCTGTTTGATGATGGATCCATTGCATCACTGGACTAATTCAATGGGTGTGCTCATTTGACTCCCACTCATGAGAAACATTTACCTGGTCAGATCATTCCCACATCCTCTTTTCATTCTGTCCACAAACACATACTGTCTGAATCACACTGATGAGGTCATTATTTCAATAATGTGCACTCACACCAGTAAAATCAGACCTCTCCTGTGGAGTGTGCATATAATACACTTGTTTGTAGATTGTGTCAGTGAATAGGTAGAGAGTTCAAATACATCAGTGAGACTGTCTTGATTGTGTGTATGTGAATATAAATGGATGCTGGAGTATCTTACACCTCTTAGTAATGACAACATTTAGAATCACTCATAGCTGTAGAAGTCATTATTGCACACACATCTCTTTTGCATGACACAACTTATGTCATCCTTTCAAAGATGCAGTACAGATCACATGCAAACAGACTTCTCCTGTGGCATCTATATATAATAAACTTGTTTGTAGACTGTGTCAGCTGATAGGTAAGGAGTTTAAATACAGGAATGACTGTCATTTGTGAGTGTATGTCTCTTCCTCTTACTGGGCAGAACAGGCTGCAAATACATATATGAGGTATGCATTGCGCTGTGCAACCACTTTTTAGCAGAAACATGAAGGTAATACACAATGGTGATGTCATCCATTGAAATGTGCAGTATTCACAGTCATCAAATAAATCTGTGGTTGCACTTGTCTTTCAGCAAACCTTCATTAGCCTGTGATGTTAGCGATATAGTTCAAATCCCAACATTACCACTTACAGTCAGTGTGCATGTTGTTAACAGTGTTGTTACCCACATGTTATGTTCATATGTAGATGTTGTTTTCTGTTATAAGAGTTTATTCTGCACTTCCTTTGGAAACTGTGTTGAAGGCTGATGTCATTTGAATAGATTGTCGTTTCATCACAGTTGTAGTGAAGTACCTCCTCAGGACTGAGGGCATGAGATGATGATGTAATGTACGTTGTTGCCTAAGTAAGGCATGTGTTTCAATACAGGATTATATCCATATTGTACATAATTGTTTTTCTACAGTGACAACATCAGGGGGCTGCAGGTGCGTTTGATTATACCTAGCATTTGTAATGTTGTCTGACATACAGCAAAATTTTAAGTAGTTACAGGGACACATATTTCTTGATTCATACACATGATGTAATGCTTTCACATAAACACAAGTATGACAATTGGTGATGCACTTATACCATGACACATTCATTGATCCCACTGTAGTGTTGATGTTATCAACACTTAGGCAAGTTGTCCAAACCAACACTAAGTGACTGTAAGCATTTCTGTCCTTAACTGTTCTACAGCAAAGACATCCCCTAATTATACTTTGTATGTATAGAGCGGCAGAGGCCTCCATCATCTATTTATACCAGATGGGCAAATAAAGTACAGCTGACTGAATGACTTCACATAAGTGGAGTTCAACAGCTGTGATAACAGTTCCACTTTGGTGGATGTGATTAACAGCCATTTTATTCAGAGGAGCTGTACAGCTTTTGGGGACAGGGATTCATTTTGTGTGACTGTACTGACGTCACACAACCAATATATCATGCCAGTCTTACCCCTTGATATGTTGCACAAACACATGTGAAAGTAGCTTTGGATTTCATGTTAGTAGACATTTGTTCTGCCAATGTAATGAGTGACGAGTAGAGGGGAACAATGACCTATTTTTTCCTGGATGAGAAACCTCTTGTGATGAGGTGTGCCACGTAGAAGGATTTCCTGATTACTGTGGTGAAGTGATTATCAAAGGAGAGACTACTATCCACCCGTGTCCCAAGGTCTGTTATCACACTTACGGTGTTAAGTAGACTACCACCTATGTGGTAGCTCATGGGTACAGAGTTTTTACCTTGAGCTTGAGGCCATGGCTTTGACACCAGGCACCTGTCACAGTGAGGCCCTTTTGTAGCATGTCCACATCATTAGGAGTTTCGATTATGACTCCTAGTTAGAAGTAATCTGCAAACTTTGTTAGCCAAAGACCTTCTGTGTTAGCCTGTACTTCAGAAAAGTAGATACCAAACAGGAGAGAACCAAGGACTGAACCCTGTGGTACTCCACTTGTCACTGGTCTGAAGTCAGATTTGGAGTCTGCTACTTTCACAATGTGGGATCTGTTAGTGAGCCATTTGGCAACCCATCTTGTGACATAGAGATTTATACTTAGTTTAGTGAATTTTTCTATAATTCCAGAGTGGGGGATGGTGTCAAAAGCCTTGGTGAGATCTAGATAGGCTGTGTGAACCACCTTACCTCGTCTACAGCTTTGCTGACTCCTTCAAAGAAATCTATCAGGTTTAGGAGACATGATCTGCCATTTGCAAACCCAAACTGGGTGGGGTCCACAATTTGGAGATTACCAATGTCTTTGTGTATAAGATCCATGATGATACATTTCATGGCCTTGCAGACCAGGCTTGTTAGGCTAATGGGACGGTAGTTCCTGGGGTCCGTGGTGGCGCCCCCTTTGTGCAGTTGGATAACTATTGCTGTGCACCATTCAGTGGGCACAAAGCCTGAGGTGAGGCTATGATTGAACATAGTGCTTAGGTGGTTTGCCAGTTCATTCTGCAGTTCAAGTAGAATGCAGCCTGGGATGTTGTCACATCCAATGGATGCTGTGTTCTTGGCTTTGAAGAGTGTGGCTTTTACCTGTGCAGCCGTGATTACAGGAACTTTGCATTCTTCTGGTATAGGGATGGGCCATTTAGAGGGTGAGAGGGGGGTAAAGTTAGCACTGAACCTATCTGCCAGGATGTTGGCAATATCAGTTGGTTCTGTATATTTAGTGCCATTGTGCTGTAACTCAGAGCAGATCTGAGCATTGCCATTGAGATTCTTGACATAGCTAGAAAATGCTTGGCAGTTGTCTTTAGAATCAGTGGCAATTTTGTTTTCATAACTAGCTTTAGAGGATTTTATGAGGGATCTCAGCTTCTTACTGAGGCTGACCAGTGAGTTCCTCCAATCAAGGGATTTTACTCTTTTTTTGCAACAGTTTCTTTCTTCTGTTGTAGAGTTTGTCTATGGCAGGGGACCACCAGATTGGCTTCCTTTTTTGGAGGATAGCATCTTGGTTCTGTTGGGGATACCACGATCCATGCACTTGTGTAAGTGATTATATTTATTTTACTTATTTATTTATTTATTTATTTATTTGCAGTTGGTTTACCAGGATAGCCCATTGGGCCAAGATGAACCCGTTTGGAGTCCTGGGGAGAAAAGCTCCATTAACAAGGTTACAATAGATTATACATTAAAATTACAATATTTACAAGTGACACAGCTTAGAGTATGACATTACGATTAATGTAGTTCTAGAAACAAGGTTGCAAATAGGTTTTAACCTAAGTGTTACAGCTTAGAGCTTGATGTTATAAGTAGTACAGACTGGTGATGATTGTTACAGAAAATTCATACTTAGAAAAGAAATATTATAATATAGGTACTGAGAGGTCATTAACGTTTAGGAAGCATGAAAATATGACATTATGATACAGTTTTGAGAGAATGTTTAGTTAGTACTAGCAGAGAATGCATGAGTTAGGAGAGGCAGTATAGGAAGTTGCCAGAACGGAGGAGAAAAAGTTTGCTAATACAGATTATGATGGATGAGAACAGGAGAATTCCCACTGGGATGATAGGTGAGAGTGAAGAGATTTTTTGAATGTAAAGTAGTTGGAGATGGTACGAATGGATGGTAGTAGAGAGTTCCAAAGACGAGCTAGACCATAGGATAGGAGATTTTTTCCAGAGGGACAGGTTGGTTTGTATATTTCTATTAGGTTTTGGTTGTTAGATCTTAGTACTTTATTAGGCAGGTGAATTTTAAAGGCAGAGGATAGGGATGGACACAGTAAGGGGTTGAAAATGAGTTGATGTGCAAGAGTCAGTTGAGTGTAGGTGAGATTATTGGATAGTTCTGGCCATTTTAGTTTGTGGAGAGAAGAACAGTGGTGGCTATATGATTTGTGGCTAGTAGCAAACTTGGCAATTTTGTTGTAGCATGAGGAAAGTTGTGTTTTAAGGTAAGACTGAAGGTTAGTTAAGAGTGGGGCTCCATAGAGAAGGGAGGGGATAAGAAATGAGGTAGTGAGAGTGATTTTAGTGGATGGTGTGAAGTAACGATTTTGTCGGTAGAGCATGCCTAATTTTTGATGGGTTTTTTTTATATTTAGTTGTAGGTGGGAGTTGAATTTAAGCTTATTATCAATTTGGACCTCAAGTAATTTTGTCTCAGACACCAATTCCAGAGATGTGTTGTTATGACTAGCGATAGAAAAAGTGTTTGTATTGATAGAGGTGATTTTGGAGGGAGTGAATACCATTAATTTGGTTTTAGAGGCATTTAGTGCTAGGTGATTTTTTTTCATCCATTGTTCTGTGATTGAGAATGCATCTTGTGTTAGCTTTTGTAGCATAGGGAGGGATGTTGCAGAGCAGATAATAGTTGAATCATCTGCATATTGAATGATATTTGAGAAAGGGATAGAATTATGGAAGTCATTTATGAATATATTGAAGAGAAGATGACCTAGTATGGAACCTTGGGGAACTCCAGTTGGGGTAGCAGGGAAAGAGGAGGTGGCCTTTTTCCATTTGACTGATTGATATCTATTAGATAAGTAACTGGAGAACCAGTTCAAAGTGGAAGAAGATAGGTTGAGCTGAGAGAGTTTAGTTAGAAGAAGTTTGTGAGAGATAGTGTCAAAGGCTTTAGAGAGGTCAAGTAGGAGGGTAGAGACAATGTGACCAGAGTCTCTGGCTTTATTTATGGTTTCCAGGAAGGAGAGGAGGGCTGTCATAGTGCTATGACCAGGTCTAAAACCATGCTGTGTTGGGAGTTAATAGGTGATTGTCTAAGAGATATGGTAGGAGCTGTAGTTGGATACATTTTTCTAGGAGTTTAGACATGGGAGATAAGATAGCTATTGGACGGAAATTAGTAGTGTTGTTATTATTACCACCTTTATGTAAGGGTGTGATAAAAGCCTTTTTCCAGATTTGGGGTACTATGCATTCTTGGATAGAGCGGTTGATTAGTATACTAATGGGGTAGGCAATGGCTTCTGCAGCTATACTAAGAAAGTGTGATGGGATGTTGTCTGGGGCATTGGAGCATGGCTTAAGTTTCTGAAGGAGTTTTTTTATGGTGGATATGGGTATAGGTTTTAGAGAAAAAGGAGAGGGAGGGGAAGAGAGGGTATTACAGGATCATGGTGGTGGAGAAGAAGAGAGTGAAGTTGTCAGAGTAGAGGTAAAAGTGTTTGAAGAAGAAGGTGAGGGAGAGGTGGAGGGAGTGATGTTGTTAGAGAATGTTGAGGTTAATTTAGAAATAAAATTATTGAAAAAAAGAGTTAAATTGTGTAGCTAAGTCTATGTCAGGAGCATTAGGGTCTGGGCTGGGGTTGTCTGTTTTACCAGGACTGATAAAGGTAGTGATTCCTTTCCAGAATTTCTGTGGGTTTGTTTTGTTGCTGTTTTGGAGTATGGAGAAGTAGTTTTGTCGGTCAGTGATAATAAGCTTTTTTACTTTATTTCTAAGTGTTTTATATTCATTTTGATGTAGGGGAGACCTATTTTTTTGGTAAAGTGCCCAGACTTTATCTCTGCGTTTCATGGTTACTAGAGTATTTTTGGTTAGCCAAGGGGCAGTTTTGGTTTTTATTCTCTTAGTCCATAAAGGAGCATGGAAGTCAAGAAGTTTTAAGAAGGTTGAGTTAAAGTGGGCAACAGCATTATCTAAAGGTAGAGTTTTTAGGATGTTCCAATTTATTGTTTTAAGGGAGTCAATGAAGATTATGGGGTTGAATTGTTTTTAGTTGCAAGTAGTAATGTAATTATGTGTTTGGTATATGGGAGTGTGAATGTGGGTAGGTGGTCACTAAGAGGGTCTGGAAGGGTACTATTGTCAGAGAAATAATGAGGGTGGGAGACTAAAATCCAGTCTAAAATGCTACCACTGGATAGGTTTTTTGAGGGGTGGGTTGTGGAGTTAATAAGCTGTGAGAAGTTATAAAGGTTGATGTTAAGTGGGTTTGTGGGAGCCTGAATGGAGGCCCAATTGATATTCATGTCTCCCAAGATTATTATTTCATTAGAAATGTTAGTGGAGAGCCAGAAGAGGATGTCCTCAAGTGTAGTGATATTGTCACCAGGGGGGATATAGAGGGAGGCTATGCATATGTGTTTGTGTATATTAACCTGAAATAATGCTAGGAGTATTTCAGCATTATTGAAGTGGGGAATAGGTTTGTTATATGGAGTAACTGATAAGGAAGATGAGTATAGGAGAGCAACTCCACCTCCTTTTTTATGGGTTCTGTCTTTTCTTATGATTGAATAGTTTGATGATGTTATTTCAGAGTCTTTTATGTGGGGTTTTAACCAAGTTTCAGAGATGGATAGGCAGTCAGGTTTGTTATGATTAAGCCAGGCATGGAGGTTTGGGATTTTGTTTGCTATGCTTTGGGAATTTAGAGAGGTGAATAGTATGGACTTATCTATAGTGGATGATGTGGAGGGTCCAGGATTAGGGTGAATATCTCCTGATAATAGTGTAGTAATTAGATATAAGATTGGGTTGGAGAGGTATTTGGATTGCTTAGAGTATGGGTTAGGCTTAATTATGATGATGTAGGGTTTATTAGACGCTCTGATAGAAGAATATTTATGAAGGGTGATAAGTTTATAAGGAAAGAGTAGATGGTTACTGATTTCATATAAGTGAGGAGATATTAAGGTGTGTGAATTTAAGGAAGGTGAGTTGAGATGGTTGGTTACATGAAAGCATTGTGAGTGTTTAGTATGATTGGGCTGGGTGAGGTAGTGGATGTAGGATATATTGAGGAGAAGTAACAGCAGAGTGAGTAGGGATGAGGGTTTGGAGATCATAATGATGATGAATGTTAAAGATGGCAGTTGTGAGATGGTATGTAGTTGCTGAGTAAAATATGGGTGTAAGGGGGTAGTATGTATAGGGGTGTAGCTAGGTCTTTAATTATTATAATGGAGTGGAGATTTGAATAATGGTTGGGTATGGGTGGGGTTTGGGAGTGCGTGTTGGCTGAGAAATGGAGACTAATTGGCCAGGTTAGGTTTTGTAGTTGTATTGAGTGATTATTGTTTTGAGTGGGGTAAGAGAGTAGGAGTTGACAAGGAAGTGGAACTTATTTGCTAGCTAGTCTAGTGGGTATGGTTATGAAGGTATAAATGTAGAGGTAATGGGGGCGGGCGGGAAATGGGGGCAGGGTAGGGGAGCGGAGTGAGCCCGCAGGGCGAACGGAGCTGGTAGAGCCAAGAGCCAAGGAAGGCAGGACCAGAGTGAGAAGCTAACAGTGGAATGTTGGTTGGTGAAGGTAAGTACAGGAGACAAGGATTTTAAAGGATAGAATGGCCAAAGAAGTCAGAAAAAAGAGAGAAAAAGAGAAATTAGAACTTGTAGAGAATAGTAAAGCCTGTGAAGTAAGATATGTGGGAAGTCAGGAATAGAGGTGAGAGGGTGCCATATAGTGAACAATGCTAAAAGTACACCTGTAATTCCACCAGGGAATTCCTTGTGCTGGAAATGTTGAGGAGAGGAGGGGACTAGTGCAGCTAAGGGAGCTAGAAGAGGGACAAGTATGGGGGGAACAGAGTTGAAAAGGGTTTGGCTGCTGGCTTTTCTGGTCAGGGAGCGTACTGAAAACCTAGCAGGGTTTTAGATAAAATATGGATTTTACAAAAGGTTTAGCAGTAATACATACTTCCTTAGTTCATTCTAGGAGAAGCTTAGTTCAATTCCCATAAAGGAGATGTGTCAGCAAAGCTTGTTATTTATTGTTTTAGGTGTGGGCGTCCAAGTCAGGCATAGTCACAGAGGGTAATACGGGGTAAGGAAGCTGGAGAACAGGAGAGAATATAAAGAGAAAGTAGTACTTTAGTAAGCAAAACTGTTTCAAATTGGCTTTCTACAGTAGCGTTGCACTTAACCAGTACTAGTTAAAAATCACAAATGTACATAGCAGTAGAACTACAGATATATAACAAATACTCTTGTTTAGATTAGGTTGTGGTAAGAGAAAGTATAGCTGTACATACTGAAAAAAAACAGCAAAAAGCAAAAAATAAACTTACAGCATAAAATACAAATAAATCAGCATGTGGGGTAATGCCTCAGATATTACACTAATAAGTTAGAACAGTATGAAATCTTTTTAGAGGGAATCCAGACTTAATTTTGTGTTGAGACCCTCGTTTTTGAAAAATACATTGGTAACTCAACGAACTACAGTTGTATGATCTGTATTCCATAAACTGACTCAATATTATCATATCAACATCAGAACAAGAAAGCGTTCAATAAATCCAGCAATATAGTTATGAAGTTAGCGTATGCATGTACACGTTGGCCTATTTTACTTCTGAGATTTCAAAGTGTACTTTAATGTTATCTTGCAGACTAAATAAATTAATTCAGTGAAGGGTTGGAGTTTGTTGGCGTTTGCTAGTATATGCTTGGCCAGCACACATGCAGAGGTTAGCAATTAAGGAAATATTAGGCCAGCGTGACCAATGCATACAGCAGAGCAGTTGCACTGGCCTGTAAAGCTGAATATAAAGTTAGCGTATACATGTGCACTTGGCCAGTTTACTTCAGAGATTACAGACTGTACACTTTACCCACACTCATTCAGATATAGCCAATTACAATTAGTCTATGAGACCGGTAAATACTATCAGTAAAGGTTTGAAGTTTGTTGGCTACAACTACTTCATACTTTCAATAGGGGTTTGAGGTTTATAGGCGTTTGCGAAGTACGCATAGCCAGCGCACGTGCAGGAGTTGGCGTTATAGGATTTACTTGACCAGCACGTTCAAAAAGACTACTAACAGTACGGATATAAAGTGAGCGACTGCGATATACACATAGCTAATGTATTTCTGAAATGCATTTGTGTAGGATTCAGTGGTTGTACCAATATGGTCTAGCTGCATGAGTGTCGTGAAGTTTTCCACTTCTGTCTTAAGAAGTGTGAAGTTGACTTTTGGAGAAATTTTTTACAGTGGTTTCCCTAATGGGGAGTGGGGGCGCGATGTGGATGTCTAGGGTGATTAGCTTGTGGTAGGATCTGACCAACAAGGAATTGGCCTCTGGTGTGGACACCGGTCGCCCATGTTGGTAATGACCAGGTCTAGGATATTGCTGCCCTTGGTGGGGGTGTGGATAAGTTGATCCAAGGCACTGAAATTTATGAATTCCAGAAAATGTTGAGCAAAAGAGTTGGTACATGAGTAGTTTTCCCAGTTAATGGTGGGGTAGTTGAAATTGCCCATTATTAATGTGTTGGGTTGTACCCTAATATTTTCCAGTGTATCAAGAAATGAGGAGTGGGAATCCTGGGGCATGGTGGAGGATCTGTAGCAATTTGGATTGCGGTCTTGCCCAGAGTTATTTGCACTTGGATTATCTCAGATGCATTATGCTGAGCAACTAGCCTGGAGGTGTGGATATCCTTAATGAATATGGACATGCATCCACGTTTAGTGTTTCGGTCCAGGTTAGGTGGCCAAAAGGTGTGGTATGAATTATAGCCTGATAATGCTGGGGTGCTCTCTGGAGCCTTGAACCAGGTCTCTGTCACTGCACAGATGTCGATGTTCTCCAATTTAAGGAGTGCCTTGAGTGAATGCATTTTGAGGTTTTGACATCTAGCATTGAGTAGCATTACCTTCAGATTTTTCTTGCTTGTTTTTGAATACATTTTTCAAGTATTTTGGAGAGGGGAGATAAGATTGCTACAGGTCTAAAGTTAGTAATTTCTGTTGAATTTTCTCCTTTGTGCAAAGAGATAATGTGTGACTTTTTCCAATGAGAAGGAACATGGGATTCCTGGACTGACCTGTTTATAAGGACTGAGACAGATAGGCAATGCAATTGGGTGCTGTTTTAAGGTATCAATTGGAAGATAATCAGCTGAAGAAGAGCATGGTTTAAGTTTGTTTAAGAGTAGTTTTATATAGGATGTGAGCACAGGTTTGAAGGTAAAAGTGGATGTGGTGATATGTGGCTGTTGGGCAGCGTTGGGATTAAATGTTGTGGAATCCTTGGTTAGAGAATCTATACTCTCTATGAAATAAGAGTTGAACTGTATTGTAGTTTCCATTGGTGAGTTATTGGGAGAGGAGTTAAGGTTGAATTTTTGGCCAGGATGTAAGATTTCTTTAATAGCTGTCCAGAATTTTTAGGGTTGTGTTTACTATTATTCTGAAAGTTATTACAGTACAGTTTTGTCTTCATTTATTTGCTTTTTAGTACAATTGTGAAGCATTCTGAAGTTTTCAAGATATTGTGGTGTTTTATATTTTGCCATATTTTCCATGCTTTCTCTCTATCCTGCATTAGCATTATACTCATTCTGGATAGCTAAATTGCATTATTTGTTTTATACACGTTAATATAATGTGTTTCATATATACATTGCTCGTGCTCACATCTGTACAAAGCAGAGACTGTAATTTGTAAGTTCTGTAGACAACTGTATTGATAGATTTCTGGCTATGTCTAAGGAGACGGGACACAAGTCTAAGTTTTGGGTTTATTTACCTAAATGGCCCATACATAAATGATCTGCTCAGGAGAGCTGTGACATAGTAAATGAACTTAATAGCCAGAACAAATGAAGTCACTGTTGACCTGTTTGGTAAAGTCAGCCTGACTGATTTTGAACTGGTAAAAATGAAGCTATCCCTGACCACACCTTGAAGTGTACAATTTTCTAAGTGTCTAAAGTAGAGGCAGAACTGAAATGAACACAAAGCCTTGATATTATTGAGAGTGTAACTGAATCAACTGAATGATGCATTTGTAAGGTCCCAGTAATTAAAAGGAATGGCTGATTGTCACCGTGTGACAATTGAAAAAAAATGATGCTGTTGTGCATAACAGGTTTATATTATCCACACTGGAAGGTATCAATAGCAAGCACATGTCTGGGGTGGTCAAACAGGATGACATGCTGGAGTTCCTCCACATGCAGATCACCATAGAGAAAATCCTGTTCCATATCCTAGCCAACTATAGGTCACCCTCCACGTCCCAAGAAGCTCACAATGCATACGTGTTCCTGCTGGAGACACTTACCATCCAACCTTCCACCCTACTCATGGGAGGCTTTAATTAACCCTCTATAGACTGGGAATCCTACATATCCTCAAATCTACATGGACAGAGATTCCTGGACTTCATAAATAAAAAAGATCCTTGACTATTTAGTGAAGATGCCCACTAGAGGTTCCAGCATAACAAACCTTGTGCTCACAAATATGGGAGAATGCTGCACAACCCCCAATGTCTTGTCCTCCATGGTAAGAGCCAACCATAAAGTTATCTCCTTCAAAATCAAAATCAACTCTTTAATCCCATTAAAACCAGTAACAGTTAGAAACTATACCAAGGCAGATTACTTTTTTATTAAGTGATAGTTTGTCAAAATTCAGTGCCTGTCAAAACACCAAGAACACAGCAGTCTATGCTGAATTCCTCTCGGAAACTCTGTACAACTATGGCAATGGCTGCATAGAGGCTGCTGTACTACTAGAAGTAAGCCGAAGATTATCCCCTAAAACAAACTGCCCTGGTGACATCCCAAATAAACAGGATATACAACAAAAGGAAAAAATCTTATGGCAAATATCAAGATAGGTAATTCATATATAGATAAAAACTCCCTTATCAAACTAAATAGGCAACTAAGAGGGCTAATTAGATGAAGCAAAGCCATCTTTGAGGTTAAGATATCCTCCCAGGTTTAAGATATCCATAAGGTCTTCTTCCAGCTGTATCAGAAACCTCAAGGGCATCACACAGTAATGTGCACAACTGGTGGCTAATGTTGATAAATTCACAGAGCCTGGCAGTATAGCAAACATGTTAGCAGACAAATTCAACATGCATCTAAGGTAGTAAGAAAATCCTTCTATGCTGTTCAACATATAAGAATGGCATGGCAACTAGGTCCAGATAAATCATTATACTACTATACTTGGCCCTTCAACAGACCCATAATAGAGTATAGTGTCCCTTTCAGTATGCACCTGACCAGACACATGCAACTGGTAATGCAGGGAGTAAACATGGTGTCCTATGCTGATCACCTCAAAGCCCTGTCTCTTTATTCAGTAACATACAAATGTCTGACAGGTGATCTTTGCCTAACATTCAAGGCGTCCCTGGAACCTGTTTTGATGAACGTTTGCACATACGGAAAACAAAAAGCATTGATTAAAAGCACTAGATTAAAAGACCTAAATGTTGCTTGCAACATAAATAGAACATGTTGGAGAGAAAGATATGTTTCTCAAAGGATCCTCATTCTCTGGAACAGGCACCTCATCCATTTGAAGCAGAGTTCCTCTCTATCCCTATTTAATCACAACTTGGACCGTAATCAGAAATTTATCCCTGGTATGGCACCTATGTCTCTGATGGACAGAAGCAGTCAGCAAATCACCCCACTATATAAATGAAATCTGTGGGTCACATCTGGGTTCCAGAGTTAGGCTTATTAGGGCTCTAGTGGTTGTTAGCCTAGTAAACACCTGTGAACCTATGGCCCTATGAACATAACAACCAAACTTGTTGATGCAAAAGTGCTTTCAACACTTGATGCTTCCAGTGGATTCTGGCAAATACCATTAGATAAGGAATGTGAACAGATGACAACTTTCATTGCATTTATAGGAAGGTACTGTTTTAAAAGGCTGCCATTTGGAATAACCTCAGAAATTCTTCAGCATAAAATGAAGATTTACTCAAGGGACTGGATAGTGTTGTTGTTGTTACGGATAGCATTTTGGTATTTGGTCCAGACAAAGAAATGCATGATTCAAAGTTAGAGTCTCAAATGTTCTGGTCTAAAGAAAAGCCAAGGCAAATTTTGCCTTAGTAAAAGAGTTTCAGTACTTTGGGCATCACTTAAATGCTAATGAAATCAAACCAGATGTAAGGAAATTAAGAGAAATAGCCAAGTTACAAGATGAAGCTTGTGAGACAGAACTAAGGCAAGACCTAGCCATGATTAACTGCTTGGGCAGATTTGTACCTGACTTCTTGATAATGCTT
Organism: Protopterus annectens; assembly: GCF_019279795.1. Lineage (NCBI taxonomy): Eukaryota > Metazoa > Chordata > Ceratodontiformes > Protopteridae > Protopterus > Protopterus annectens. The sequence goes on from NC_056731.1 coordinate 438,190,652, forward strand.
CATCCTTTATCAGACTTGTTAAAGGAAAATCCACCATGGTCCTGGGGGGCATGCTCAAGCCTAAACATTCAGCAAATTAAAGGAAATACTGACAACAGCTGCAGGTTAGCTTGATATGATATCACTAAAGAGACAGCAGTGAGGGCAGATGATAGCACCTATGGCCTAGATGCAGAATTACTTCAAAGAGATGATAAATTGCTGCATTCTGTTGTCTATTTACACCAAATGTTGACAGAAGCTGGACTGAGGTATTCCTAGATTCAAAAATAAAGTTGGGCAAGTATGTGTGCCTATGAAAAGTTCTCTAGATATCTATTAGAGTTCATGAGTTTCCAGCTGCAAAATGAACAGAAACTACTAGTTGCACTAAAAAACTTAGTGCCACCAAGGTGCCAGAGGCTGATATTGATGCTTAAGAGGTTCAGTGTGAATGGAATACAACTAGTTGGCACAGATATATTTGAGGTTAAGAAATCTGTGTGTGTCTGCTCCTGATCCAACTAAATATTTTGTATCTAGTGACTTAAATGTCATCACAGTATGCCTCTAAGTTTTCCTTTTGCAGATTCCCACTTCATTTCCAGTTTCAGTCCAAATAAATGAATAATGAAAACTGGAAGAATAATTCATACTCCAAAATGTTTCTAGCAGTGTAACTGTCATTGAGACAGTTAAACACAGATTGATCGTACGTTTTTTGGGAATTACAGTATTGTTTACATGTAATGTTTATATTCTTTAGCTGGATCACTCTGGACAGAGTGTTGAATGTATGATGCAACAGCTGTCAGTCATCACACTTCATAAGTTTGAAAGTGAGATTTTTCTCTAAAAGGAGGGAGGTGTGATTACAAGTGGAATAAAGATGCGGAAGTGGACACATATTGTGTGTATGAAAAATAGTCATTGCCCTTTTAAGACTCATGTATAGTATAGCCCTTTTAAGAACCCGCCAAGTCCATAATGTATTGCAGTTTCAAAGCTATTGTCAGTTGAGATACTGAAGTATTAAAATTATTTATTCTGAGCTGTTGTGCTGCTACAAATAAGTCACCTGTTTGCTTAATCATGTGTTATATTATGACATTTTATACATGACCAATGAATGTTTCCGGGAAAATATAGCAAGAGTCTCGAGTTTTTTTATGAGTAAATTCTTGCTCTACAGTTGTAAAAAAAATCTTTGAACATTATTTCCAAGTTTGTGCAAATGGCATTCAGCATGTCAAGCAAATGGACAGAAGGAATACAAAGGTGAATCCTTGGCCTGTGTTTTGTGAATTAACGCATGACCTGAAATAGAGCCATACTATAATACCAGAAGTAAGCAACAAATACAATACAAGAAGTAAGCAACAAATTACAAATGTTTCAGACTTCCAGTTATTTCAGTACTCCAAGCAATCTTCTATCATGTTTTGTGCTTTCTGACTAAGTTACTGTACCTGAAAGAATTTTGTATCCATCTGTTTACAGCATAGACATATGACTCTCTTCAGCAGTGACATTCATTGACAGTTTTCAGGGACAGCTGGTGATAGCGAACTGCAGGGCTGTATAAGCTCTTCATTTCCTATAAAATGTTTATTTTTTTATTTTGCATAACTACATTTTTATGTTTTTAAGCCACAGAACTCATACAGCTTGCACAACCTACTGTACATGTATGAAGTTCTACAATGGTGCCATGCAAAAAAATAAACAGTCCAAACAAAAAATCTTTATCCCCATTACAGATAAGGCTAGAATACCTTCTGTGACCTCTTCCCACTACAGGTTATTTATTAAAATAGCACATTTATGTGGCATGTTGTGCTGCCAGATAAAGCATCTCTTAAAAATTATTGACTCTAGCCCCAGGATTCAGTAAAATATGTGTAGGCTTTGCACAAAGCCACTTTGAGCCTAAAAGTTTAAACAGAAGTCATTAAAATAATTCTGTATATATTACATTTTATTCAGTTATATTTTATATTTTAAAGCGCTGCTGGTTAGCAATTAACTAGAGTATTGTTAATTGTTAATTATCTTGGAACGGTGTCTCATGTGATTTTTAATTGCACCATTTAGTGAATTGTTTTATCGGGTTACTATCAAAATGTTACGGGACAAAATAATTCCCGCTCAGAACACCGAATAAGAAGTACAAAGAAAAAAACATTCAACAAATCACAATGTTGAACCAGCCAAATTAATTCACATGATCACATGATATATGTGTAGGAGTGCAGGTAAACTAAACACCTACACCTCACATCATGTTTTTGCAGGGGGGGCAAGTCCTCTGCACCCCCCCATACACAACCTGCTAACTATATATTCCAACTCCGAGACTGCACTACAGTGAGGAAAGGGATGAATTTCCCAAACCTCACTGTACCACAATCTCTATACCGTACTTCAAGTACATATCAGTAAATACACAGTGCTTTCAACATGGAGATGTTCAGCAAGATAGAAATTCGAACATCCATATTTCGAGTTTTCCATCTGCGGAACATCTCCGTTCGCAATTGTAATAGTAAACCTCGATGAAGGAGGAACACAGAAAAAAGCTCAAAACCAAGACCAAGTGAAAGGTATAATCCAAAGCAGCGAAGAGCAGCAAGAAACAGCGATAAGCCAGAGGTAATCCCCACAAAAAAAGTTTATTTAAACACACGACAAAACCTAGTCCAAGTCCTTCTCTCAAGTGCTTTCACTCAGTGCAGTACTGAGCTTTATCAAGATAATAATGCAGGGCAAAGTAGCCTTATTTGTACGTCTCTATAGAGATCATGTGCTTCATTAATTAAACTCAATCAAGTTAAAATTAAAATTAATTGCTGACTAATTTGAAAATTAAACAGCTCAATATTGTATAAAATACATAAAATCCTAAATAGATACCTTTTCTTAAATATCATATAGTTAAAATATTGTTTAAAAAATCACAGAATATTTGTGAATAGATAAATAAATAATATTATATATGTTATTTCATAAAACCATATTCGTAGTAATTAATTGTTGTATCAAGGTTTTTGATGAAGGTTTTTTCCCCGAAGGCTTTGTGTTTAATAAATTTAATGGCTTGTGCTTCTTCAGTCCTTTTTTGTTTTGATTTAATATACATTTTTCAACTGTGACTGAGTTTACTGAAGATTGGATCCTATTTGCTATTTTTTCAATAGTGCATATCCACACATCAGATATAGCGGATGACATCAGCAGTGTCTGATGAGGAGAATATTGTAATAACAGTGAAAAACATGTTGGTATAAAAGGCTCCCTGTAATGTCAAGCAAGAGAATACACACACTTGACTGCAGTGAGACTAGAACCCCTACCTAACTTTACAGACTACAGAATTCAGTACTTTACGCAAGCGCCACAGCACAAGTCTGGCTTTTTCAAGACTGCAGGTCAACTTATAGTGGATAACATCAGCAAGGCATATCGGAGAGAAGATATTGGGAGGCCTGCATGAAATAGATGTGTAGGCATGTACAAGCATCAAAATACTATCAATCAATGGGATTGCAGTCGTAACTGTAGAATACACACTTCTGCTTTTCTGGCTACACACCCACACACACACACACACACACACACACACACACACACACACACACACACACACACACACACATAAACACACACAGTTGACTGCACCGAGAACAGAACTCCACCTAAGTACACAGGCTACAGAACTCAGTACTTTACTCAAGTACCATGGCACAAGTCTGACATTTGTAAGACTGCAGGTCAACTTACAGTGGATGACATCAACATGGCATACTGGAGAGAAGATGTTGGGAGGCCTACATGAAATGGATGTCTAGGCATGTGCAGGTATCAAAATATTGTCAGTCCATGGGATTGGAGTGGTAAGTGTGCACAGAACACAGTACTTTACACAAGCAGCATGTTACAAATCTGACATTTATAAGACTGCAGGTCAACTTATAGTGGATGACATCAGTAGGGCATGTTGGAGAGAAGAAGTTGGGAGGCCTGGATAGGTTCATAGCTTCATTGGTTCATAGGAGGTTACTAGCCTAATGGCCACAGGGAATTTACAAGCCTAGCTGTGTGAAAAGACAAGTACCCTTATTGAGCATAGTTAGATCATCATTGCAGCAGAGCAATTTTGTGATCAGCACCAACTGGCCCTGTCCATAAGGGACATAGGTGCTACCCCAGTGATGAATTTACAATCACCCATCCAGTTGTCAAGGTTGCGCTTATATAGGGTCACTGAAGAGCACTGTTTCACATGCAGTGGGAGCCTATTACAGAGGAGTGGCAATCACTGGGAGATACAGTTGTCTCCCCAGCATGTTCTGTTTATGTCACAGGCTAGGCTGAGATCCCTGGAGTAAGTTATTCTTGTCCCATTTGATTTGTAGATGTCGAGCATTTCCAGTAGGGTAGGGTCTGCGACTGCTCTGCAGGTCAGGCATAGGTCGCTTCTCAGCAGCCTACATGATACTGAGTACATTGACAGGTCTTTCAGTCTTTTCGTGTATGTCATGTTTTGGATGCCCTGGATTCTTCAGGTCACTAACCTCTGTGTTTTCTGCAGTTGCTGCAGGTGACTGGTGAGATACAAACAGAAGGGAGCATCTCAATTAGTGGTCTGATAAGGGTAAAATACAGCAAAACTATGACCCTGGTCTTGGATAAGATAGTCTTAATTATGAGATGCGCAATGTAGAATGTGTGTCTCATCACTATGGGCACATAGTGATTGAAGTGTAGATTACTATTAACATGTGCTCCCAAGTCTTGCAACACTGTGTTTGAGCTTACAGGGGTGTTATCTATATCATAATTAGCAGGGGTACTTCATTACCAAAGGGAATAATGCGGCATTATTTTGCTTTAAGGTTCAGTCTGCGAGTGTGGCACCAATTATTTGTCTGTGTCAGCACATTTTGTAATATGTTAATATAGTTGGGGACTCTTATGACTTCCTCCAGTTGACAGTCATCTGCAAACTTGGTAAGCCACATGCCATCTACCTTTGCCTGGACTTCAGAAAAATAGTTTTCAAACAGCTGATGGCCTAGCACAGATCCTTGTGGTATTCCACTGGTGAGTGGTCTAGTGGTAGAGGTGCAGTCCCCAGCGTTGACAGTGTGTCGGTGAACCACTTGGCTATCCATCCAGTAATGTATGTGTTAATTGCCAGATGGGAGATTTTTCTCTATGATACCTGAATGGGGGATAGTGTTAAAGGTCTTGAATAACTCAACATAGGTGGTATGCCCTGTTATTCCTCATCCAGGTCTTTGGGGTCAATATCAAAGAAGTTCACTAGCTTTAATAAGCAAGATCTACCCTTGACAAAACCAAAATATGTTGGGTCAAGTTTGTTGAAAGTCACCTAGGTCCCTGTGGATAAGGTCCATGCTGAGTCTTTCTTTAGCCTTGCAGATAGGGCTTTTTAGTCTTATGGGTCAATAGTTCTAGTTCTGCATGTTACCAGATTGATGTGCTTTGCATATCACACATTTGATATTAATTTCTGTAGTGTAGGCGATATGTGTGTGGAAAAAGTACTGGGATACCACCATTGCAGTGCTTGGGGTGAGGCAATACATGGCTGTATTGTATATATGTGATGTATTGTTAGATAGGGCCTTCTGTTTGTTGTGTTTCCACACGTAATTTCATGTCATATACAGGAAACAGCAGTAATATATAATATTGACTTTTCCAAAGTATGGCGAGCAGCAAGTTTGTGCAACAGTTGGCAAAGTGCACATGCGAGATACACATTTTCAATACTTTCCATGTTTGGGCACAGTTAAGCAGTGTACAGACATAAGTAATGTGGTGAAAAGTCAGAAACTTAGTACTGAAATATAACTATATGCCTGCTGCTTAACTGACTCTGTGGCAGCAGGTGTAAATGCATTGACACATTTCATTTTGAGCCCAGATGATACTAGGTTCAAATCCAGGAGGATTTAATACTTTTAAAGATTTTTAAATAAACCATGATAATGCAATGCCATGAATTCTTTATAGTACATGTGCTGGTGTGTGTTGGCATAGTGCAGAGAGGTTCAGCAGCATTGCGCAGAGATGACTGCAACATTTTGCCGCCACTCACTGTTGTTGCACATTGGTGCATAATACAAAACTCCACACACTGAGCCTAAAAAGTTAAGGGATCCATTGTTTTTTTCTTCTGCTTATGTGTCTTGTGAGTGATTCTATTTTTTGACCAGATTAAAGGTGTTAAAATGGGGTACATAGGAAAGTGGTAAAATGGGGAGCAAGCAGGGGGAAGAACAAAGGGAAAGCAATACAGGGAATGTGCAGGAGGGAGGTAGAAAAGAACCATAGATATCCATTTCTTTTACACTGTAAACTGAAAATATGTGCAGAATATTAACCGAATTTGGACTGTCACCTCCACAAAGATGGATGACAACAATGCGATTATGTTTTATGGCCAATTAGACTGAGTCAAGTGTGTCAAGAAGACATGTGTAAAATGGAGAGCTATGTATGGGAAAATTTATTTTGGGGGGGGTTGAGATAGGTGCCCTTTTTTTTTTAAACTGAGTAAGAGGGAACTGTTGAGTAAGTGACATAGATATGTCTGGGTCATGTAAGTTGGGTAGGTGAGGAAGCAAATGCAAGCAGGCAAGACAAACAAGATTAGACAGGGACAGAGATGGACACAAAAGGTTGGGGGACACCATGACTGGGGGTGAGGAAGGGGACAACGCAGGTTCATGGACATCAAGCTTGGAGACAGTTAGAATCGAGTCCTCATCCATTGGACTGTTATCACTGTCCCCTTACTCCACTGGTAGCTGGAGTACTTGACATCTCCTCTTCCTATGGACCATGAGGGAGAGCAGCATCTCCATGACCATATGCACCATCCCTGGCAACTCCCTGCAGGTGATGAAATCACCACCTCTGCCACTGCTCCCTGAGGGTACCACTGCACCAGCTTCCAGGACAGTATTACCTGAGGGCACAGGTAGTGCAGGGGCAGCAGAGGCAGTGCTGCCAGTTTGACTCCCAGACATGCTGGGCATTGGTGCTGGAACCGGTGGAGTGAGGGCAGGCTGATACACTTGGACTGGCCTGCCTCACTGTGCTGTGCAGCATTTAGTGATGTGGTATACGTGGATGCCATGAGACATTCTGAAGACACATATTAGAAAATAAAAGAGAAATAAGGGTTGGGGTGAAAGAAAAAAATAGATAAAATTAATACCATCATATGTCACATGCAATGCATTAATGCAATTATACCACTCTTTTATCTGAAGTATTACATTTAAGTATACATCCTAACAGATACACACTATACTACAGATTGCTAATAGTAATCTGTGATATGTGCATAAATTGCACATGAGTGTTCCAGTTATATAGTTTACAGTAAGGCATGTGTGTCACTGGTATAGAGTTTTTAATGTAAATATTATTGAAAAAATAACAGTATTGTATAATTGTGAACTGTGGTACTTGAACCCACAACCTCTGATTACAGTCTAATATTGGACTCTTACAATTGATTTGTGCTACAGACTAATGCATGCATACTTGCTTTTACAATTTGGATATGCATGCTCAATTTGATACAACTTTATAAAAGACAAAAAAAAACTATCTAACTTTTAAAGCTACTATAACACTTCTCTTCTGCTGCATACATATCACTTGCTTTCCTCAGTCTCTCCAACAAAGCAACATGAACCTGCCAATTGAAATCACATCCAGTGGCAGCTGGGGAAAGAACAGAAGAGCATTATGCATACCAGTCTTGACTATATCTGGATTTCTAAGTCTTACAAGTACTCTCTTATTGTCATACTAACACAGTTGTGGGATGTCGGAAATCTCAAATTCCTGCAACTAACAGATGACAATATCACTTTTTCTTTTGTAAGTCATTAAAATGATGCCTACTGTTCATGGGATACCACTGGTACTGGATGCAGCCTGTGCCAAACTATTCCATGCCTCAGATTTGTACTGGGAGCCAGAATATTCCCCCTGCAGAAGCCTTTGGCTGTGGTGCTTTACCAGGAGTCCAGTAAATATCCTGGACACCCCACCTCTGTGCCCTAAACTTGGCACCTGCCTCTCTAATGCCAGCCATGTCTACCAACTAAACTAGAGCAATGGAAACTGATGCTTTCCCACCAATTCTATTTACCATCACTCTAACTACTATTCTTCTAATCAGATATTACCAACACATTCATTACTCCATCTGTTTAGTATAGCAACCCCTGTAGACAAAACATTCTTCTAGTCTGTTCACGTACTAAACCCATAATTTCTTAGCATTGTTCTACCTTACATTATTTCTAGTTGTACTTGGAACCTTCTGTTCATCTCTACTTATAACTAACTTTTCTGTTTTCCTCTCATAACTACCTTCTATGGCAACTCCCATCTTATAAAATGACTCTTAAACCTGCAAAAATCATTGTTATGTCTGTTTATATCTTACTCAAATTGCTACATACCTAATTTTCCTCTATGCTTGTATGAACTAGGATTTTTTTTTTTTTTTTTTTACTTTTTCGCCCTTAAATATTGTTATATGATTAACTACCTATAGACTAACTTGTCTTGTAAAAATGCTCTTATGTAATTTTTTTTCTGTTTTATATCTTGGAGCTTTTCTACTCAGGCCTCTGCAGAAAATGGGCTCAGACCCAGTTGGACTTTCCCAGTACACAAATGTAAAATAAAAATAAAATAAATAATTCAATTCCAGTTATCGCGTTTACTGGTAGTGAGTGCACAAACCCATGCAAAGATGTCAACTGCGTTTGCATGATTTTAAGCAGAGAGCAGAAGTACCAAGCAGGTAGGAATTAAATAATTAAAACTGGAAGGTTAATCTGACAGTTGGCCTTAGTTTGAGGGGTGCCTACTGATGTAGCCTAGAAATATATATATTGAAAATTGGAAAATAACTGTTAGCAAAGTTATACTGAGAAAATTGCTTTTTACACTGTGAGATTCAAACCTAGGCATAAGGGAAAAGCATTTTCAACAATGTTGATTTTCCATCTTTGCCACAGAAGTGCTGCTCAGACATAGTCAGGAATCATTCATAAATACAGGTGACAATTTAAGCTGCTACACATGTATATGTGTGACCTGACGAGGTTATTGGACATAGATCCATTTGTGCATGTTTTATGTAATTGTGAAGGCCATGCAAGTCCAGGTAGCAGAATTATAGTTACAGAAATATAGTACAGAGCATATCCTCAGTCATACATCAGAAAGACAATAATGATGTCTCATCCCTCATACATATAATTCACATCAGCTCCACTATCTAAAGTTTTATAAATGAGTGAACATATTGTCACAACAGTAAAAAAGAGGTTGCACACCCTGTACTAGAACATAGGACATTCTGTACTCCAGCCCTACACTTACACCTGCTACCACAGGACTAGTTTCCTCACATTCTCTAATTTACTAATCATTCTTAAAGTCTCTGTTTTAACCACCATGCAACATGACTAACAGATTTGTGCAAGGCCCAACAGAATTAGTTGAATGCATCTGGTTTCAGTTATTGGCTGTCTGAGTCCTATTTGCAGGTGTTCCATGGCTGCAGCTGCTGGGGAACCTTGCTAACCACCAATTTCAGCACATTATTCTACACGTCTATATTTATGTTGTAAAGAAGTGGATAGCTATGGTTCTCTTCCATTACCCTCTTGCAAATTTATGCATTTTTCCCCATGTCTTCCTCTCTGCTTGGCCCCCATTTTCACCACTTTCCTATCAACCTGATTTTCTCAAGTATAATCTGATCCAAAAATAGAATCACACACAATGCACATTGCCAGACATGGCCCATCTAAAAGCCTTCACTTCTTGTCTTCAGAATTTGCACCAAGTTTGGCATTGTGCACTAGTGCCAAGTGACTTTGAATGGCTGCTCACATCCTATAGCAAAAACTTTTGAGATTTTGCCATCACCTGAAGCAATCCAGTTATCTGTATGTAAAGATCCTTAAACATGCTGCGCTATAAGAATACAGAGTAAAGGCAGAATAATAGTTAGTCTAACAGTTGTTACACTGCTGGATATAATAAAGTGCAAGTTACTCTGTGGTATGTTGACATACGTCATGTGTCTGAAGATAGCTTTTTGGCCACACCACCAAAGGTTTTATTCCAGATATATGCCACATTATTTTTTAATGGGATGTTTTAGTTCTTTGACGTGTAATTACTTACATCTTAAGTTATATCCAGTGCAACCTCTTGTGAACATATTTTGAATGTTACATAGAAAGTGCACTGGAAAAGAGACCCCTCCCCATAAGGCAGAATTATAACATCACCCTTATTCCAGTCATGCATTAATCATGCTTTTCTTTTCCTATACCTTCTTGATCCACACAGTCATTAGGTAATGATACGGAGCATGACATATTAATTATGAGGACACACCATGAAGAGGTGAATTAATGTCCCATAACACCAAACCTTGATATGTGTCTACACCCCTTCTCTCTCTTGCCCCTTTTTGCTACTGACTAGTCATTAAGGTGATGGGTTTTAAGTTCATGTTATGGCATTCTCATACTGTCATTACTTTGCTGAAGGCTAATACCTACATCTTCCCTTGCTTCAGTAGGTTATCACTATCGCTTCAATTGTGTGATTGCATTAGGGTGAATATCCTTTGTGATGCATTGAGGCAATGGTCAGTTCTATGCACTTGATTTTTTCATCTTGTCAAGGGTTCAAATCCAGCAGTAGTTGAAAACTCTCACTGCCTGTGTTTATAAGTCTTTCTCATGTGTATTTGTTGCTCATGCATCTGTCTACCACACTTTTGTTTTATCAGTTGCATTACTCAGCATTTGCATGAGGTCTGACAATGACAATGTCTACTATGTGATGCTAAATTATAGCAAACTGTTGTGATTTTATGCCTTAGCCAGTATTGGGACAGATAGTTTAGCACAAATAACTAAGACTATTGTGCTCTTGTAAAACTGACTTAATGTAATAAACTGTGACACAGTTACTCTTCCATATCTATCAGGCCACTGGATATCATGTAAAGTGTGAGGGAGGCAACAACTGATATAAGAGTAATGAATACTGCTGCCTACCTAATGCCATTATTAAACATATCAGTGTCTCTTACAATATGTGACTGAAAGCTAGCACAGCATGAGCTCTTCTGTGTTGTGGTGTCATAATCTACCTGCCTGTAAAGTTTTTGTTTCTACTGCCAAAGGTTTGAATCCTGACATATGTTATACAGTCATACCTCTCAACTGTCTAGATTTTCTCAGACTGTCCAGATTTGTGCCTCATATTTTTGGTCTGTTCCTCATAAAATGTATGTCTAGTAAATCACTGAAAATTGAAATCACTAAATAATAATAAATAATGACAGCCATTTGAGTTTCAGACTTCATATTATGTGGAAAATATATAACAATACAAAACCTGTTATTCTAGCAACTATCTAAATTTATTGGGGCAATATTTAAAATCTGTCTCTATTTTGGGGCCTTTCTACTCCCATTATTTGCGGCTGTTTAAAGATTTCTTGCTCTGAGAGGTTGACAGGTATGTACACAGTAATGTAATTTTTCTAAGAATTAATATTATTTGTGTGTGTTCTACATCCATTAGCAACCAAAATACCACCCTCATGTCACCATCATGTTCCAGTTTCTTACATCTTTTTCAACTACATGTATGTGAATATATTGTTTAATGTCACTCCTTCAGCTTCTCGCCCCTATATCAATCACTTCATTGTACAGAGTAGGACACATTCTGAATAAGGGTACACCCTATACAAACACACCATAAAGATGTTGAGAAATGTGCAATAACACTAACTCTGTCTCTCCCTCATTTTCTGTCTCATCATATTCTACTGTACTATATTTCGTAATCTGATAGGTGAACTGTTCATCTGAAATGGTTTGGCTCCTGTCCTTACTGTGTGGAAGAATAATGACCCCACTTCACATATATATAGTTAGGATATGTGCTGAGGTATGATAATTATTTCAAAATGCATACTATCCTTGTCATGATTAACAAGATGTACACACAATGAACTTGTGGTTTTCCCTGAAGCATGGCTGATAAATAGTATGTATGCAAGTTGATTTATGAGAGCATTACTGACACAATTTGGGCAATAACATTCAGGATAGTCATTCCTAGCTAGCTTTACAGTCCTGATCAAATTTTATAACCTTTTAAAATTAGCTCTATACTGGACTTGAACCCCACTTCACCTATACTTTTATAAAGCTCACTGTGCTTACACCTTGCACCACAGAGATATATAAATAGCAGGTAGCATTTCTCCACTCAGAGTGCTGATAGACACACATTACCTCTAAGCCTGTTTGTGCTACAGAAGGCAGGCAAAATTAAATGTTTCACTTTTTTCCTTCAGCAGTGAACCCTGTTTGCTCACCACTGATGACCACACAAACTGAGAAGGCATTCACAACACTTCATTCTTCAGTACAGCTTCGGCCATAACATTACAAAGATAGAATACAGCATGCAAAATGTTATATCTCCACAGAACCGAGCAAGTACTACCATGATAAATATTGCAATCATGATACATTAAACATTAACATAAGACAGACCTGTTTTACATTTAATCACAATGAGACCAGTTCCTCTGTTCTTTATTTGTGCACAGGTAGCACCACTAACCACTGCTAATTCCCTGTCTAAGTTCAGCTTCTCAAATATAATTATGCATGCGCTAACACTTTGCCAACATCTGAGCCAATGAGCTTCCCAACATTCCCTTTAGGAAGAGATATAGTGCGCATATGACTATTCTAACTGGATGGTGGAAATTCATGACATGTCATAAGACTTGCAGTGAATGTACACATCATTCTGTGCATTTATGTCTGCACTACAGCACTTACACTTGCAAATGATACACAAACACATGGAGCACAGGCATACATACATCATCATTACTTACCCTAATGATATACAAACACATGGAACACAGGCATACATACATCATCATTACTTATCCTAATGATACACAAAGACATGGAGCCTTGGCACACATACTTCATTACTTAGCCCTAATGATACACATACACAAGCAGGTGCTGGAGCATACCATTTTGTCATGAGAAAATTGCCTGCATGACCAAAGTACAGCAACCCCACCAACAGGTAAACCTTGAGTTATCCACAAGTCTGCCATGATATATTACTATTACACAATGAAAATAATTAAAAAAGAAATGTCTAACCTTTTTAAATTATGCCTTTGCATGTGTTTCATTTCTCTAATGAGAATATCCAGGAATGACTTATAAATGTATTGCCTATGCGTACATTCGTGTATGTGGCAGTACTTGAGCAGTACATTAGTTTAATGCTGCAAACAAATAAAATAAAACATATTCTGCAATACGAACTGAGAAATAAATATAAACTTTGTTCTAAAATATTTTGAAAAGAGACACGCCTTCATATATAAAATACCATGCCCTTCTGCAAATAACAGACCTTGCAGTCATTTGGCAACATGGATTTACAAAGGGAGACCGTACCACTACTGCCCTTTGGCTAGTGAAAAAACAGTGTGAAACGATTCACTGGGCAACTTACTGGAGCTGTTTAAATTTTTTTTTTATTTTAGTTTATTTATTAACTTTAGTAAACTCTGCTCAGACCCTTTCCACCCACAACACAGGCCAAAAAAACAATGGTATATACAATACATATAGTGACAATTTAGTGTAGTCCGTTAACCAGCAAGCATTTTGGGGTAGTTGGAGGAAACTGGAATTTTATCTGAAGGAAATTCTGAGATGTGGTGAGTACATTCAAAAAGATCAAAAACACTGGCTAGAGTTCAGGACTGAAGCATAGATGTCAAAGCTGTGAGACAGAAATCTTAACCAAAAGCCATCATGCTGTCCACATTCAATAAGGTGAAATACAACACACTTCTGAATAGCTCTGACTACTCACGCTTTTACTGAAGACTATATACAATGGTTTAGGGATTAGTTTATTAGTAAGAATTTTAATAGTAAAATAATCAATATACTCTCTCTCTCTCTAACATTACATATTCCATGTGGTGTGCATTAAGCATTAGTTTTAGGTCCATTACCTTTTATCTTGTTTTTCAGCTCTTGAAGAAGACCTATCTAGCTTGCAATTTCTGCTCTCTGCATATAATCTGGTAATACATATTGACTTATTATCTCACAGATTAGCCTTCAGAAGCCAGTGACAATCTCAATAATAGTTTAAGGGAAGCAAGCTACTTTTAAATGTGAACCAAGGCAAGCTAGTGATATTGGGCATGAATAGTGATGTAAGCACTGGCTACAGATATGCTCGGCTGACTTCACTTCTTCAAATGTTATTTGGTAATATAAGGAGCAGATTACAAGCAGCACTAGTAGTGTGTGCACTCTGTTATTCTTCTACATTCCTACCTGTCTGTTGTTTCAGTGTTCTTGTAACCCCCTGCACTTCAAGGAACAGTATGCTTGCCTGTCTTCACTTTCTTAACAAGTTAAGTAACTGAGTTGCGCAAAACATATGCTTTTCTTTTGTGTTACCTTTTTTATCCTCTACATTTGCAGGGCAAATTTTCTGAAATCTTTTTATAGTTCACTTCAAGTGGTTCAGTAGTTTGCACTCTAGCACTGCTCTTCCTCTGCTTCTGACTGTTTTTACACATTGATCTGGTTAGGATGTGCAGGTAGAGCCTTATGGGATATCACTAGCAGCTTTTTCGAGATCAGGCTCACCTGCCTACATTTTTCCTCAGTTCTCTGTTAATGCTTAGCAAATTGTCTCAGTCACAGTACATGATGAGATCTAGCCCCCACCTCACCACATTTAAATTTTGACTTTTAAAGATCATGTCCAAATCTACAAAGCAGAATGATGAATGCATTCTGGTTCAACCTGCCATACATATGTATTGGTGGTACAGTGTATTTTATAATTCTTTTGTGAGCAAAATGGTTTAATTCTTGGAAAATGTTTTTTAAATGCTCCATAGGGACAGACCACCTCTTTGTAGCATATGTCAATAAATGCCATATTCCTGTGTGACTTCATGACCCATTAGAGAGAGCGGAAATCTTCTTTTTCCAATTCCATAACATTACTGCAAATAGTGTTTTAAAAATGGTTTGCTCACAAACATAGTGCTATTTAAAACAAACTGTGAATTATTTTGATGAATTAGCAGATGAGTTTGTGTAGGGGAATATAACTGAAACATTTAGTAAATCAGCATGTCCTAGTTTCCTTTGCTTAACTTTGTAGGTTGGCTTTCTCTACACAGCAAGCAATGTGGCCTTATTTCTAAGAAAGCAAGCTGTTCAAAATAAATGAATACAAACAAGTGAAAAGGTTGCACAGAATCAAAGCTGTCAGTTCAATTTACCTGGATTAAATAAACTAGAAAAAGTGAAGACGTTACATGGAATCTAAGTTGGTAGCTTATTCTGAAAGTGGTTAAGGCAAGATACAACTTACAATGTTGTAATGCATATGAAAATAAAAAAAGGAACTAAGTTCAACGTTATAATAAAATGAGTTATCTTTTGAAGCACATCATAGTAAGGAAAGGATAGGTAAAATTATGATAGATCTGTGTAGATGGAAGTTTCAGGGAAAAAGAACCTCAATAGTAACTCAATAGAATTTTATTTATTTATTTAAGTTTGATGACAGGGGAATTCCACTGGGCCAAGAAGAGCCTGTTTTCAGTGGAGTCCTGGGGAGAAAAGCTCCACAATAATTGCAAGTTACATTTCACATGTTACAAAAGGACTTATATTTCATACAGCTAATTAAACATTTACAGATAAGCTCCATGATATTTGCAATTGGCTTGTCACAATGTTACAAAAATGAGAAGACATAATTCAATACAGAAGAATTACTGCAACAGAAATTTTAAGTGTACTTGCTAATACCAATAAGAAGGTGATGCTGTGTTACTTTATAAAAGCAAAATAATCAATGGATAAAACTGACTGGGAGATTTCCTTTTAAAATAATTTGTAAAATACTATGTGAGCATTGTAGAATCAAAGCAATAAAAACATTTTGGTAGAAAACAATGCCCCAGATACTTGACATTTAAAAAAATGATCTTTATTTCATGACAGATAAATGTTACTGTGCATAGCTACAGTGGAAATTCAGTCTTATTAGGCTTTAATATATAAAGGGGAGGGGTCAGCAAGGGAAGAGGCATCTTTGATTGGTCGCTTGTTCACTGGCTTTATGATAAGAGCAAATCTGTTTGCTTAATTTGTATTCTTGTCTAGTGTGGCTAATAGGACTCCTTTAAAAGATCCACGCTTTTACCTGTGCATATTACTCTCAGTATTATGGTGCTTGTGCTGGGCTTCAAAAGTTATACAAATTATATAACTTTTATAATACACATAACATTACAAAAGACAGTATCACTTATGTAGTGTTTTTGCTGGTAAGAATTGCTTTATCAGATCCACTGTATACACTAAAAGGGTAATTTGTAGAATGGTGTTTGCCAACTTTTGTGGGGGTCACCCTATACCAATATTTGTAAAAAAAACTTCATCATGAAAAACTCTCCAGTACTGGCCAGCCTCAAAAATCTAGTCCCAGAGCATGGTCCTGGTGTAGCAGCAGATTTCACAAGCTCTACTAAGGAAATATATCTTCACTGGAAATTTGTTTCATATCAAGAAAAAGTGGATTTATTTTTGCAGAATTTGATAGTATTCAACATTCACTTCTGGAATATCTACTTATAAAGCAAAATTGGTTATAATTTCCAGTCAAAACCTTCATCTGAACAAATACTTCACTTCTGTGAGATTTTCAACATGAGTTATACTAAGGCAAACAACCAGGATTCCAGCATAAAAAGGAACTACAAACTCTAATAACAACTATTCAAGACCTCACAACTAAGATTGATATAATTGACTGTAAAATAGACAGCTTTAAAGAAAAAACTACCAAGCAGATGGATATGCTTCATGAAGATTTAAAACAGCAAAAAATTCAAATTACTAATATTGAGGAATCATTAACAGACTTTGATGGAAGATTGCTAGAAAATGAAAAAAACATAGAATTTTTGCTTGAACAAAATATTTCATTACAACATAAACTGGATGATCTAGAGAATAGATCATGTCAGAATAATATAAGGATTTTTGGTCTTCAGGAAAATATAGAAGGAAACAATATGTCAAGTTTCCTTAACTCATGGCTGCCAAAATTTCTAGAGTTACCAGAGGCTTTATCTTTTGGTATAGAGAGAGCACATCAGTCTCTCACATCAGGAAACAGTACCAACAGGAAACAACCTAGATCTGTCATAGTAAAATTCCTATCATCTTCAGATAAAGACTTAATTCTAAAAACAGCCTGGTCAAAATCACCTTTAAAATACAATGACTCTATCATTCGCTTCGATAATGACTATTCAACAATGGTAATTACTAAAAGAAAGGTTTTTTTACCTCTAA
This sequence comes from Protopterus annectens, assembly GCF_019279795.1. Lineage (NCBI taxonomy): Eukaryota > Metazoa > Chordata > Ceratodontiformes > Protopteridae > Protopterus > Protopterus annectens. Next base: position 438,208,189 of record NC_056731.1, read on the forward strand.
TTAAAGAACTGAAAAAGGTACAGATTAAGACTCACCTCTTGTTTCCAGCAAGGCTGAAGATTTTTCTTCCTGATGGGCCTTCATTGTTTGAGGATCTTGATTCTGCTGTGACATATGTTAAAAACCACAAATTACTGGAAAAAATAGAAGAAATGGAGTGGGTTAACCCCTCTCTTAAAAGAATGGCTCCTAAAACTACATGGAAATCTACTGAAAAACAAAAGAGACTAAAGAATAAATGAGAAATGCAGACTATTTATAAAATAAACTATTATTGCAGACTATGCTTTTATTAACAAGTCTGTTTTGATATGTTATAAATGCAAGGTAAGATTTACACTGCTTTTCATATGTTGCATATATATAATGTTTTATTCATAACTTAATTTGGTGCAATATAACATACTTAATATACCATCAATATATTTATCATTAACACTTTAAGCATTCATTTTATATAAGTAAGCATACCATATAAAATGCATTACCTCAGTTTCTGCTTCATAGTATAAGATACTACTTAGCTGTATATTACACTTTAATTTCACACAGCTATAATATATACAGTTATCAATATTTAATATTCTATGTAAGATAAAATGAAGGGATACATTGGAAAATATAAAGAAAGGAGGGAGAAAAAAGAAGAAAATTTTTTTTTTTTTTATATACATATAATTTATTGTATCTATAGCATAGTATACATATGTCTCTCTAAACTCAAAGTAATAACAATGCATAACCTACTCAAAGCCTTCTCTCTTCTAATTGCACTTTAAGTCATAGAGAATAACATATTCTTATAACAGTTTCCTTCTCACTTCTAATCATACAGTACTGATCAGCATTTGAGCATAAACTATGTTACACCCTCAGAGTAGAACAAGAATTCACAATGTAATTATTAAATATGTACATGATATACATTTGTTCAGGATAGGTAAATATTGGGAAGGTAGTGTAGTATCTGTGGGGTTACCAATGCATACATTAGCTCTGAAAAGCTGGGAGATGTTATATGTGTTTCTATTACAAGGCTTATTATTTATACATTAATCTAAACTCTAGGGAATATATATAGTTAAAAATAAACATAGTGCTTTTAAATGACAAAATAGAGCAGTAGGAAAAGTTACATCATTACTTTCATGCTTTGTTTGAAAACTTTTTTTTTTTTTTATGACAGTTTTGCAGTTTCTAGTATGGGTAACAGATATATGCTGATTCACATGTATAAAACATTTTTTTACTGAAACTCGGCTGTTTCCTGCCGAAAAAATAAGGGAGACAACTTTGAACATTCTCCTTACCTCATGCAGTTCTCTCACGAGCTAATTATTCATTTGGAAAACTTTCTGCAGTTTGTGGAATCATCTCTTCTCTCTCTGGACTCACTCGACGATGTGAAGCAGCTGGATGACATCATTACTGTGTGACAAACATTTCCAGGAAGTGCAGAACGTATTTTGACTGTAGCTTGGTTTAACAGTCTTTTTTGTTTTAAATCAACTGTTATTTACTTAAAATGATCATATATATGGTTGATGACAAGATTACATATTACAATAACATAATATCTTCATCTTTTGTGACTTGAAGAAAGGATTATAGAACAAATAAAAGAATAAAATGTAGAAAGAAAAGAGGTGAGAGAGGAGATGGTTATGAGAGAACTGTGAGAGTATTGAAATGTAAATATCTATGTGCTTTATTCTTAGGCCCTACAAGTGTAAATACTGATGGGAACATTCATTTTTTTGCTTGTATGTGTGTGTGTGTATGTATATATATATATATATATATATATATATATATATATATATATATATATATTTGTATGTATGTGTGTGTATGTATATATATATATATATATATATGTATATATATATATGTATATATATACATACATATATATATATATATATATATATATATATTTGTATGTATGTGCATATGTGTATATATATATATATATATATATATATATATATATAGATATGTATGTATATATGTATATGTATGTATATATGTATATGTATAAAATATATTTTTTTCTCACTGCATACTATGATTATGGTTACCATACTCAAAGTTACTATCTACACAAATTTGTGCAATCTTTATATTTAAGTGTCATAAGTAAGGTTATGCATATCATTTCAGAATGTTTGTTTGCATAGCAAAGAACTGAATAACAAAAGTGGTATACTAAAAAGAACTTTGCAAATAGATATCTTATTCTGCCACTAGTGAAAGCGGTTGTATATACACATGTTTATAGTGAATACATCCCATTTGGGTGTGATACAATGTTTATTTAAATGACATACTGTTTATAATTACACCTACGTCTTCTAAATAGTCATTCTAAATATAACTATTCACACGGGATCCTAACTACATGTTAGCCTTTTTTACTTTTTTTTTTTCTCTATCTCTCTCTTCCCTCTCGTGTTCATGTATATAAGGTTAAGTAAAGGGAAGAGATCTAATGAGAGTTACAAACATGTTAATACAAAATAGAATTACATCTAAACAAACCATGGTTTGAACAATAACATTGTGTCCTGGATAACGTATTATATCTGATAACCTAATAGAAATGTTGTTTATACACACAACTTCTGCTATCTATGTTAATAGTAAGGCAGTGGGCTAAATTACTTAGTCCTTTTTAACAATCTGTTAGACATTTGCCTTATTTTGGAATGTAAATCATATCTTGAATCTATTAGATTACATAGGTTTCTTATTATATATGGTTTCTATGAATGTATAAACCTTCCAGATAACACTATATTAGGACAATTAATGATTTCATTAGAATTTGGTTATCTTAATGTTTCTAACTTAAAGTATATAAAGTGTGTTATTAGTGGAGTTTGTATTCTGTTGTTACAGTTTAGGGGTTGATCTCAATGACAGATGTCATTGGGATTAGGAGGTTATAACTCCAGGCGGGGAGCATTGGGATGTTTGTTTTTATCTAGTGTATGTAATATTTTTTTTAAAAAAGAGTTTTTTGACATCCAGAGTAGCTTACTTACAGAAAATATAGAGAATAAAGCTCAAGGAATACATTTTTTCCCCTAAAGACATGAGATTTAATATTTATACTAGGAACAAATTCACTTTTTTGCAGAAATGTTCACATTATACATATGATATTGATATGTTACTAACACATCTTTCAGGTACAATTACATAATATGAATATGTTGAAAGGTATGTCACTTAACATAAATGGTTTGAACAACCCGTATAAAAGAAGTAATTTGTTTAAATATCTAGCTTTTCATAAACCTAATATAGTATTCTTACAAGAAACCCATTTAACAAAAGATACTCTTAAATTTCTAGATACAAATAAATACACAAATATAGCAAGCTCAGAATGTATGAAAAAAAGAGGTGGAACAAAACATTACCATAATTCAGAATAATCAAAACATACCAAGACAATAAAGGTTTGCTTTGCTTGGCTGTAATTGAGATGGGTAAGAAACTATATACATTAATAAACAACTATTGGTTACCTGGTATTGGTATTAATACTATTAGACACATATTGAATCAAATAGTTTCACTATCTGAGGGACATATCATTATGGCAGGTGACTATAACTGTATCTTAGACCCTAAAGATACAACCACTTCAGGAAAAAGAAAAATTACAGCACAAGCTAAACAACTTATAAATTTCATAGACTTATACCTACTCAAAGACATACATCATTTTGTGGATCATAACTCATTACAATACACGTTCTATTCTAATAGATACAAAACATATTCTAGAATTGATAGAATATTTCTTTCTACACAGATAAAGAATAACGTGACCAATAGCAAAATAATATCTTGCCCAATCTCGGACCATAATATTATCATATTTGAACTTAATATTAATAACACCCATAGTGTCCAAATTAAAAGGATTCCAGCATATCTCACACAACTTAAGGATTTTCAATTATTCATAACAGAAGAGACACAAAACTTCATTAATATAAACTCAGCATCAGACACACATGACATATTTATTTGGGATGCCCTAAAAGCATATTTGTATAGACAAATAAACAAATGGTTTCATAATACGATGAAAATTTGGGATAAAGATATAAGAATAATACAGGATAAACTGGACTCACTATACACAAATAATAAAGACAACTTGTCTTCAAAGAATATAAGGGATAAGATATACAAACTAAATGAGGAATATAGATCTATCCTACATCATAAAACAAAGATGACACTAGAAAAATATAGGTTTCTTGCTTATTCTGTAAATCCTAAACATCTATCAAACCTTAAGAATAAGACCAAAAGATTAAATAAATATAATTATATTAAAGAAATACATTCTGCAAAAAAGAAAAGAGAAGTACATAGTATGCAAAATATATTAGAAGAGTTTAGATGTCACTTTGATGAAATTAATCATCCCACACAACAAATTCAAACACAAAATAGCATAAGAGATTATATTAACAAGAATATATATAATAAACTAAACAAACAACAAATTGAAGTTATTGATAAACAAATTACTTTATCAGATATACAAAGTCAAGTAAGTAAGCTTAAATTAAGCAAAGCTCCAGGTAATGATGGAATTATTCCTGAAATATATAAAATAATGCCCAAAATGGCTATTTTCCTTACTGCACAAAGTATATAATTTGGCCCAAAGTGATAATATTACACCCCCATCCTGGAAATATACATTTACATCCCCTATTTTTAAATCAAATAAAGACCCAAAATTCTGTTCTTCATACAGACCAATATCTTTACTGAATATCGATTATAAGATATTTATGAATATATTCTCAGAAAGATTAAAGAAATTCTTACCCCACTTAATAGACGAAGACCAGACAGGATTTAAAACTAACAGAAGTACTTTTGATAATATACAATGAACCCTAGCTATTACAGACTTCTCACGAAGGAAGAAAAGGAACATTATTGATATTAATGCGGCCTTTGATTCTATTAACTGGATCTATCTATTTACTCTTTTGGAATGCTTACATTTTTCACATAATTTTATTAATCTTCTAAAACATTTATATGAAGAAACCTATGCATATATCAAAATAGGGTCATATATTTCCAATAAAATATCTATTACAAAAGGCACCAAACAAGGATGTCCTCTCTCTCCTCTACTATTTACTTTGATCATGGAACCCTGGGCAAATGAAATAAGAAACAATAAAGAGAAACAGAGGGTTTGGAAATGGATAAAGACAATATAGCCAAAATCCAGTTGTTTGCAGATGATGTTTTTATCACCACAAAGGAAAATGACTCATTCATGTCATTATATGAATCAATTAAAACATTTCAAATGATGTCCGGTCTATCATTCAATGACAATAAAACAAAAATTCTACCCATATATCCTAATAATAAAAAAATTTAAAAAAGGATGATAGGAAATAATACATATCACATTGCTAATGCAGACCAAATCACATATCTTGGAATCATTCTTGTCAACGACATTAAATCAATAATTCAATGAAACTATAACAAATGTTTACAAAATATCCAAGAATTATTTTCAAAATAGAATACAATAATATTTACTACTGAAGAAAGACTAACCATTATAAAAATGATAATTCTACCTAAAATCTTATACATAATACAATCCATTTAAATTATACCCTCAAAAAGGTTTATAAATAAACTAAACTCTTTAATACTAAGATTTTTCTGGTTACAAAAAAAACCTAGAATTACTATTAATCAATATACTAACAGCTGGAAGAATGGTGGAATAGCTTTCCCAGATCTAAATCTCTATTCGATTTCCACTATAATCAGATCAATTTCTTAGCTCTTAGATATAACCTATTTAGCTAAATGGAAATCTTTATGGGAAGTATCAGCCATGGAACTTATAATGAGACCAACATCATATCAACTAGAATTCATAAACACACCTTTTATATGGATCTTAAAAGAATATTTTATCACACATACTAATCCTAATCATACTGCCAGTTACATACATAATATTATAATTAACTTTAGAAACTTTATATATAAACATGTTAAATATAAAGACTACTTTTGTTTGTTATTTCCTATAGCATATACACAAGAGACTTTTGTTACCTCAGATATTAACAAAATTTCTCAACTGAAAAACAATTAACTCAAATACTGGTTCCAGCTAACTTATGAATACAAGACTAGTTCAATGGATCATATTATACAGGAATATAAACTTAATAATTCCTTATAGTTAGATATACAAATACATACTATATCTTGATAATAAGCTGAAACTAGCTTCATCAACTAGCAAACATGACACCAGGATATTATTACAATTTCTTCAATCAACATTATTATACCAGCATACATATTCAGGTAGTCTCTCCTTGATTTATAGACTTTTAAGAGAAGAAACATTTTCTTGCACACATAACCACTGGAGTTATTATAGTTTAATTACTCATAATTCCCCAAGTGAGCAAGATAAGGTTAATATGCTACAGTCAGCTGGGAAAACATCATTTTCTCTGAAATGGAAGGTTTACACATGGAGATTCATGAATAGATCCTTTTATACACCACAAATAATGGACAAAATTAATAAAAAACAGAACATCTGTAATAGATGCAACTCTAATGTAGATACTTACTGGGCACATATGTTTTTTGACTGTCCAACCTTAAATATATTTTGGAATAAAGTAAATTACTTTTTACAAGCACTTTTTTCAGACAACTTCATACTGAATAAATCATTAATCATATTTAATACACCTGTTCCACAATGTGTTAAGAAAAACAAATACTCATTACTATGGACTATATTGGCAGTGGCTAGAAAGATCATAACAAAAAACTGGATTTCAAAACATCCTCCTACATTCTCTGAGTTTACTAATTTATTAAAAGAAGTAAGTCATTTACAGATAAGAACCATAACCTCTAGAACTTCTAGAAAGACATATGAATATCATTTATGGGTTAACTTACAAAATATATTGGAAAAAATGATCATTTCGCATAAAGGTAATTGACTTTCCTTGTCAATCATGAGAACAAGTTACAAAAGGAAGGTTATAGTGTATGTTAATGTATAAATACTGGATGTCTATGTACATACTTTAGTTTGTTTGCTTTGTTATTCGTATAATCATATTTAAATGCTTTAAATATATGTTATCAATTTGTAAATCTATAATTTAAATTATCTTATATATGTCTATGTGATTGTTTTCATTATAATCAAAATCAATAAAACTGTTTAAAAGAAAAATCCAGTCCCACTTGTGCAGTGATATCACTGAAAGAAATTGCTTAACCTGATCCATTATAAACTATCTGTGCTGAATTATAGGACAAAGTTTATCCACCTTTTTTGGGCCACCCTATGCTGAGATTTATAACAACCTAAACCTGGCACTATTTCCAGCATTTTGCCCACTTTTATGGACTTATGTCTGTGTGTAAGCATCAAAATAACATGCCCTGGTCAATGCCTAAATAAGCATTTTATTGGCATATAGTTTAAAATTAGGTCTGTATCATAATCATCTCTAAAAGGAAAGAATGGATTTGGCTCCATAAGCTTTCCTCTTCTCCATGACTGTGATCAACCCCAGGATTCATTAACAACACACATATTGTGCTAAAACAAACACGCTCAGGCAGCTGTGTGAGATGAGCAGCATTGCTAACTGAATATGCCAGACTGCAAGCTGCTCTATACACAAGCATGCTAACAGCCATGTTGAGGTAAGACAGTGCTGTTGAGCACAAAGCAGAGTTCATTAAACATGTACATGTGCATGGCAATACAACAGATAGGACAACCTGGAATACATAAATGACAGAGGAAGCCTAACAATACATATGTACCAGAAAGGCTGATACAGTTGTAAATGGTACTGAATGAATGTGTACATGTGGCAAATTCACTAGCATGGTCACGTACATTGGCAAAGAAAACATAGAGCAGTAAAATGGTCATAATGAAGAAATGATAGTTGTATAAAGAGACATGCAGGTTCCACAATATCACAAATTCACACACTTTATATGTATTGAAGTATCAATGCAGGCGTAATGTAAAAGCACAGAAGTAAAACTGTGGAACAGCTGAGTAAATGAAATACTTGGATATACCAACTATAGGAGTATTACTAGTGGAAACTAATATAACATATGTGGCAGCAGCATGCATGTTGGGAAGGGTACAAATTGAGATAGTTAATACATCCCATATCAGTATGTAGTGCAATCCAAAAGAATCTGCAACAGAAAAAGAATTCCCATGTTGAAAAGGCAAGTTAATACAAGATTATATAGTGATACAGTCATGCAGCTTTAAACATCTAACAGAGGAAATGTAATAACATGGAAGATAAGGGACATGTCAAGAAAACTTTACTAAGATGGAAACCCTGGAAGACCTAAGTCAGGTGGAGACAATGTAGTAACATCTTTTGTATTTGCATGAAGGTCACTGTATGCCCAATCAACATGATTTGGTATGTGTAAAAAGAAAACCACTCATGATACTTAGCCACTGGGAAACTAATCACAACACAAATGTGTCTGTCAATATTGTGTAATGACAACTGCTGCGTGCAACATCTCACTTTATTATATATGATGAGCCTGTACAGAAGATGTAGCTATGTAATAAATGTATTACATATGTACATCCTGCTACTGTCACTTATACACAGTTAATGCAGTCTGATAAAGATACACCTCTGAAGGCAGTACACTACCATGTAGTAAAGTAAAATGTCTTTTGAATTTACCATTGTACAATACACACACACATAACTGGATACATGCAATATACCTCACAGACAAATGCAAAAGTAAGTTTAGTAAGTACACTATATGACTACTTGAGGTTACATACTACATGTGTTGACCAGCCTATTACAATGCTAATATTCTCAGTGTATCAACCACTACCTCCACTATATGACCATTGACAGTGCAAATTCTCAGACGTTTTTGCCAGAAAACAACAAATGACAATAACTATTCCCAGCCACTAATTACTTGTGCTGCTTTGTGCCAAATGTCATGCAATAGATTACATTGTACTGGACTGCTTATAAGGAAGTACAGCAAATAACAGATGAACATCACCTACCCATCCCAAAAACATAACAAAATACCATAACACCGATCCTATGACTCTTTGTAACCCCTATGTAGCATGTCACAGATCAGGATCTGTTGAATAAGCCTCTAACCGCTATATTCTGAACAAAATAATAAAAGGCATACACTACTCTATTTGAACATATGCAATATAGGTCAGGTTCATTTTGAACTGTGCACTAAGTGATGCCACACAAGAATTCATATCACAATTGTCAGATAACCCAATCATTTTGTTAGAATACAGATGGCTGCCATTAAAGGGATTACAAAATGTAGCATTTCTCTCTTCAAATGTAAATATTTCCAGTGAGTCAAATTGTGTACATCAATTGTTGTGGAGAAGCAAATCCTGCCTGTTAGCATTATCCTACACACACCTAGTTAAACATTGCCAATCCTGAGCACCTACCTATTTGTGTTCATCATATATAGATCTGAATACACTAATGCAGCAGAAAGAGTCATACCTGAAGTGTCATGAAACATAGACTTGAAGGCATTATAGCAGCCTTGTTTTGGAATGGTTATGCCTTCCTAAAAATGTAGTCTGATGGCTCAAAGAACAGAAGCTCTCTTAGTGTTCACATAAGTGTAAGTGTGCCATAACAACATCTGTTGTCTCAGTCACATATATGGTAGTGTGTGTGTTTTAGACAAACACATTGCCATATTCAAACCCCTGCCTAAGTCCACAGTCTCTAGAGTTGCTTATTAACTGCTGATGGAATGGGAGAAATCATTAGTACAGTTGTCAGAAAGTACACACTTAAAAGGATGATTCAAGTGGTTGAAGCCATATGACTTACCTAAAATGTGTTTGAGCTGTCAAAATGCAGTAGCCATGTGTTAACCCCATATTGATTCATCCACATCATATCTTCTGATGAAGACATTGCTACAGTTTCTATTATCTATGATACAACCACAGTATAAGAAAATTGCTGGATTTGATCCCTGGCCTAATGAAGTCTACATCTTAGAAAGCTATTTACTAAGTACGTCTGCCACAAAAGAATTTAGATTACAGGTGTCTAAAAGTACACCCTTCAAGGTCTGATTTAAGCATCCATTTTGAATTCTCATGTATCCCCTAAAATGTAGTTTGAGGGATCAAATTCTTTTAGCCATAACACTATGGGTAATGCAGTCCTGTCTCTCACTGTTGTTGTACAGACAAACATTACTTACACATTGCCAGATTTGACCCCCTGCCTATGTACACACTCTATAGCACTGTGCATTAATTGGGCATGCCACAGTAGAGGTCTTATGGCAAGTATGAGAAAGAACACATTTGAAGTAATGACTTCATCATTGTGTTGCAATATTGATGGCTGGCCTAAAAGGGATTTAACCTGTTGTGGGATCCATCTCCCAATGCAAATTTTTCTCATGAATGGAAGTATACACACCAAAGCTGTTGGATATGGCAATCCTACCTGTCACTATAGGTTCATAGGTGTGTACTAGGCTAATGGCCCTGGGGCCTTTACAAGACTGGCCATTGGATTACCCTGGCATAGTGTCACCCGACCTTACTTCCCAGTGCCTTTGTCGAGTAGAGCCACTGGTATTATCCCCGGGGAGAATTTCCTGTTTTCCATCCACTCATCAAGATTTCTCTTGAAGAGGGTCAATGAGGTGCTCTGCTTGACATGGATGGGAAGTCTAAAAGCCACTGAACAGAGGTCCAAATCCATGAGTGGTAGCAAAATAGTGTATTCACAAAATAGGATAAGCGCTAAGAGTTTTTACAATTATATCGTTTTGCTGCTTTCATGTATGGGAAGTCTGTTCCATAGCATGGGCAGTCTCTGGGTTATGAACCTGCCCCTCCAGCATGTTCTGTTAATTGTGGTAATGAGGCTGAGGTCTCTGGAGCATGTGGTACGGAGGGATTGGGATTTCTTTAGATGTAGCATTTCTAACAGAGCTGGATCAGACATGGCTTTGTAAGTCAAGCAGAGATCGCCTCTAAGTAGCCAATAAGAGACAGAGAATAGTTGGACGTTTTTGAGTCTGTCCATACATGACAAGTGTTTAAGGCCTAGGATTCTCTTTGTGATGTACTTTTGCAGCTTCTCCAGTTGTTGCACGTGTCTAGTGAGGTACATGCTAAATAGGGCATTGTACTTGATGACTGGCCTAATGAGGGAAGAGTAGAGGGAGACAATGACCTCTTTTTTCCTGGATGCAAAACTCTTAGCAATGAGGTGTGCCACATAGAAGGACTTTCTGTCACAGTGGTAATGTTGTGATCAAAAGAGAGGTTGCTGTCAACCTGTGTTCCCAGATCTCTTATAACATCTTCTGTGTTCAGTGGACTACCATCAGTGTGGTAATTCATGGGAACCAGGTTTTTCCCAAAGGGGATGACGACACATTTTTTGGCATTGAGCTTAAGGCCATGGTTCTGACACCAGTCGTTGGTCACAGAGAGGGTATTCTGTAGGATGTCAACATCACTTGGGGATTTAATACTAGCTCCCAACTTGCAATCGTCTGTGAACTTTGTCAGCCAGAATCCCTTCGTGTAGGCCTGGACTTCAGAGAAGTAGATACCAAACAGGAGAGAAATCAGGACCGAACCCTGTGGGACTTCATTCGTGACTAATTGGCAGTCTGACTTGGAGTCAGCTACTTTCACACTGTGAGTTTTATCTGTGAGCCAGTTTGCAACCCACATAGTGATATAGGGGTTAATGCCAAGCTTAGTGCGTATTTCTGTGATTCCTGAGTGGGGTATGGTATCAAAAGCCTTGGCCAGACCAAGGTAGGCTGTATGAAACACTTTGCCTTCATCCACAGCTCTGGTGACTGACTCAAAAAAGTCGACCAAGTTGAGCAGGCATGATCTACCATCACAAAACTGTGTGGGATCCAGAGTTTGGAGATTCCCTATATCCTTGTTTATTAGGTCCATGATGATGCAATCCATAGCTTTGCATATCAGACTTGTCAGGCTAATGGGGCAATAGTTCCCAGGGTCTGTAGTCACTCCTCCTTTGTGGAGAGGGATAACTGTAGCAGTGCGCCATTTGGCAGGGACAAAGCTTGAGTTGAGGCTGTGATTGAACCGAGCACACGTTAGGTGCCAGGTCACTCTGCAGTTCATGTAGAACACAACCAGCGATATTGTCAGGTCCCATAGAAGCTGTATTCTTGTACTTGGAAAGTGCTGTTTTAACCTGTGCAGCAGTAATACTGGGTGGCTGGCAATCTACTGGTATTGTGATTAGTCCTTTGGGGGGGTAAAGTTGACACTGAATCTGTCGGCCAGTATACTGGCAATATCTGTTGGCTTGGTATAGGAGGTACCATTGTGCAGTAGCTCAGAGCAAATCTGGGTATTGCCGTGGAGGTTCTTTACATAACTATAGAAGGCCTTGTGGTTGTCGTTACTATCTGCTGCAATTCTGTTTTCATACCTAGAGTTAGAGGATTTGAAGAGGGAGCTCAACTTTTTGTTGAGGCAGATAAGGGAGTTTTTCCAATCTTGGGACTTCACCTTATTCCACATCAGTTTCCTCCTCCTGTTGTAGAGTTTGTTTATGGCAGGGAACCACCAGATTGGCTTCCTTTTTTTGGAGGAGGGTGTCTTGGTTCTATTGGGTATGGCGAGATCCATGCATTCGTGGACGTGTTCATACAGTGCATTGGTGTATGACTCTGCATTCACCCAACTATTTTCCATTTGCATGGGTGCTGTGAAGTTAGCCACCTCTGATTTTAGGATCCCAAAGTTAGCTTTGGAGAAGTTTTTCATGGTGGTTACCTTTGCCGGGTCACACACATTTATACTACTCAGTCCTTCTTGGATATGAACACCTGCCCAAGTCCACTTTCTACATAACATTGTGTCAACTGCCAATGCCACAGGAGAAGTTATGCTACAAGAGTGCCATATAACACATTTAAAGGGATGACATCAATACTGTGTTGCAAGGCAGATGTCTGCCTTTTAAGAAATTGAAAGAGTTGTGAGAGCACTTTCACCCTGTACATGCTTCCACTGAGTGGACAAGTAAACGCCAACTCTGTTGGATAATTTAGTCTTACCTAGTTCTACAGTCGCACTCTCATACCATTTACTCCTTGCTGGATTTGAACATTGGCCTATCTAAGTCCATAATCAGGAAGCTGCTCATACCACAGGAGAAGTCTTACTACAAGAGTAAGACAGAACTCATTTGAAATGATGACATTTTCCTTGTGTTGTAAAGCAGATGTTTAGCTTAAAAGAGATTTTTACTGTTGGGTGATCCCTCTTCCCTATTAAATACTTTTCCTGAGTGAATGTGTACATACCAGATCTACTTCTGGCAAAGGCTCTTGCTTCCCCAATAGTGCCTTTTTAGGCAATGCCATGAGGTCAAAACTACCAACATGAAAATTTCAACAAAATGCAAATTAAGGGTCATACTGCTAAATGATAGGAGTCTAAACATGAAACTGCAGTCATTGCAAGCATTCTTAACCCTGGAAGATGCTGACATTTGTGCACAGAAACCTGGTTCAAACTGCAGAGAGCACCCCAGCTAGACAAGGTTACTCATCCTATCACACATTCAGACCCCAAAAATTGCTGTCCAGGACAAAGAAGGAGCAGGTGCCTAACTGGAAGCAATTTCTCCTTAGCCTGAACAAGCAAATAAGAGCACTAGTGAAATCCTCCAAAGCAAAGCTTGAGTCCAAACTGGCAATCTCAAAGGAAGCACTCAGATCTGCTCAGAACTGGTGGTCAAGGACACGGCATACACAAATGCTGTAGACATAGCCAACCTGCTGGCAGACAAGTCCAGTAAAAACTTCACCTTTCTGTCCCCCCATCAGTTATTAGAACATCCCCAGCACCTGCACCCCTCCCCTTATCTCTAGGGAGCAAGTCATCACTGCCCTCTCAAAGGCAAAAAATGCAGCCTCCATGGAACCTAATAACATCCCAGGCTGCATCCTAAATTAACTCAGGCAGGAACATGCAGCACCAGTAGCCACCCTATTCAACCAAAGCCTGAGTACTGGCTTCGCCCCAGCTGAGTTGAGGACAGCCACTGTCATCCCTTTGCAGAAAGGTGGAGCATCCACCAATTCAGGAATTTATAGACCCATCAGCCCAACTAGCCTGATCTGCGAGGCATTGGAACAGATTATCATGGACCTCATTAACAAGGACATTGACAACCTCCAAACACATGATCCCACACAGTTGGTTTCATCAATGGGTGGTCATGTTGACTTCTTTGAGACAGTCACCAAAGCCATGGATGAGAGGAAGATGGTGCACATTGCCTACCTTCACCTGGCCAAAGCCTTTGATACTATCCCTCAGTCAGGTATAATAGATAAACTCTGTCAACTAGGCATCCATTTGTATGTTACCAGATGGGTAGCAAATTGTCTTACTGACAGAACCCATCTAGTCAAAATAGGGGAAGACACCTCAAGCAGTGGATCAGTAATGAGTGGTGTGCCCCAGGGATCGGTCTTGGGGCCTCTGTTGCTTGGGATATACTTTTCTGAGGTGCAGGCCAAAACTAGTGGGCTATGGCTGGCCAAGTTTGTAGATGACAGCATGCTGAGTGCTGTCATCAATTCCGCTAGTGATTTGAATATCCCCCAAGTGGATCTCACCCAAACAAATAACTGGTGCCAGAAACATGGCCTAAAACTGAATGGCAAAAAATGCATCATCATTCCCCTTGGGGAGAGTGACATCCCCACAAATTATCAAATTAAAAACAAGGTCCTAAGCGTGCAATTGATCATGAGGGACTCGGGCACCCAGGTTGATAGCAAACTGACTTTTGACCACCATATTGCCTCCATTGTATGGAAAGCTTTCTATATGGCCTACCACATCAGTAAGGATATCTCATTCAGGGGCAAGGAGAGCATAACATCCCTGTATTCTTCCCTTATAAGACCCATTATGGAGTACAATACCCCTTTCGGCATGTACTTCACAAAGCACATGCAGCAGCTGGAGGGACCACAGAGGTTCCTCACCAGGAGAATCCAGGGCCTCAAACATCTACCGTAGACAGATAGGCTAAAAGCCTTGTCCATCTACTCAGTCTCATACTTACTCTCCAGAGGTGATGTCTGCCTGCCATACAAAGCAATCTCACACCCCATCTTGATGGAACTGCTGCATATCCACAAGTCAAGCTCCACTTGAGTAACCCACACGTGTGACCACAACCTGGTCTGTGACATCAATAGGCCTATGGGAATAGATATGTGTCCCAGAGACTCCCCCTTCTGTGGAATAGACTCCCTCTCCACATCAAGCAGAGTACCTTATTAACCCTTTTTAAGTGCAACCTGGATAACTGGATGGGGAACAGAAAATACACCCCTGGGATTCCACCTGAGTCCCCGATGGACAGGGGCATCAGGTGCTGACTTGTCAGAACATGGGCTAAATTCTTGGCTAGGCTTAAGGGCCTCAGAGACAATAGCCTAGTAACTTCCTATGATCCTATGCTGGCTATGCCAAGACTACCCATCACTAGAGCTACACTCATTTCTACAATCAGTCCTTGCTGGATTTGAACACCAGTCTAAGTCCACAGTCTAGAGATTATTGTATCACCTGCCAATATCATAGAATAAATTTTACTACATGTGAAAGAAAGAACACATTTGAAGTGATGACTTTATTATTTTGTTACAGAGCAGTCGTTTGGCCTAAGAAGAATTGAAATTGTTGCGTGAGCTTTTTCCCCATGCAAATGTTTCTCCTGAGTGGAAGTTCACACACCACATCTGTTGGCTATGCCAGTACAATTTGTCACTGGAATCGCACACATGCATACTAGTCACTCCTTGATACTAGACACTCCTTGCTGGATTCAAACATATGCATAAGCTACAATCTAGAGAACATTACATCAACTGCCAACACTACAGTGTAGGACACAGTTGTTTACGTAACATGTTTGCTTGAATGGGCAATATGTAATAACAGACAAAACAGTATGTTGATCACTACTCACTACATACTATAACAGTAACCCATACATTGCATCAGTCATAGAACTGTTGTGTCATGAATGATATCTATGTGTATCCCATTAAGGTGTATTGTGCAAGGATTTTAATGACTTACAGATGTCAACCATTAGAGTGCAACACATACATTCCTGTCAAGATCATTGTATATTGTTTTTGATTTATTTTGAGGATCATTAACAAAGCTTTTTGCTGTGTGTACATTATGCAAGGTAACTACAAACCATATATGCAAAACATATAACACTGCACTCATTAAAACTACTCTGCAAGTATTTGTCCAATTCTACCCCTTCACTGGAACACACTTGGAAGGGTAATATGTTTGAGTGCAAAATCATTTCTATTATGTGGTAACTAAATAGCATGACAGTGAACCCCTAATATCTTGACTACAATATGCCAATAAAAAATACACAGATAATACAAGCCACTGACTTGCTCTCTTTCTGCAAAATTAACACATACATGATTTTTAAAATGTTTTTTTTTTTTAATTTAGAATGGGAAGTAGCAGTGGTCTTTGATGCTCTTTGACATACATCATACAAATATATAAATAAAGAGTACAGACATACATAAATTTCTGCGTCAGAGTCATTTCAGACTGTGTATGTGTGTTGTGTTAATGTTCTTTGTGTCATCATTACATGTGTCATGATCAGTAAAGTGTTCAAAATATGGATCATGTAGGGGCATATGTCTTTCCTGTCCAGATTTTTGCAGAATGTTCCAACATATACCTCATAAGTTTGTTGTGTTCCTCATAAAATATGTGGTATTCTAGCAAATCATTGATGACTGAAGTCATTAATTAACATACATTTATGTGTCAGACTTCATATCCTTTAGAAAATGCATGCTAATACTATACTTGTTTTTCTAGCAAACTTCTAACTTGATAAGTACAAGAATTGTAATTTATCCCTTAATATGAGCCTTTGTTCTGTCATTACATTTGGCTTTATCCAGATGTTTTACACTTAGAGGCAGAAAATTATGAGCAGAGGCAGTAGACTAATGGAAAAAAGGAATAAGCAGGAAACTGGCAGTGGGCTAACACATCTATCCAGTATTCTACAAGGGAACTTTGTGAGAAAATAAACCGTAATTAATGTTTGACTTACTGCTGGATTTGAACACCAATTTGCATCAACATTCTCTACACCTGAGCATCATCTGAGTACTCTATACAGGAATACAAATTTCAGGTAGTACAAATCACACATTCAAAGGAACAATGAGAAAGAATGAAGCAAGGAAGTATGTGGGCATCAGACTTCTGAACAGTAATAAGAATGGAAACATCTCACAAGGTGTACAATAAACCCTGGAGCATGGAATATAAATAAGAGTAAACTGCCTGCTCATAGTGCTAAAAGTACTGCTTTCTGTTATGAAGCACAGCTAAGTACAGTAGTGCAAGGAGCACTGTTTTAATGTGGCTGAATGCAAAATCTTCACTTTTTGCAATACAACATGTACTAATTCATACCGTCCGCTGCCTGTGCTGTTAAGCAGAAGATACCTTATTAACTTATTGAATCACTAAGAAAGACACATACATTTTGGGTTTTTGCTATGGAAAGTGAACTATGATTTAGTGCAGAGAGCTGCTTATGGGCCTCAACACCCAATGCCAAGTGTCGCACAAACGATGAAGCCAAAAAAAATATTAATCATTAATCAGTGTGATGATTTCTCAACTTTGTAATCTCATACAAGTAAAATGTTGATATTCAGGGTCTCTACTTTTCACAGGGCCATCACCCTCAATAGCTTTGAACCCTGCACCTATGGCATTACCATGAAATATTGACATTATTAACAGTTTTTGCCACCTGAACATTTATAAAGTAATATATAGAAAGTCAAGTACAGGTGCTCAGCTTTGCAAGTGTGGCATTTATATTTAGCTAGCAATAGGCATTCTTTCCTGTCACAGCACAGTTCTTAGTAAATATGATTCTAGCAGGTAGCACAAAAATAGAAATAGCTTGTCCAGTGAAACAATAAAGCCAGGAACAGCACGGAAAACTTTTAACACGGTTTGATGAAGTAAAAACAAAATACATCAGGCATTACCGCTTAACAATATGTTTTCATTTACAAAGCACTTCTTCAGATGTGGGCTGTATCCATAAGCCTTTTATACTTGTTTGTGAGGCTAATTCAAAATAAATTAACCAATCAAATCTAATAAATACATTTGTATGAAACCATTTGCTCTAAAAAAACATTTATTGTCTAAAAAATATATATAGTCATTAATCCATTTAAAATTTTATTATTAAAACTCACGTAAAAATCACATGTTAAAATATGAAACTTTTCATTCCATTATATAAAAAGCATAATTCAAATATGGAATAAAACACATTTGTTTTGTTCAGCTTTAACCATAACTTGTAATAGCCTTCTTTCATGAAACTTCATCCACAACTATACATAAAAAATAAAACATTTATCCTAACACAACCTCTAGAACACTATAAATTTATATACATATAGTAAAATAAAATAAATAAAATCAACTTTGTTTAAAAAACTGTTAATTGAATATATTAAATAAATGTTATGAGAAATATTAATGATTCTAGCAGAAGTGATGATAGTGAAGCATGTGAGATGAAAAATAAATAGCAAGGCAAGCTTGTCTTATTTCCTTTTGTGTACATTACTCACTTGTAATCCCTTTGTACCATGACTGTGTGACATATTGCAATGAGTTTTACTTTAACTTCTGTATGTTTATGATGTATGTGTATATGATGTTATGAGTTACAGCGCACAGCTTTTTTAAAAATTGCTAAATAAAAAGTGTGTATCAAGGTTCACTCCTACGCCAGAAAATGTACCTAAAACCTTCTCTGTAAGAATTTTCTCTCTGACACACCATCTGTATGTGTACTTCTCATTAGCAGGAGTACTAAACAAGTAATTGAATTTGCAGTATTCCTAATGAGTCACACTTTCAAGGCATTGCATAGCCAAATTTCTTAATACTTGCTCTTGTACTGATCATTGCGTCGGTTCATTACCATATTTACCTGCCCAGCACCTCAAGCTGACTGAGTGATTCAAACACGAATATAAGCTGACACCTAATTTACATACTGACTTTGCCCAGATGGGCACCATATAAGGAGAACCTAGGGCTATGGAACTTCTATTGCACTAGAGAAGACTGCTTGGTATGAGTTTTACATTGGTGTACCTCAGTTAAGATGTTTTTTTTGTATTTTAAATTGTGATGCCTGCATAATTATTTTTTTTTCTGCTCAGTATTAAATCAGTTTGTACTCCCCCACAAGCCCTTTTGTGTTGAGTTCTATATCTGATATATTTTATTTTTTACTTCATAACAGGGATATTGAACCAAAACCAATAAAGTAAGCATCAGTCCCATGGAAGCCTCCATTCTCAGATGCTGTGAATGAGGCTGTAGACCATGCCATTGGTCTTCATGGAGCACATATCCTAGATCCTCATTTAGCCGACAAGTCATTCTGTGACTATGTCTGGCAGCAGGTGGTTGATGATGATGTGAATGCTATGGGTTGCCAGAGCTGTGACTATAACAGTGTCAGACATAGGGCTAGTCATATGATCAAAAATCAACAGACCCCAAACTGTAGCATGGGAATGGGGTGCTACTGGGGATGGGACACCTACTGAACTACCAGTCACTGTGATGGAGGAGTTTCTGCAAATGTTAGAAGTTCAGGAAATGCAGAAGAGTTCCATAGTGCTGTAATAGATGTGGGGTCAGAGGTGGAAGACAGCCACAGGCTGTTAACGTGTGATGCTCCAGGTATGCATTCAAATATACATGAAATTGTGGAGGTTTAAGGTTTATATTAAGTTGTGCTAAGTTTTATGCTTAATACAACTATCAACTGCAATTTGTGTGTCTAGGGACATATGACATTGAGTTTCAAAGACAACTCTGTTGTTGCTTTATGCTGGTGCAAGTAGCACGTTGTGATCATTTGCTTCTATTTCTTCTGGGGGTTTTTTATTTATTTTTTTGGTTTATTCACAGGTGAGGATGGCACCAGCACTAGAAATTTCAACCACCCCATGATGGAGGATCAATAGCCTTTGATGATGATGGCGGTGATGAACAAGCACATTCTGGGGGTGCACAGGGTATATCTGACATCCTTTCTCCACAGTCTGGATATAGTCAGTATGCCTGCACATGATCATGACACAGAGCCACCTGAGAGTGGACATGTTGATGATGGCAAAACCGATTCAGGTAGTGTGGCTACCCCAATTAAAGAGCTGGCAGAGTGTCCTCCTTGCCTTTGTGAGAATGAAGTACCACATAGGGGTGTCAGAACAGGGAAGGGGATGCTTGCTACCCTTCCCCTAACATTGGTATGTTAGTATCTGCTATCCAACATATTTGCAGAGCTATAGTGGAGGCAAAGGCAAGTTCCACGAGGGTCTTGGAATAAATAAAGTACTGCAGGTCATGTACTCTGATGTATGACACTTAATAAAGTGTGTATGTGTGTGTCTGTGTGTGTGTGTGATTCCTTGGAGAAGATGATGGCACACTGGACTGTTCAATATCTGTTATGGAAAGTCTGCTGGGGAGGGTCATCAACCATGACGCCGAACAGCTAGCCAGTGTGGCTATGGCCATGCCAGATCCCACAGCCTTAGTGGTACTACTTCCACTGCTTCATCATTGGTAGAAGTGTCTGCACCCACAAGTGGACAGCCACATGGTCATAGATGTGGACTCAGTCATGATGACAGCTTGTTCAGCAGAAATTGTTCACATTCAGGTAACATCCAGACTTCTAGCAAAGGTCATGGAACTAGCATTGAAATTCATGGCAGAGGCAGTTCACATGGATGGGATTGGCAATGATGAACTGGATTCTACCTTGCATTTCTCATACCTGTCCAGGATGCCAGGACATAGAACCAGCACAACTACTGTGGCTGCATTCCTGCACATTGCCCAAGACACCTCACATATGCAACATTCTTCAAAACTGATTTCTGCATATCTGCCCCTGATAGTGTAAACTTGCCCTGACCCTAATCTCCAACACACACACACACACACACACACACACACACACACACACACACACACACACACACACAAAAAAAAGCATGCGCTTCTTTGGTGTTAGGTTTTGCCCTTTTGTCACCCCATCTCTCCTTCCATGCAAGGAATGATGATTGCTGCTTGCCTTTTGCCAAATTCTGACTTAGTGTTACCTATGCCTGATGCACATAGTGAACAGTTAATATTTACTTAATCAAATGACTTTCATCAAAATATGTACTGAATTTCAGTTTGTTTTAGTCAGCTTAAATTCAACAGTGTTATTGCTTGTAGTACTCATACTTGTCATTGCAGTAGCGTGTATTATTACTTAATTGCTGCTCGCTCAGCCCATTGTGCAGATGATATCAAGATTTCCCCAGTCTCTGCTGGGGTTCCTGACTTGGGCTACTTATATGTCTATACACAGTAGCAAGCAAGTCAAGACTGTTTGGGGGCAATAATTTTTCTTTCTATTGTTGGATTGCAAAAGCCTCGTTTGTGTCTTAACAACTTATCTTTTCTTTTGTAGTTAAAGGGTCTGTAACCATGTTTAATCAGCTACCTATATGGATGATGGTGACATTGCCCTACCCCCTGCACCCCTCACTAGATGTCCTTAAAAGAAAGTTACCCCTTAAAAACATTAGGTGCAGGTCAGAGGTATGCCCTATGGAAAGTGCCTAAGTGACCTGCACACACATTATAGATAATACCTTGTGCACTAGACCTCCTGACAGTTGGAGTGATAGCCTTTTCAGTTTATGTTCCTCCTTCTCAGTTCACCAGGTGGAGCTTTTATTTCAGTATGAGTGCTAGATATGCTCCTCCACATGTCACAGCATAACATCAAGAAACTGGTGAAATATTCTTGAGGCAGAGGCTAGTGACACCCCACTGTGTCCCCTGTGCGTAGCTGAAAAGTCCCTATTGATAGTGTATGTAATGATATACATACCTTAGTTTTCACTGGGATGGGTCCTGCATGATTCTCACAGTGTCTTAGGTGAGGACACCAGATGTTCACTATTTCATCTCTGTCCATCCTGTAGTGTTCTATTATTTTTATTTCACATAGTCCATTGTAAGTCCAAAGTGGCCTAAACAATCTATGTCTTCAAGGCCTGGCAGAAGCAGCAGCAGTAACACCTTGTGTTAGAGCCTCTTGCACATACAGATTTATAAGGCTTCAGCAACCCTAACATTTTTACAGTTTCCCTGTGGCTGTAATCCCACATATCTTGGAATTCAGAGTTGAATCGAGGGTGGCATATTTGTGCTCATTTTATATGTTTCTGAATCACACCACCATGGTTTTTCGTGACATTAATATATACTTCAGCTGTTTTTTTCACTCATTAGCATGTCTGGCACTCACATTTATTTCAGCTGGTCACAACATGTACAGCTGTTTGCTGAATCACAAAGAACTAATGTAAACAAATGAGATTAGTGCAAATTGTAGGTGTTCATGAATCCCATCCTAAGTCTTCCCGAAATGCCTAACCAAGTTGATTTAAGTATGTCATTAGAACCAATGAGTTAAATAAGAATATCATTTGTTTGCAGCTGAAGGCAGTAGTTTATTTAAAGCTTCATAAATGTCCCTGATTCCAGCCTCTGGTAAATAAATATCCAAGGCTGATTATACTTGTAACAAGTATAACTGTTTAATATACTTTAGCTTCAATGTTCAGTCTGAAATAAAGCCATGAACTATCAATGTTAGCTGATAGCAATCTTTACTTATTTTGTCTGCATTCTACATTAACGCATGTTTTTCCTTTCAGTATGTTTTTAGATCATCCAGGCTATATCAATTTGAAGAACAACCATTATATAAATCTTGTAAATATTTCTGGAAGTATCAACAGAAGGGTCATTCATTAAGGAATATATATTTCAAAAGGTTATTTAAAGTATAAACACTAATTTCTAGCATAACAATGGAAAAAAATAAATGTGCATACAATGAAAATACAGTGACACTTTCTAAATGTAAATACAACTAAGATAAAGAATACCCATAGCAAACTACTCTAAATGAACAGCAAATGTTTAATAAAATATCAACAAATACAAAATCAATATATTCAAGTAAAAAATATTGTTTAAAATGAATGTAATAAGTTGATAAGGACTTTTAGAATAGTTAATTATGCCTTCATCCAGTAAAACATATCCCTGCACAATAACAGCACTTACACGACAACAAGTTCTTAGAAAAAAAATGTCACACAGTTTAAAAATGAACTAATGATCACACAGAAGGTAGATGCATTTCAGCTTTAAACGAAAGTGTCTTTCTTTGTAAGGATCCACTTGAAACTAGTAAAAAAAGACATGGCATTAATATGCTTCTTCATATGCATCAAAGTGGGATGGGGTTATGATGAAATGAGGAGGGGGTTGAGAAATAAGGAGACAGGATTATTTTGGATGCAGCTCCTTAAGGAGAATGATGACCATACAGAGTATTATATTCATAAAGTAGCAGAACATACTCAAAGAACCAAGCCAACATGAACATGAAGAAAGTTGATTTTGCCAGTTGGGATGACTGCAAGTCTGTGTATAGAAAATAGGCAAGAGGGAGTTGGAATTTACCAGAGAAAATTAGCAAAAGAGCCAAGGTACTGGGAGCAAATAACTAGGGAGGGAATGAGACAGGTAATGGAATGGGATGAGGCCAAGCAGAAATTTGGACTGAGGTTTTGAGACAGCTTTCCCTACAAGGGATTATTAGTATGTAGATAAAGAAAAAGGGATAGGGGAATGCCAAGTGAAAGTCCAACTCTGGTAGAGTTTTCAGATGAGTCTAGAACATAAGCTGTTATTAAAAATGGATAATTAGTAGGGCATCCACAATTTTACAGGATAACTATGAGAATCAGAGAAGGTTAGAAAAGGCTGAGAAGAGACACTGAACAAGCAATTTACATGGGAACAATGGCAGGATATTTGCATGGCTTCCAATTGTGCAACAAAGTCCAGAGCATTTTTGATTTTTGCTTGGAAATATTTGCATAGTTATTTTACACCCCAATCAGACTTTAGATAATTTTCCCTTGGTAAACAGGAAACGCTGGAAGTTAGATGAGAAAGAGAGAGGTGATTTAAAACATGCTTTATGGGAGTTTAATGAGTTGGCAGATTATAAAAAATTCACTATAAATACTTTGTCAGAAAGTTGAGGGAAGAAATCGTTATAACTAAGCAAATTACTTTTTAAGCTGGGGCACAGAATCTGAATTGCCTAGATTTTGAAATCCCTTACAAAGTTTAATGCTACTGGCTGACCACCCCCACTCCACCCACCCAAAAAAAACCCAAATTACTAGAAAATGGAAATCAAAATTGATACAAAATGTAAATGAACTACGGAATATTGTAAAAGATAAAATAACTGGTGAGAGGATCTTTAGAAAAGTAAAGGAGTTAATTACATAGAAATAACAAGAATTTATGTGAACAATACATGCAGAATAACTTTTAGGAGGAGGAGGAGTGATATTTAGAGGATAGACAGAATTGAGGAATTTATGTAATGTTGAAGTGACTGATATCTGTTAAAAACATACATGTATACTGTATGAAAACAATAATAAATATATTTTTTTCTATTAATGTTTATGTACCTATGGTCCTGTTGCAACTGTGATTTAATAAAGATACGTACAAAAATAATATGCCTTAAGGTGGTTATAATTCTTAAAAGAAGCAGATTTTATACTGTGAACCTATTGATAAAAATTAAACACTGAGTACTGAAAAAGTAATCACAATCAGTGTAGTACACCACAAAATGAACAGCTTTCAAAAAACATAGTATAGTTTAGCTCAGTCTTAATATCTGATAGTTTAAACTCTTTAATAATAAAATCAGGCTTCATGAAAGTAGCTTACATACAACTCCCTCACTCCCCCATGCTAAAATGCTGGCACACACACACTGTCAGCACAGTCAAGAGCATTTAAATAGTCATTTTAAAAGAGGAGAGTGAAATTAAGCAACCACTAATGCACCAATGAGCTTTTTACTGACAGGACGAGAATGAAAACAACTCCCCAGCAGCTATAACAAAGTCATTTTCACTGTAGGGGAAATTCCTACATACCAAAGCTGCACCACAACCTGTCAGAAAATAAAGCCAAAAAGCACAGCGACACACTTACAACACCAGTATTAGGAAAAAAAAATATTTAAAAAGGCTCTCTCAAAAGTGTCGTCTCATGTACATACAGAGTTATCCAGTTAAAGAAGGAATGCTCACAAACATTTGCAACTAAAGGAGGTAAGTCTACTTATGATAAGAAAATGCATCTCCAAAATGAAAAGTAAGATCTCTGTCGGGTCAGATGGCTTAGGTTCATAGGTTGATACTAGGCTATCTGCCCTAGGGCATTTATAAGCCTAGCCAGAGTATGTTTGGCTTTCGCCACCCTTTTAGATTAGTTGACTGTGCCTTTGTATAGTAGGTCACAGAAGGCAGCCCTTTTAAGGTTTGTTTACTGTACCTCTGTCAAGCAGGGACACAGAAGAGATTCCAGGGGTAAACTTACGATCTCCCATCCATTCGTCAAGATTTCTCTTGAAGAGGGTCAGTGAGGGGCTCTGCCTGACATGAATTGGGATTTTGTTCCAGTGTGAGGGGAGCATCTGGGATATGAATCTGTCCCTCCAGCATGTCCTATTTATTTCTGTGCTGAGGTTCAGGTCCCTGGAGCGTGTAGCGCTAAGGAATTTAGATTTCCTGAGGTGAAGCATGTCCATTAATTCTGGGTTGGACATGGCTTTATACGTCAGAGAAATCATAAAACTGACTTCATATTCACCATTTCAGCAACAATCCTAATAAACTGAAGTATCTGAGAAGACCTTATATATCATACCTTTTCACAAGGACTTGATCTTCACATTTATAGGTCTAATACCATCTCAATCTCAGATGAAAACATACTGAAATGCACTCTGCATAAGCAACAGAAAAATTAAATTCCATCTCACAATATTCAATGCAACTCTCTTCATAGTTTTAAAAAGCACTTCTAGGTAAGCACTGCCCAGTTAACAGTAGTTAGCTTTATTAGAGTGAACTAAATAATGAACAAGTTCTGATAGGTCTGTTTTTGGATCTGTCCAAAGCCTTCAACACAATCAGTCACACAGAGCTTATATATTGGCTAGCTGCCTTCTTAGTAGTCAAGTGCTCTGGATTGTGCAGAACTCTCCACATTTAAGAGATGGGTGCTTTTACTCTATTCTGAATTAAAAGTGGTGGCTCCACTTCAGATTTTTTGATTGGCTCAAATACCACTAATATAGCCAATCAGCACTGAGGTATATTTGCCAATCAGGAACTGATTTTCAAGGCAAAGTGATCCAATAAGCTGAGAAAGAAATTGGCCAATCACTGCAAGACTCTAGCAACACAGCCACTAGTAATGTCAGAAGACTTTTCACACCATTAAATTCAGAGAATGATTATTCAGTTTACTTTTTTGTTTTTGGAACAGAACAAGCTTTGTTTCCTGGAAATGTTTTTGAGTTTTTCTTCTCCATATACTGCCAACATTCTTAGTGAAGAGCATAAAGGATACAAGGAAAGCACTTGAGTAAGAGACTTGGATCGAAAAACTAAACAAGATGGATGGGGGCCATCTGTAGCCTGGAGTACTCTATATTGCTGAATGCTACCAATCCAGACCTTTGCTCAATTCACAGAAAGATCTGTAATTCAGATTTAACCCTCAAGCCTATGGTTTATTGTGCATTATTGGGATGTCAGTGGCACTGCTGCTGGGCTGTCTGGGAGGTTGAGTTTATCTGCCTTCCTTTTGTTTTGTTTTTTTTGGGTTTGTTTTTTGTGCCACAGTTACTGGAGCGTAGAGCTGCCTGTTT
The DNA here is from genome assembly GCF_019279795.1 of Protopterus annectens. Lineage (NCBI taxonomy): Eukaryota > Metazoa > Chordata > Ceratodontiformes > Protopteridae > Protopterus > Protopterus annectens. The sequence continues at coordinate 438,235,347 of NC_056731.1, forward strand.
TGCTGATTTTTTTTCTTCTGGATCCCACAGTGGATTGCAATGGAGCTGCTTGACATACATGGAGAGAGGCAAGTTCCTGACTTTATTTGGCTCTGTTAGTCAAGGTTAGGATTAGAAAGAGGCTTATTTTTTATTTATTTTTGTTTCATTGTTTTTTTTTTTGGGGGGGGGGTCTCTGTACAGAAAAGTAAGCCTTTCCTTGGTGAGTTAGTGTGCAGTGGGTCAGTAATGGTATGTAAATTTATTTATTTAGTTATTCTCTTTAGTTTACAAGGAAAGTCCAGTTGGACATAAGTCCTATTTTCAGTGGAGGTCCATGGAGAAAAACTCCACATAAAATATATATTTACAATAAACAATAAAACTTAAACATTTTAAGCATGGCTTTGCAGGTAGTATTGAGACAAATAGTAAAGACATTTACCATATACTTTAGAAGTTATATTTTTTTACATAAATCAAAGACATTATCATGTAATAGCTAGAACAATGATAATTCACATTGGTTCGGTATATGTATATTGACATTAATGAGGCAGGATATCACTAAAGCAGGAACAGAGGAGTTGGACGGTATGAACAGAAATAAGTAAGAAAAACAAAAGTAGAAAAGGTTTTGATAGTGAGATGTTGAGATAAATGTAGATAGGTAAGAGATGAGGTGAGTAAGGAGGGGATATTAGTAGGAGAGAATTAAGGATATAGACTAGTTGGAAGAACAGTAGTGGGGTGAAAGAGAAAGAAACAGGATAAAAAAGGTGAAAATGTCAGTGTGATTGATAGATAGAGAGACTGGCAATGGAAGCGAAACAGAAATAAAGGTGAGTTTATTCATGATGGGAGCATGACCACAGCTATGAGGAAGTTAGGTGCTATTTTAGGTTGTGCTTGCAATGTGTGATAATGTTGTAATCTTTTAGGGTGCATGAGATGGAGCTCCATTGCTTATTCAACAAAGGTTTGATAAAGTGAATCGCCTGCACTGTTATGAGACTTGGTCCTGGTCAGGAGATATTTGTTCTGTGAGCAAAGATTCCTAGGTGGGAAGTAGTGTTTGAGGCCTTTTTGTAGTGATGGTCGGGTGATGGGTTTTATGTATAATTTTGTGAGTGCTGAGCAGTTGAAAGTAGGTAAGGTAATTATGTAGTCCGAGCCTGTGTAGGTGCTTCAGTGCTGGGCAGTGGTGTGAACGGTTTGGTAAGTTTGATGCAAACTTCACTATTTTATTGTAGTAAACATCTAGTTTATTTTTAAGGTGGAGTGAAGGTTAGTCAGGATGAGTGCTGCATAGAGAAATTAAAGAAGATAAGATTTTGCTAAAGAATTCCTAGAATAGTCAGTGAGAAAGGGTTTGTTTCTATACAGGAAGCCTACATTTTAGTAGGTTTTGTTATGATGTCTTGAGTAATGTGTTGATCATATTTTAAGTTATTATAAATTAAGGCACAAAGAAGCTTTGTACTGGAAACCGTTTCAAATTAGATATTATTTGCTGGTGTAAGGTTGAAGGACTGTTTCTGTGCTGACACAGAATTGGGTAAAAATAGCATTAATTTAGTGTTTTTTAATATTTGAGAGTAGTTGGTGGTCATCTAGCTAGGCCAGAAATAAGGAAAAGGGGTACTGGTTAATCTTGTGGAGTAAAAGTAGACTTTGTGCACAGCATATGAGCATGGCATCATCTGAGTACTGTACTATGGAAACTTCTTTGGTCACTTTGTGAAGATTATTAGTGCATGTGTTGAACAGTAAAGGGCCAAGGATAGATCCCTGAGGTGCAACAGAGACAGATAAAAAGTATGAGAGATCTTCTTTCCATTTTACAGCCTGGAGTTCTGTTGGTGAGATAGCTGTGGAACCAGTTAAGTGATGAGTTGGAGTCTCCTAGGGGCAATAGTTCATGAAGTAGGCATTAGTGTGAAACTGTCATGTCTAAGAATAGGGAGGATACTAGTTCGCTGGTGTTTTTATTAGAGTTTATGATTTTGGTCAAACTGAGCAGAGCAGTAGTGGTGCTGTGATGGGGTTAGAAACCATGCTGCCTATTGAAGAGGAGATTGCTGTTGTGAGGGTGGGAAAGGAGCTGGGAATTAGTGCAGTTCTGTAATATTTTTGAGAATGAAGGTAGAATGGCTATAGGACAATAATTGGAGATGTCAGTGGATGCTTCCCCTTTATGTAGCGGTATATGGGATTTTCCCCAATGGCAGGGACATAGATTTCTGTGATTGATCAGTTTATGAGTACAGACACAAGGTATGATACAGCATCTGCAGCAGTTCTGAGATATTCTGGTGGTAGGATATCAGTAGCTAGTATGGACTTTTTTAGTTTTAGGATGCGTTTTTGGATTGAAGAGGTAGATATTGGCTGGAGGGCATTTTGATGCTGATTAGCACTATTTGGGATAGTGAGGATGATGAGTGATTTGTTGCTACGTAGGGAGAGAACAGAGTGAAATGTGCTGACTTGGGTAGCTATAGGGACTGAGTTATTGGTGGTAGTTGGTGAAGGAGTCAGTTTGGTCTGGGTATGATAGTCTTGACTGCATTGCAGAAAATATTAAATTTCTGTTGGCAGTTGTCTTGAACCTTAGAAATGTATTTAATTTTGTGTACTCTGATTTTTTTTTTAAAAAGGTTCCTAAGCTGTCTAAAATATTTCCATTTTTGTGGTGTTTTGTGACCATGCTTTCCAAGCTTTATCTCTGATTAGCATGACTTGCCCGGTTTCTCTTATGAGCCATGGGATGAGGCTGGATTTGATGCACTTTGATCTGATGGGAGCTAGTTCATTTAGTATTGTAGTTTTGTATTGTAGCATATAGTTTATGTTCAACATTTAATACTAATACTACATACACACACTGTCAAGCATACAAAATAAACACTTACATATACATATATACATGTTTTAAGTCAATTTGTTTGTTCTGGTTATATATACATTCCACTATTAGTATTTTAAATTGAATTTTTGCCAACATGCTTTTGTAGGATACTTAGTGGATTCTAGTATTTTCATTCGATTAATTATTATCATTACTTTTTTATATATCAGGTGTATGTACTGAATTCACCCACCAGATTGTTTTTTATGTTGTTGTTTTTTATGCACTGTTAAAATACAAACTTATGTATGCAATTGTTGAATGATACAAACAACAACAGTTTGCACTATGTTTCTTTAAATCCATGTTCCTTGATTTAATGACTTAATTGAATCAATCAACTTTTTACTATATATGTGGGCTGTTATAATGGCAGTTTTATTCTGATGAAGTTTCCGTTTTTTTGGTGGAAATGAAAGCGCTTAATGGAATTACTGCATTTCGTCAATAAACTTGGTGTTTGTTATCATTTGGACTGAAGAGTCTGGTCGATATCTTTACTAGCACAGACATTTGTGGGACAGCCTTCATTGGGTTCTGTACAATGGGGATTACTGTGTTTACTAGTTCATTTAGTATGTTAAGGAATGTGCTCTTAAAGTGAGTAATGGTATCATCTAGGGGTAAGTAATTTACAATACGTCAATTTCAATTAAGGTAGCTAATGAATACAATAATGAGCAATACTGAAGGCAGAGTGCGTATGCACATTATTATGGATTATGTGTTTATGTGCATGATTAGATTGTCTCCCTGCAAAAGTCAGTAGGTGGTCATTGATGGTGTCAGGTAGGCAACCAGCAGTGTTAATTTTGTTAGAACTGGTGGTAAGGATCCAGTATAATGTAGATACCCTATTACTGCATTTCTCTAGTCAAGTAGCAGTAGTGATAATTTGGGTAAAACCAAAGAGACTGATGGAGAGTGTGGGAGAGTCAGAGCTGATAAGTAGGTAGTGTATATTAAAGTCACTTATGATGATGGTTTCCTTGTTGGTATTATAGAGATCCAATACAGGATTTCTTCTAGTAATGGAATGTTGTTTCAGGAGGGATATAGATGTCAGTGATGCACATGTTCTCAGGTTTGCTGATTTGCAGGAGAGAGAGAGAATTATTTTATCGATGGGAAAGATGGGGTTGATGGGGGGTATGAAGTGATTTCAAAGTGTTTTTTGTATATCACAGCCGTTCCACCAGTCTACTTATGCTGCCTGTCATTTCTAATGATGTTGTACCATGAGTGAGTGGAATTTCCTTGTCTTTAGTACCTGGTTTTAGCTAGGTTTATGTGGTTATTTGTATGCCAGGGATGTATGAGGCTGTATAGACATATAACTGTGGCAGTTTATTGTAGATGCTCCTAAGATTTAAGTTCATCAAAAGTAGATTATTACCTTGGTTGAGTGGAAGTGGAGTACTAGGGGTAGCTGAGATGGTAGAGTTGCAAGTTTGTAGAGAGGACTCAGGGTTAGGATGCATATCATCATCAAGATCAAGTATAGATGAGCAGTGTGTGTAGTGAAATATTTTTTATATTTAGTTTCCACCTTTAAATTATTTGTGTGTTGTGTGGGTTCTTGTTTGCTGTATTTGTAATTAAAGATAGCATGGGATGTGATAGAGTATAAGTTGGGTGCTATATCAGAGTGAGAGGGATATGATTTACAGTGATGGTGTAGTATTCTGTTGGTTGATAGTGGGATTGTGTAACAGTGAAGTGTTTTAAGATATGGCATGAGCAAGAATAGATAGTATAAGTAGAAATAGTAAATGAAAGGGCAGCATAACGTAGTTATACTAGGGGAAAGTAGGTTTGAAGACTTTAATAAGGGGTGAGCAGTAGAATAAATTAATGCATTGCTGCTTAAATTCAGGTGGGGGGATGGAATAATAGTAGTAGAAGGAGAAAAAGTGTAGTGTGAAGGAAATAACCAAAAGAAAGGTGGTGTGATATAATATAGCTATGTATAAGATGGAAGAGCAAAAAGGGTGGCTGTAATGTGTATGATCGGTTTTAGGTATGGGGAATATAGATGTAGTTATAGTAGGGGGTGGGTGGGAGCTCTGGGTAGGGTAGGGGAGGAAAGTTAGCCCAAGCTAAGAAAGGGCAAATAGAGTGGTTTCCAACCCTTTAGGGCCAGTGTATGGTCAAAAATAATCAATAGAGTTGGCACTACTAGGGTTTGCATGCAAGTAACTAAGAGGGCTAACTAGTTTGAATGCAAAAGTAAATCTTAGATTAAAACAATAAGGGTAGAAAGACATAATATCAATACAGCAAGTAGTTGTATTATTTGTGCAGTTGCAGGGCATGATAAAGGGGAAAAGCAAAGCAATTTAGAAGTGCCTATACAGGCAAAGAGGAACATTTATAAAAGCAGTAGCTGGAAAGAGCAATTAAAAAACCTATAAGCTAATAGCAAGAGTAAGGTGTAGCTCATTAATTAGACAGGGAAGAGGTGAGGTAAAAATTAAGGAGCAGTGGATGCTATATTTGATTCTAGTTCAGAAAAACAGCCAAAAAGTAGACTACTAAGTGTTAGCAAAGCAGATAAGAAACATTAAGTTTGGTACCATTTTGAACACAGCATGATTAGGAAAACAGAATGGAAAAATAATTTGTCCATACACTGAGTGAAATACAAGTCTGTAAGGTTTACAGGGCTGAATGATTATTTACTCTGCTGCAGTCTTTGGGTGAGGAGTGCAGTCCATGGCTATCAGGAATATAACAAAATTCTATGGTTATCTGTTGAGGAAAGATGTATAAAAGTAAAGGAGGCAAAACAGAACAGCATTAGTTGTTGCTCATTAGTTATCAGTGAAACTTCAGGGCATGGAAAAGGGAAAAAGCAAAGCAACATGGAACTGCCTATACAGGTAATGAGGGAGACTAGCAGTAGCTAGTAAAAGCAATTAAAAAAGAGCAGGCCATCAGCAAGAGTACGATGTAGCTCATTAATTAGAGAGGGAAGGGGAGAGGAAAAATTAAGGGGCAGTGGAGGTTATTTTTGATTGTAGGTCTGAAAAACAGCCAAAAAGCAAACAATCTAGTTTTTTTAAATGAAATAAACTGCGGCCATTAATGCCAGACTGGAGGTTTATGGTGGTTATTGTTACTTCATTTGGTTCATTTAGTCATTGTTTTGATTAGAAAGAAGATTAGTTTTTTTTTTTGGGGGGGGGGGGGATACTGCACAGAAATTTGCTGTTCCTTGGTGAGCTGATACAGATCGTAGTGAGTCAGTAATGGTAGACATCAGTTTCACGCATGGTAGTACTAGAAGGAAATTAAATATAGGTATAGCCAATTCATTGTTCTACTAACTTTTTGAACTGAACTGGTCATTAAAGCCATGCTGGAGGCTTATAGTAGTTATTGTTAAGATAATGTATATTGATACAAACTTTTACATTATTTGTGGTGCAGTGTTTCAATGAAGATTACACAATCTAGATTGGTGCAGAAAGTTTTTTGCTTGATGAGTCAGTGACGGTTGCAGTGTTAGTAATGCCAGGCAATAGAGTTTCATGCTTTTCAATTATTTAACAAAATGTAGGTTTGCACAAAACCCGTTCTGTTAATTACTTATACTGTAGTCAGTTGTGCCAAATGAGAGGTTTTTGTTGATTATTCAGGTAGTGTGCGGTTGATGAGAGGTGAAACCTCTTGGTTGTTCTATTAACTTTTAAATGATTTGAGTGCAGTTTGTCAGAAGAGATTCCTATTTTTCAAACTGTAGGCTGATGCAAAGACTGTTTTATATGGTGATGCCTGCTTAGGAAGATTCAAGTGTTCAGACAATGTATTTTGATTCAAAACCTAGTTCTATTAACTTTTTAAGTGAAATAATGCAGTCCTCCAGTAATGCCTACCTACAGAGGTTCTTATTTATTCTTCAGGCAATTTAAGTTGGTGCAAGCCTGCCCATTTTAAATAGATTGCAGAGGTGTAGTAATGCTAGTTTATTATTGTTCACAGACTGCAGACTGATGCAAAATCTGCACTATTACCTTTTTAAACGAATTAGGCTGTAGTCTGTCAGTAAATTCTACAATAGTAGTTCATACTTCATTGTTCAGAAAATGTTAGGTTGATGCAAAACAGCTTCCATTAATTGTTTAAATGAAATACAGTAGCAAATTGTCCTTCCTTTTAGCATTCTGTCCTCCCCCCATTATTTTTCACATTTCTTACAGAAATGTTGAAAGTTATCTGGTGGAGTGACTTGATTCTGTGTTGGGCCCTGTTATCTGGATTTTTCTAATGAGCATTATATTTACTCAAAAGTAACACAATATCATGCTCATTCACATGTTTAAGTCAACCTGTGTCATTTTTAAAATGTTTTTTGAATGGCTATTTCCCATTAAATTATGGAGTACTATAGCCACCTAGCAGTGTAAACCTTGGCTCGAGATGATTGTCACTGTTGAAGTGACTCCCCAACCCCATGTGCAAAAGTGGGAAAAAGGTGTGGAGGATGGATGGATAGTTGATAACATTACACAATTCATTTTGTCAGCTACAGTAATGTTGATACAATTGACTTGTATTTTTGTCTTGTCACTTGAGAAAAGGTTGTCAGGTAAATCATTGAGGACTGGTCAGCAATGCAAGCCGTTTATGATGTTTTTTCCCTGATGTGTATGTTGAGGCAAGACTTGTTCTATGGACTTAAATGGAATTACTGTTTCTTGTGCCTGTTTTGTGGCCTTTGTTACCTATACTTTACTATTGTCCTACAGTCTTCACTAAAAGGTGATGGTTATAAAAGAATACTTTTGCATGCTCTACTGTGTAAGTTATGGCATGCACACACTGCTGGATATATGTGTAAGGGGCTTGTTGTGCTGGAAAACAATGAAGTGTGAGCATGGAATGAAGCAGACTGAGGTGGTGATAGGGGAGTACACAACAGGTAGTATTGACTTATTTATGTGATATTGCATGAATGTGTATTTATCTCTATGTATGTATATGGATTTATGGTTTTGTAAATTATTAAATAAAGTTTGACAAATTACACACTGTATTTTTTATGGAATTTTACAAATGGACAGTGTTAATTTTTGGTTTATATTTACTTAAACGTCACGCTTTTGTTGAAAGTCCACTTCAACCAGGTACCATGGAAATGGTACATTTTCACTCACTGTGAAAATAGGGTTTTCCACACTTTTTCTGCTTGCTGTACCTTAGACTCTGTTTTCCACATTCGGCTCTTAACAAGCTGAGAGCCATGGCTACCATTAAACTCAACATTGGCAGTGGTACAATTAGCTGGTTTGATAGTTTTTTAATGAATATACGAGAAAGGTAGGATGCATCGTCTGGTATCTATTTCAATTTATTATCAAAACACTATGGGAATCTTACAGTTGCTTATACCAATAACATGGTCCTGTTATGCTTAAATGGAAACTACAATGGTTAATAAGTAGCTGCAATCATCCTAGAAATGTTTGTTTTGTTTGCCTTTCAGCTTTTTCCTGGTAAGGGGTCGCCACAGCGGAACTCCGGTCCGCTAATGATTGGCAGTAGATTTTTATGAAACGCCAAGGTGCCAGCTCAATGCCCAACCTTCAATGAAGGCACACCCATTTACGCACGCATGTCTTTCAAACACTACCCAACCACAGGGAGGACATGCAGACTCCACACAGAAGGGACTGCTAAGCCAAGCCGAGAATCGAACGGGAGAACCTCTTGCTGTGAGGTAACAACGCTACCGCCGTACCACCGTGGCATTGCAATCATCCTAGAAATATGGTTCCAGAATTCTTCAGTCCTGCTTCTGACTGACAATAATAATAATAATTTAGTTCAGTTTTATAGCAACTGTTACTGTGGTACCCATGCTTCAACTTTGTCTATCAAGGTGAGGCGGTGGGAAGTCATTTTTTGTACTACTAAAGTTTTTAGGGGAAGGATGCTTGATATGGGCTTTTTCTTGATGAAAAACTTGCTTTAAATAACAAAAATGCAGTTAGCTACAAAGGACATGTCAACAGACCTCTCAACTGTCCTTTTTTTGGAGGAACATTCCTATTTTTAGGCTTGATTTATACCTTTACACAATTTTCTGAAGCCACTTCATCACATGTGACTTTTGAAGCTATTTGACAAAAAATAGACTATATGATTAATATACTAGTGGCAACAATAATTTGAAGAAAGAGGACACATCTTACAACTCCTCTTTTCTAAGCAGTATCCCATATTCCTGCTGGAAGCAGGAACAATTATTTGCTATTTGGTATTCAAAATATTGTATGCTAATTAGATGTCTTGAATTTTAGCTGGATGTTCCTATTTTTCAAATGTCTTAATTCCTATTTTGGATGTGTACAGGTTGAGCAGTGCCCATTTTAGTGAACTCACATATAATACATGTCAAATAATGTGTAAGATTGCATCTAGGTCCCACCATTCTGATTTACTTAGGTCCCCAAACTGGCCACCATTTAGGCACAACTTTGATTACTACCTACTAAACTATGCCTAACAATTTCTATACCTCCCACTTACTCCATCACCTAATTAATATATAGAATAACACTCCACATTTATATACCCAAGGTCAGCAGGGAATGTCCCAACAGAGTAAATCATAGCTATCTGCTCTAATGAGTTGCTGTTTATAAACTCTGAAGGTCATATATGGAGTTTGCTCCCTCCCACAGTTAAGGACTCAAGTAGCCTGTATACATTCAAAAAATACTTCTGTCCCTTTCTACCACGCAAATGAAATGCAACTATTAAAACACATTAGTTTATCATGCCTTGCATTTAATTTAATTGCATCAGCTGTTAGTATCAATAAAATGCTTCTCCAGACTTTGCCCATATGCATTCATGGGGAGAAAGACATTACTCAGTCACACAGCTGTCGGTGCAAATACAATACAAAACCATCGAGCAAAAGAATAAATACGTTATGCTGAAGTCCCAATGTACTATAGCCAAGGTATATCCAAAAAATGAAGTAGCAGGACACTGCCAAGATAAGAACAGTAAAAACTCTTTATTGAATAAAAAGGTTAGCGCTTTCGGGATAACCCTTCATCAGACAAAGTTTTTAATAATGAAACATCCATATTTAAAAAACAAACCATCCAATCATCTGCTTACAAAAACCCGCCTATTCTGCAGTGTAGGTTTAATGGGTAATACATCATTAAGACCCGGAAGTCTATGTGTCATTAAATCTACTATCCATTTGGATTCTGCTAAAGCTGTTCTGTGTTTAATATCGCCCCCCCATCATTAGGTCTAATATTAACAATACATCGAAACTTAAAACTATGTGTGGGATTCTGACTTATATGTCTGTATAGGGCATTACTCAGATCACAATTTCTTATGTTACTTAAATGCTGCAAAATCCTTACTTTAAGCATGTTATTCGTCATGCCAACGTAGAAACACGCACAATGTTCACAGTTGGCCAAATAAACCAAATGCTGTGTCCTACATGTGGTTCTCCCCTGTAAATGAAATGTTTTACTCATAACTGGATGTTTAAAATCTGTTTCACCATTAATATAGGTGCACGCCTTGCACCTTCCACAGGGATGTGTGCCTATGCTCATACTAGATATATGCTCCCTTTCCTGATGTACTTCTTTGCATAGTAAGTCCTTTAAATTCTTATTCCTTCTGTAGTTAAACATGGGACGATCACCCACTACATCTTTCAGTCCCATGTCACTTGTTAATATATTCCAATTGTTTTGCACTATTTGACATATATCTTTGACATTACTGCCATAAGTAAACAACAGCTTTGGTTTCTTATTCTCACTTCTATCCATCCCAGTTAGGTTATAATCATCTCCTCCTAAGTTTTTCATCCAGGGCTTATATCTAGTATTTCTATATTTTTTATTATTATCCAAGACCCGATTGACCAAAGATCTCCCATAACCTCTGTCTGTGAGGTATTGGTCAAGCTTGCTCAATTCTTCATCACAGCGTGCATCCTCAGAACATATCCTGGAAATTCTACTCATCTGACTTTTGATAATATTAGGGAAAACATGCCTCGGATGCATGCTGTCAAAAGACAGCAATGTATTTTGCCAGCATTCCTTTCTATATAGCCCCGAAGTAAAACCTTCTACAGTCTGTTCCACACATACGTCTAAAAATTCAATTTTGGTATAAGAAGTTTTGGCACTAAATCTCAGAAAAGTAGTAGTGGAATGAATAAACACTAGAAAGTGTTCAAAAGAAACCTGGTCCCCATCCCACAAAATAAAAACGTCATCTACAAATCTGACGTACAATAAAATATAATCTTTCCAATGCTGATTGCTCAAAATCTCCTTGGTTTCCCATTTAGACAACACAAGATTTGCATATGTGTTAGCACAGGGGGTGCCCATGGCTACTCCCCGTGCTTGTCTATACAATGAACCAGGTCCCAAAAAAAACATTGTTATTCAAAACCAAAAACAACAGATCTTCCACTATATGTCTCAAATGATCAGTAGCTCCCAAATTACTGATTGTTTCACCAACAGCTGCTACCCCATATTCATGTTCTATAACTGTGAAAAGGCTATTAACATCTAATGTAGCCATTAATAACTTCCTTCCCAATGGTTTAACCACATCTGCTAAAAGTCCCAAAAAGTGTCCTGTATCACGTAAAATGTTACTAATTTTATCCATGTATGGTTTCAGTGTAAACTCTAACCAAATCGAAATATTTTCTGTGACCCATCCCCTCCCCGAAACAATGGGTCTAAGGGGTGGGTCACTAAGGGATTTATGAATCTTGGGTAGAGCTTTGAATAGAGGTGTAGTTGGTTTTTCTATCAATAGGAACTCATAAGTTTCCTTAGTTAGCCTCATTTCATCCAGCATCCCCAATAGCTTGCTATGTACTTTATCAATTATCATTCTAACCTGTAGGGGATTAATCTTTTCATAAGCTCCATCCATGGTCAACATTTCCCTTAATTTATTGTCATACCACACTGTATCCAATACAACAATAGCCCCTCCTTTGTCCGCCAACTTGATGGTTATTCCCTTATTGTCCATCAACCCTGGTAGTGCCTGTTTCTGTGCTAGGGTTAAATTATAATAAACACTAAAATTCCTGTCATTGAAATACTTATAGTATAGAAAATACTTTCTATTGTTTATTCATTCCACTACTACTTTTCTGAGATTTAGTGCCAAAACTTCTTATACCAAAATTGAATTTTTAGACGTATGTGTGGAACAGACTGTAGAAGGTTTTACTTAGGGGCTATATAGAAAGGAATGCTGGCAAAATACATTGCTGTCTTTTGACAGCATGCATCCGAGGCATGTTTTCCCTAATATTATCAAAAGTCAGATGAGTAGAATTTCCAGGATATGTTCTGAGGATGCACGCTGTGATGAAGAATTGAGCAAGCTTGACCAATACCTCACAGACAGAGGTTATGGGAGATCTTTGGTCAATCGGGTCTTGGATAATAATAAAAAATATAGAAATACTAGATATAAGCCCTGGATGAAAAACTTAGGAGGAGATGATTATAACCTAACTGGGATGGATAGAAGTGAGAATAAGAAACCAAAGCTGTTGTTTACTTATGGCAGTAATGTCAAAGATATATGTCAAATAGTGCAAAATAATTGGAATATATTAACAAGTGACATGGGACTGAAAGATGTAGTGGGTGATCGTCCCATGTTTAACTACAGAAGGAATAAGAATTTAAAGGACTTACTATGCAAAGAAGTACATCAGGAAAGGGAGCATATATCTAGTATGAGCATAGGCACACATCCCTGTGGAAGGTGCAAGGCGTGCACATATATTAATGGTGAAACAGATTTTAAACATCCAGTTATGAGTAAAACATTTCATTTACAGGGGAGAGCCACATGTAGGACACAGCATTTGGTTTATTTTGCCAACTGTGAACATTGTGCGTGTTTCTACGTTGGCATGATGAATAACATGCTTAAAGTAAGGATTTTGCAGCATTTAAGTAACATAAGAAATTGTGATCTGAGTAATGCCCTATACAGACATATAAGTCAGAATCCCACACATAGTTTTAAGTTTAGATGTATTGTTAATATTAGACCTAATGATAGGGGGGGCGATATTAAACACAGAACAGCTTTAGCAGAATCCAAATGGATAGTAGATTTAATGGCACATAGATTTCCGGGTCTTAATGATGTATTACCCATTAAACCTACACTGCAGAATAGGTGGGTTTTTGTAAGCAGATGATTGGATGGTTTGTTTTTTAAATATGGATGTTTCATTATTAAAAACTTTGTCTGATGAAGGGCTATCCCGAAAGCGCTAACCTTTTTATTCAATAAAGAGTTTTTACTGTTCTTATCTTGGCAGTGTCCTGCTACTTCATTTTTTGGATATACCTTGGCTATAGTACATTGGGACTTCAGCATAACGTATTTATTCTTTTGCTCGTTGGACTGGTGCTATTTATACGTTATGCCTGCTGAGAATACTGACAACGACACAAGTGATAATGACTTTTTTTCATTTACCATGCCACCAGGTGAGATGGTTTATGGTAATAGCAGCAGATCATCTACTCCACGAGGTAATCCGCTCCTTAATTTGGGCTTTTTGGTTCAGAAGGAAGGACTACAAGGTAGAACCACCCCGGTAGCGGTGGATAGAGCATTCGGGGATCTGCTACGGGACCTGAACTTTAAAGCCGGTAAAATGCAGCGCTTGCAATGGCAAGCATTTCATCTGGAAGCATGTTTGGCATATGGCATCGTTCCCAGAGGTATGAGAATCTTGTGTATGCCAGCTCAGGGAGAACGATACCCTGAGCTGTTAACCAAATGGCAGATTCTCAACATTAACACTAGTTTTGAGTACATGCGGCTACTCATAGAATTTTTTGCACCAGAATTGGAAGCGTTAAAGAAAGAAGTAGCTTCGCTGTATTCTAAGTTAATGACAGATTTTAGTGATAATAAATGTAAAGAGAGGGTCATGACCATAAAAGAGTCTTTGGCCAAACAGGCAGATAAGTTACGAGAGACTAAATTGAGTAAAATCAGAAGGGATCATCAGGATTTTATAAATGGGAACATTTTTGTTTGGCCGAAGTTTAAGGAAGTTACAACAGAGCAAGCGAGACGTAATCAGAGGAAATCTGCAACGCGCATGACGGAGGAGAGAGAGAGATCTGCGACATCGAATACACAGCAGGAAGGCAATACGGGCATGGGGTTTTCTGTTTCCACTGATACATCTGCCGCAAGGAGGTCTCCACGGAACATCATCAATGATGGAGAGATGCCCAAGGTTGTTAATGCTATGGATAAGGATGTGGGTATTTCAAGGGAGGTTGTAGCCTCTCACTCGAGTGGTGAAATATCAGCTCCATTTAGTATCTTGGGGCAAGACACAGCAGGATTGACGAACGATGCATTAGTAACAGCAGAAGGCTCTACTAACGATCCAGGAGCTCGTCCAAAAACAACTCAAGGAGCTCTACATTTTTTGGGAAGTCTTCCGGCACCAGTAAAGAAAAAAGGTGCTTGGAAGAGGTCCTCCAGCGAGGACAGAACTGTGGAGAAGCGAAGAAGGACTTTTCAGTGACTGACGATGTACCTGTTGGTATCGTATATAATTTATCTAGTTTTACGTTGAATACTGAGGAACTTAACGTACTTAACAAAGGTTTAACCTTTGTTCTCAGCAGAATGTGTGTTTATAGTGAGGTTATATTTGATTTAAAGTTGTATTGTAGGAACATTATGTTAAGGCTAATGTTTAACAATGATGCAATTAACCAGGTTCAGCTTAAAAAACCCAGTAGCTTTGTACCCAGTCTTATGCCATCCTTAAACTTGTTTTTGAATGGATGTGAGAAAGATCTGAATAAGTATTTCAATGACAGGAATTTTAGTGTTTATTATAATTTAACCCTAGCACAGAAACAGGCACTACAAGGGTTGATGGACAATAAGGGAATAACCATCAAGATGGCGGACAAAGGAGGGGCTATTGTTGTATTGGATACAGTGTGGTATGACAATAAATTAAGGGAAATGTTGACCATGGATGGAGCTTATGAAAAGATTAATCCCCTACAGGTTAGAATGATAATTGATAAAGTACATAGCAAGCTATTGGGGATGCTGGATGAAATGAGGCTAACTAAGGAAACTTATGAGTTCCTATTGATAGAAAAACCAACTACACCTCTATTCAAAGCTCTACCCAAGATTCATAAATCCCTTAGTGACCCACCCCTTAGACCCATTGTTTCGGGGAGGGGATGGGTCACAGAAAATATTTCGATTTGGTTAGAGTTTACACTGAAACCATACATGGATAAAATTAGTAACATTTTACGGGATACAGGACACTTTTTGGGACTTTTAGCAGATGTGGTTAAACCATTGGGAAGGAAGTTATTAATGGCTATGTTAGATGTTAATAGCCTTTTTCACAGTTATAGAACATGAATATGGGGTAGCAGCTGTTGGTGAAACAATCAGTAATTTGGGAGCTACTGATCATTTGAGACATATAGTGGAAGATCTGTTGTTTTTGGTTTTGAATAACAATGTTTTTTTGGGACCTGGTTCATTGTATAGACAAGCACGGGGGGTAGCCATGGGCACCCCCTGTGCTAACACATATGCAAATTTTGTGTTGTCTAAATGGGAAACCAAGGAGATTTTGAACAATCAGCATTGGAAAGATTACATTTTATTGTACGTCAGATTTGTAGATGACGTTTTTATTTTGTGGGATGGGGACCAGGTTTCTTTTGAACACTTTCTAGTGTTTATTCATTTCACTACTACTTTTCTGAGATTTAGTGCCAAAACTTCTTATACCAAAATTGAATTTTTAGACATATTTGTGGAACAGACTGTAGAAGGTTTTACTTCGGGGCTATATAGAAAGGAATGCTGGCAAAATACATCGCTGTCTTTTGACAGCATGCATCCGAGGCATGTTTTCCCTAATATTATCAAAAGTCAGATGAGTAGAATTTCCAGGATATGTTCTGAGGATGCACGCTGTGATGAAGAATTGAGCAAGCTTGACCAATACCTCACAGACAGAGGTTATGGGAGATCTTTGGTCAATCGGGTCTTGGATAATAATAAAAAATATAGAAATACTAGATATAAGCCCTGGATGAAAAACTTAGGAGGAGATGATTATAACCTAACTGGGATGGATAGAAGTGAGAATAAGAAACCAAAGCTGTTGTTTACTTATGGCAGTAATGTCAAAGATATATGTCAAATAGTGCAAAACAATTGGAATATATTAACAAGTGACATGGGACTGAAAGATGTAGTGGGTGATCGTCCCATGTTTAACTACAGAAGGAATAAGAATTTAAAGGACTTACTATGCAAAGAAGTACATCAGGAAAGGGAGCATATATCTAGTATGAGCATAGGCACACATCCCTGTGGAAGGTGCAAGGCGTGCACCTATATTAATGGTGAAACAGATTTTAAACATCCAGTTATGAGTAAAATATTTCATTTACAGGGGAGAGCCACATGTAGGACACAGCATTTGGTTTATTTGGCCAACTGTGAACATTGTGCGTGTTTCTACGTTGGCATGACGAATAACATGCTTAAAGTAAGGATTTTGCAGCATTTAAGTAACATAAGAAATTGTGATCTGAGTAATGCCCTATACAGACATATAAGTCAGAATCCCACACATAGTTTTAAGTTTAGATGTATTGTTAATATTAGACCTAATGATAGGGGGGGGCGATATTAAACACAGAACAGCTTTAGCAGAATCCAAATGGATAGTAGATTTAATGGCACATAGACTTCCGGGTCTTAATGATGTATTACCCATTAAACCTACACTGCAGAATAGGCGGGTTTTTGTAAGCAGATGATTGGATGGTTTGTTTTCTAAATATGGATGTTTCATTATTAAAAACTTTGTCTGATGAAGGGTTATCCCGAAAGCGCTAACCTTTTTATTCAATAAAGAGTTTTTACTGTTCTTATCTTGGCAGTGTCCTGCTACTTCATTTTTTGGACAATACAAAACCATCTTCCATCCAATGAACATTGCTTATTTCACCCACAATATAATAATGGCAAAGATTTCTCATTTGTCAAAAACTTCTGGAGACAGTGGAAAGATGATAAGTTAAAGAAACAAGTACAGAAACTATAGAAGAATTGAAATCCAGGCAGATCACAAGTTTGCAAGACTGAGACACTTCCTCTCACCTACAGCTGTATGAAAACAGTAGGTCCCCAAGACCTGGTGTAACAGTTGAGGGTCCAGGGCAGACAGAAGTATGAATTCATTTGTTGAGAAAGGAGAGGGATGCCTGTCCCATATGGCAACAGATTCTCAGCAGAGGTAGAGGGTGCCTAATCCTCCAGATAGGTGACAAGGTCCCCAGAACCCAAAGTAGGGTTAAAAAGACAGGATGAGACAATAGGTAATGAGGAGCCATAAAGACAGAATGTGCCGTCAAGTCACAAAGTCACTAAAGAAAATCCTTTGAAACATTGCAGTGAGCTAACCTTCTCTGGGTAAGAGTGGGATACAGAAGTCGTGAGCCATCAACCTACAAAGATATAGAAAGAGAAAAGGATCTCAGTCTGTCTGATCTCCAGATAGGTTGGTTAATTAATTTATTTTATTTTACATTTGTTAACTGGGAAAGTCCGACTGGACACGTCCTTTTTCAGCAGAGGCCCAAGGAGAAAAGCTCCATGTACACAGTAAAATATTACATTAGACAGTTGATATACAGTTAGATTACATGCAATCATATATAGTATCCATACACTTTTTCTATTAATAATGATGTTGAAAAATAGTACCTTATAAAGAAAGAGTTTATCCAAATACTTCAGACTATTTGAGATATATATACATTATAAAATCGCTGGTAGGATGAAATATGTGTAAATGATAGATTGGATAGGAAGGGTTCTGGGGAAAGAGGATAGGTAAAAGAGAAATAATTAGTTGAAAGTGGAGGGGCTAATAGGGAGTAGTAGGTGGTAGGGTCTAAAGGTAGGGTAGTTAGGAAGGTTTCAGACATATAGAGGAAGAGGAATAATTCAAAGGTATAAATAATAATAGTATTGGTAGGTATGCTGTACATAAAGTCATTTGGATATAGGAAAGGAAGAGGACACAGAGGGAGAAGCAGAGAGATGCAACAGGAGAAATGATACTGAGAAGTAGAGCAAGGAAGGAGAAGGAGTGGGGTGGGAAACAGAGAGCACTGTACTGTTAGGCTGAAAGTACTAGTAGGAGATTAATCTCAGTTGTTGCAGTTACATAACCAAAGATGCCGAAGATAGGATTTTATGGCTTGTTTGAAGGGGGTGAGGGTAGTTATAGTTGTGATAATTAGGGGGAGGCTGTTCCACTGCTTAGCAACAGAGTTGCTGTAGAGGGAAGTGCCAGAGTTATTGGTTTTTGTTACCTCTAGTAGGAGTTTCTGATTTGATCTTGAAATTCTAGCTTTGGTGCTTGGGTGAAGTAGGTTTTGTAGAGCAGAGATTTGTCAGGGCAGTGAAGAAGTTTGTGGGTTGTTATAAGTTGGTTATAAAGAATGAGGTTGGGAAGTTCCAGCCATTCAAGAGGTTTTAGAGTAGTGCAGTGATGTGTCTGATGGGGCATATTTGTTGCAAATTTGGCAATTTTATTATAACAGGTCTGAAAAATGACAAAGTCTGATTTTCTGAGATTGGTGAATATTGTTGATGCATATGATAGTGTGGAAATAAGGTGGGTACGTGCAATGGTGGCTCACGTGGAGTTGGTTAGGAACTGTTTGTTCCTGTATAGCATGGCAAGTTTTTTATGCACTTTTTTGTGGTGGTGGATATAGGTATGACAAACTTCAACTGGCTGTCTATGATAACCCCAAGTAGTTTTGTGTGCGTGACTGGTGGTATGATAGTGTTGTTTCTGGAGGTGATGTTAAAGTTAGTAGTATGGGAAAGTGTTGTGTGGATGGGAAAATAATAAGCTGAGTCTTATTGGGGTTTAGTATTAGATGTGAATCTGAGAGCCAATGATCAACAGCAAGAAAAGAGGATTGTGTTTAGTGATGGGCGGTCTCAGGGGAGGGAGAGGCGCATAGGACAGTGGAATCACCTGCATATTGTACTCAGTGGCAGCTGGTGACTTCAAATCAAAGGAGGGCTGCAGGAGACAGTGGAATGGGTGGGGCCAACAGGAAGGGTGTGGTCAACTAGAAAGTGGTGGAGCTATGCTCAAAATCAAGTATAAAAAAACAAGCAGTACTCATCTCAAACCACTTTTCCTCACACTGCAGTTCTAATTATGATTTATATTCAGCTTTATAAAAGTACCAAATAACATGCTGAAAGTAGCAATCTCTGTGATACCCCCACTTGAAAAATGTTTCTTATCCAAAAAAGACCTGCTGCCTGACAACAACTATCTACTTGTTTCATGGGAGAAACATGATCAAAGGAAAAAATGAACAGCAAACAAAAAACAAGCTCAAGATAAATTGCTTAAAGGATTACTGCACAGGTTATGGACCAGACATGATAGATTGGCATTCTGTATAGTTTATGGGTAAAGGCTGCAAAGATGACTGCAAGTCTCCAACAAATGTAATGAGCTTCTGAAAATACTGTAATCCTGTCCTTTATTAGAAATACTGTCATATGCAGTTCAATACCTAAGACTTATACGTTACCTACTTATGTGAATATTCTCTGCATGGGAACAGCAAAAAGGCTTTCAATGCTGATAATTCTTTCACAGTATGCTTATTAAAGCTTACTTGGATCTTACAATCTCAGATAAGCTTACCTGGTGGTCATTAAAACATTGCTACTTAAACTCAGAGCAACAGGCACTAAACAACACGCATTTCCTGCAAAAACAGTATAAAAATATGACAGAAAACCAGAACATTCTGCAAAATCAATGGTAGATGAACAGCCACAACTGTACTTGTGTCTGCTTTGGATGGGGGATACTCTCTCTGCACACTTACACTGCATAACTGCTCCTTGCCTTGCTTGGAGACATCCAAAGTCACTACATGGCGGAGTGGGGTACAAGTATGTAACAATTTGAAATGTATCTGGCTGATAGTGATGGCCCTGACACATTTGTCATACTCTCAACCTTAGAGCAAGCCATACATAAAAGTGGGACAAAGGCCCAAAATTAAGGTACATTTTTAAATATTGCTCTTACAGACTTAGAAAGTTAATAAAATAGTAATTATTGCATTAGTGTGAATTTTCTGAAGGGTATGAAATCTGAAACTCAAATGTCTGTCATTATTTTCTAACTTCAATCTTTAATGGTGTGTCAATAATTTGTCAGAAAACCACAATTTTATGAAAAATGGACCAAAAATTTGATGTGGTAGCAGATTTCCAGAAATTAATTCTAGAACAGATGATGAAATTAATCAACATGTACACTTTTAAACATTAATTAGGCTAACATAAGTGAGGATCCACTCCACTCCACAAATAATATTATTGTGTTGCTACAAAATTTACTATACAGTTTAACACCACAGAACAGATAAAGTATCATACATTTATATACAAAAATAAAAAGGCTATTCAAAATTAATATATTAGGATGGACACAAATAAAAGAACTGATCAAGACTTATTTTATAAAATAAACTCTGTGCACAAAATCGAATACAGATTAATGACACAACATCCAAAAAATTATATTTATCTATTTAGTTATATTTGGTAGGTCATTAACAACTCATAGCCTTAATTTCTTGCATGCACTACCAGAACACAACCTATGTTTTTTTTTTTTTTTATCTCCCTGGACATAAATATCTCATTACAGGGGTGAACCAGGAACATTTAACATTTAGCATGGCCAATTTAAAAGACAGCCATGGTGATTCTATATAGACTGTATAGAATCTCTGAGCTTGACCTGTATCTGAATCAGAAAGGGCACCTGCCAGTGGTTGGCTGCTCATGCTAGGGCTTACTTCTACTGTTGGTGACCCTTTCTGAATCCCAAGGAGAGTCTATGTATCCACGTTTCTCACAATCACATACACAGACAAGTGTTCAGCTGTGAACAAAGAATGCATGAGCAGCTGAACCTTAAGTAAAATAACCGCCAGGTTCAGTCCTTTGATTTATGTTGTGCTGATATAGACCTACTTTGAATTAAAATCAATATATTTAAAAAATTTACTTCAATATAAAAAAAATAAGAGATAATTTTCTTACAGAAAATAGGAAAAGGGAAGCTCAGGAGGAATATATTTCAATGAAAACACTAGTGTTTTTACTGAATAAAATTAATAGAAAACTGGATTTTGAGCAAATGTTTTCAGCAGTTTCCTGTAACCTTTCTTGCACTTCATTTCAGTGCAATTTGTTTCAAGTACACACGGTTTACGTGACTTAGGCACTTTATTAATAGCATGTCAAAATATGTGGGTGTATAACATTAGCAGCCTGTCAAAATCTCAAAAATATTACCCTTGTTACTTTTTCATGAATTGCAAACTGCTAGATATTTTAATGCTTCTCAGCATTACATTCCTGCTTTAGTTGTTTAAATAAAATGCCCATTAACCATTTAAAACCATTTTATTAAAACTGTATGAAAAGGAATACTGCATGATTTGGAGAAATGTTAGATATTCAGAAGTGGAACAGTCTCAGCAATGCACACACAGACACACAAAGAGACATACACACACATACACACATAATTCTCTATCCCACATCTTCTATACCTAGATGGTGGTATGACTGCAATTTTCCTGAGCACAGTATTCCCTCTGTTAACATCAGTTTGGCACATAACCAGCATGACGCCTGTCTACTGCTGAACAAGATATATAATCACACGTGCAGTATTCAGGCCAACTAATACTGATAATGCAATGCAGAATCCAGCAAGAATCGCTGTCTTAAAAACACAATCCCATGCATAATCAACACTAGAAAACTGAAAACATGTTAAGCAGGGACATCAGCACCAAATAAACCCAAAAAACACAGCAAACCTTCAAGAAACCATACAAAAAGACCAACATAAAGTATATTAACATGTGCAAGTGCTACAGGCAGACAAACAAACCACTGAACTGACACAATGCCTTCTAATCACAATTAGTATCACTACTGCAAGCCATGGCCAATACTATTCAACCTGCATCCTTAACAGATAAAACAAAAAACAGAACTGACACAATGCCTTCTAATCACAGCCAGTATCACTACTGCAAGCCATGGCCAGTACTATTCAACCTGCATATCCATCCTTAACAAATAAAATAATATATTTCTAGGATTCACTTGACTTGACAAACACTAAGTGTGAGAGTTTTGCTTCCGCACTCCAAATTATGCAGACATCATCAAAGGCTGCAATAACGCCATAAAAGGGGAAAGGCAGCACAGCATTCCATTCTGTAAAGTTATAAAGCTTAATCAAGCTCTAATTTCTCCATCTGCATGACTGATTTTAAAAAAGGCTTATACATGCATACTAAGTTCATTAATAATTAATAAAGCATCTGCATTGTGGGCCTTTGAGACAACTTCTTAATACTAGCACCTTTAGTAATAGTGGCTGCACTGGCTGGTAAAACTGCCTGGTAACAAGTTCTAAAGAGAGCAGAAGTTATTTTTGTCCGATCTGTTGGTCCCCAAACTCCATGACCATCTAAACGTACTGTCTGCTACTAATGGTTTCTTGCTCTCTTTTTCCCAGCATGCAAAGCCCAGGAAAAGAGACGAGAACCAATCGGTAGCATCCAGCCCATCCGTGTCATGCACGTGACTGTGGACGTGGCAGTCCGATCCCCTTCCACATTAGCGGTTACAAAACTGCAAAAACTTCTGGCCATGACACACTCCTCCACTTTTACAGCAGTCTGGATCTACAGAAACTATTTTTTTTTAAAACCCAGAACCCGCCGAGCATGCATGGTTCGAGTTATGGGACTCACAGCTAAGCAGCAGCCAGCCAGTACAACAGTCTTAGTACGTGCTACAAAAAGTAAATATTTTATTTTTTAAAATGTTCTTTTTTCTTCTTCTTTCCACAGCTGGGGGGGCTGCAGTCCGATGGCACGATCCGGCACTGATTGTACGATGAAGGCATGGAGTGTGGCTGTGTGTAGTTTGTTGGTAAAGACAGAAAACAGTAGTGGCACAAGGATTGAACCTTGTGGGACTCCTAGTGAGACTGGTAGTAGTGAGGAGAGTTCCTGTTGCCATCTTACTGCCTGTTGTCTGCCTGTTAGATAATTTTTGAACCAGGAAGTGGTAAATGGGCTCAGATTTAAATATGCAAGTGTATCAATGAGTTTTGTCATGATTTACCATACAGAAGGCCTTGGAGAGGTCTAAGAATATGGCTGAGACGTAGCTACACCATTGTTACTGTGTTTGTTGACTGTGTGTGTAAAGGACACAAGAGCTGTTGTGTTTTAGTTAGTAGATTATAAGAGTTTAGGAATGTTAAGATTTGTGTGTGTACACATCTTTCAATGATTTTGGATAATGGAGAGAGTATGGCGATTGGTCGATAGTTGTTAGTTCTTTGGAGTTGCCTCCTTTGTGAAGTGGGGTAATATAGGCAATTTTCCAGAGGTGAGGAACTAAGCTTTCAGTTATAAAGCGATTCATGAGGATTGTTATGGGATATGCAGTGGCATTAGCAGCAATCTTTTAGGAATTCAGCTGGTAGATTGTCTACAGAGAGGGCTGTAGGTTTAAGTTTTGTAAGCATCTTTTTAATAGTGGAGACTGGAACAGGTTGCAATGAGAAGCCCAGGTCACTAGTATTGAGGTTGGGTGGTTTGATGGTAGTTGGGGGTGTATATGATTCCATTAGGGTTAGAATGGAGTCTGTGAAGAATTTGTTGACCTGGGTTGCTATGTTTGTTGAGTTGTCTGAATTAACAGGAGCAGGTGTGCTAGTTTTATCTGGATGAAGTAGATTGTTTATGGCTGTCCAAACTTTTTTAGGATTGTTCTGATATCTGTTTTGAGTGCTCTGGTAAATAGTTTGTTCTATCAGTCTTGATTAGTTTTTTAGCTTTATTCCTGAGCTCCAGATATTTTTGTTTGTCAGTACTGGTACCAGTCTTTTTCCATTTTTCCCAAGCTTTGTCCCTGTTATATAGTAGTGTTCTAGTCTCTTTGGATAACCAGGGGGCATAGTTAGATTTGATTTGAATGGTTTGGGGGGGTGGCCTAGTATTGAGAGGAAAGTTGAGTTGAAGTATGATACGGCATCATCCAAGTTAAGTGGTATTAATGGGTGCCAGTTACAACTTGAGAGAGCAGAAGTAAAGCTACTGGGGTTGAAGTACTTTTTACTTCTTATTTGTTGGCAGCTGGTAGATTGTACTACATGGGTTTGACTTCTGATCAGATAGGTTGGGAGGTGGTCACCAAGGATGTCAGGGAGACAGACGTTTTTACTAATGTTGTTTGGCCTGTTTGACAAGATCCGATCGAGTATCGATTCCCTTTTTATGGGTTTATCAATTCTGGTTGGGTGGTGGATAAGCTGAGAGAACCTGCAGAGGTTTAAGAAGTTAGTAGGTTTAGAGGAGTTGAAAGTTTGCCAGTCGATATTAAAATCTCCTAGTAATATCCCCAGCTGAGCAGATATGGTAAAATTGTTACCTGGTGGAAGGAAGCAGCCAATTAGGTTAATAGTTTTTTTGTTGTTCATGTATAGTTTAGTGAGTAGTATTTTGGCTGTTTTTAAAGTGGGTAATGGGGGCTAATTATTTATATTTTAACTGTTTCTTAAATAATATAGCAATGCCTCCACCTTTTCTTTCAGTTCCATCTTTATGCAGAATGTTGAAGCCAGGAGGAATTAATTCATTGTTAGTTACTTAAGTAATAACCCATGCCTGGGTGTGGGTAATGCTGGATTTACCCACGGTTGGTGTGGTTTGGTCATGAGGGTGAAGCCCGAGTGGCCAAAGAAAGACAACTGTGTGTAAATCCAGCATTACCCACACCCAGACGTGGGTTATTGCTATTATACAATGACATTATTTAAGAAAAAAATACTTACTTTTCTTAAATAATGGCATTGTATAATGCCTCCGTGCTGCTCTTCCGTAGCTGTCCGGTATTCTGCGGCAGTTCTGATGTATTGCCCATGCGTACGCTTACGCAGTACATCAGAGCTGTGCATGGAAGCAACTGAGAAAGGAAGATCTCCGTTGCTTTTTTAAATGTGTCTTGCTATGTTAAAAGAGTTTAACACAGCGAGATAGCTTTAAAAAAAAGCAGAGAAAGGAAGGTCTCCATTCCCTTTTTTAAAGCTGTCTCACTATGTTAAATGAGTTTAACATAGCGAGATATCTTTAAAAAAAGCAACGGAGAAAGGAAGATCTCCATTGCTTTTTTTTTTAAGATATCTCGCTATGTTCAACTCGTTCAACATAGCGAGATTACAGCAACGGAGCTCATCCATTCTCAGTTGCTACCAAAAACACAAAAAAATCAAGACTTATACTAATGGAAAAAGTCCGGGCAACCAGACCTTTTTCCAAAAGTATATGTCTGATTTACAACGGGCAGGCTGATTGTATAATTCTGGCTTTAGCCATGTTTCAGTAATAACTTCAATATCAGGAGAGTAGTGGGAGAGATGTGCATGTAGGATGGAGAATTTCTTCATTATGCTTCTGGTGTTAATATTGTCTTATGAGTAGATCAGAGGGTTTTCTGAGGAGATGTGCAGTGGGGTGGGTTGGAATTTGAATCGCTGGGGCTTAAGTGTAGTGTTGGGACCAGGGCTTGGGTGTACATCACCAAAAAGGGGTATTTTGGATACAAGTTGTAGTATGGTATGGAATAGGTTAGTAATATGAATGTGGTATTTTATTGTGGGAGTGCTGGTAAGGGTTGCTGGAAGTGGGTGGGTTGTTCTTAGGTGAAATGAAGGAATATGAAATATGGAGGGATGAATGTAGATATTAGCATGAATATTAGGGGTAATGTTAGCGGTAGTGGTGGTATGGTGAGGAGGTGTTTGGGGATTAATGAGGTATCAGGATGTAACTTGAGCCAGAAAGATAAGGGTTATTGAAGTTAGCAGATTAAGAAGGCTTAAGTGTAGTGTTGGGACCAGGGCTTGGGTGTACATCACCAAAAAGGGGTATTTTGGATACAAGTTGTAGTATGGTATGGAATAGGTTAGTAATATGAATGTGGTATTTTATTGTGGGAGTGCTGGTAAGGGTTGCTGGAAGTGGGTGGGTTGTTCTTAGGTGAAATGAAGGAATATGAAATATGGAGGGATGAATGTAGATATTAGCATGAATATTAGGGGTAATGTTAGCGGTAGTGGTGGTATGGTGAGGAGGTGTTTGGGGATTAATGAGGTAGCAGGATGTAACTTGTGCCAGAAAGATAAGGGTTATTGAAGTTAGCAGATTAAGAAGAGACAGTTGAAATAGAGTTGTGTGGGGATGTGTGTGCTAAGTGAAGGATATGTTGGTGGATTGTGTAGTGATGTTATTAGGAAGGATAAGTATAGGTGTAGGGTAATAGTAGTAAAAAGGAAGAGTGTAAGTTCTTGTTGTGAGTTAGTAGTATTATAATGGAGTTGTCATTAGAAGGAGTTTATAGGTGTTGGGTAATGAGTGGTTGAGGAGGTATGTGGGAGTATCTATTGGGTGTGTATGTGCTGGAGATTGCTGATGTCTGGGTGGAGAGTTGAGTGTGGTCAGAATGACTAAGTTAAATGAAAGTGGGGGTGGGTGGGAATAGGTGAAGGGGGCGGAGTGAGCCCGAGTAAACCTGGGGTGAACAGAGTGGGTTGAGCCAAGCCTAGAGGCAAGCACAGTCCAGAAAAATCAGTAAAAAGTCTAACAGAAAAAGGTTATATACTGTTAATAGTAAGAAAAAAAGATGTTTTCTTGTGTAGTACTATCAGGTAAGAAATGTCTTAAAGCAGGCTGATTAGTCCAGCATTTAACAGACATAAGTTTGTTGAAAACAGATTCTTTTAAGAATGGGGGGGGGGTCCTTGCTGCCAAGCTGCTTCCTAGTGTACCAACTCGCTAGAAAGTAGATAATACCTTAAATAAGTATATTTTAAGACTTAAAAAACTAAAGCCAACATATTTTGCAGAGAAAAAAAAGATGCTGCAATGTGAGAGATAACAGAGCTAAATGATGAGCGAAAATGTTACCAGTTATGGTATTTAGCACACAAAAGATAGATGGAGGTATTTTAGAGAGGACAGAAAGAGAACCTCAAACAATATAAACACAAACTGTTGAGACTACCACATTTTCATTCACTCTAGCACAGTAGTTCTAATGCAGTGCTGCACAAAATTTAGCTCTAAAATGTTGCTAAAGTTAACAATAAATATGCTTAGAAAAAAAACATAATACAGATGTGCAAACAGGGTGAAAAAATTGTTACATTCCTTTGAACATAGAACATATGGTCACAGCTAGACAGCAGGCTATTATAACTGTTGCAGTGAGCATTATATACTAAAGCATAATTGAAATCTGACAAGAAAAAAATTATGAAGTCACTAAGAGGAGATAAAACAGTTAGCAAATAATTGCATTAACCAATGGATAAAACATACAGCAAGACAGCTTGGTCCTCTGTAAGGCAGGTAAAACTACTGAACTGGAATCAGGCATAAGGTATATAGTGTAGCATTTACAATTAGAGCATCTTAAAACACAGAGCAGGCAGCAAGCCAACATGTCTAAGTAGCTGTAATCATAAAACTACTGTAGTTTAATAAGACAATGTATACAGTACAACATTTACATTACTGAGTTTTAAAAACACAGAGCAGTCCTCTAGTCAACAAGTCTAATTAGCTGTAATCACAAAATTATTTCAACCAGGCATAATGAATACAGTGCAACATTTACATAATGAGTTTTAAAACAGAGTAGGCCTCTAGTGAACAAGTCTAAGTAGCTATAATCACAAAAATATGACAAGTTAAAAAAAACTTACAAAACAAGCTGAAGGAACACAGTGAATGAATGAGTTAGCAGCAATAAAGAAAACTGTTTGAAAATAGAGCCTGGAGTCCCAGTAGGTAATATCACTTCCTGCAGAGGTGTGATTGGTGAGATGGGGGTTGAGAGAGTTTACAGCACTCTGAGTAGGTGTGGCTAGAACCAAGCCCAGAGGCAAGCACAGTCCAGAAACAATCAGTAAAAAGTCTAAAAGAAAAAGGCTATGTACTGTTAATAGTAAGAAAAAAGAGGTTTTAAATGTAGTACTATCAGTTAAGAAATGTCTTAAAGCAGGCTGATTAGTCAAGCATTTAACAGACATAAATTTGTTGAAAACTAACAGATTCTTTTAAGAATGGGGGGGGGTCCTTGCTGCCAAGTTGCTTCCCAGTGTACCAACTTACTAGAAAGTAGATAATGGCTTAAATAAGTATATTTTAAGACTTAAAAAAATAAGCCAGCATACTTTGCAGTGTAAAAAAATATGCTGCAAGATGAAAGATAACAGAGCTAAATGATGAGCGATGTTCGTTGCAACCGTTTACTCAGTATGCAGGACTTTTACCAGTACACTGGCAGTATGGAGAGGAAAAAGACAAAGCTTGGATGTTAGTTTGCAGAGAAAAAAAGAAAGATGCTGCAAGGTGAGAGATAGAGCAAAATGAGCGATTTTCATTGCAACCGTTTATTCAGTATGCAAGACTTTTAACAGTACACTGGTAGCATGGAGAGGAAAAAGACAAAGCTTGGCTGTTAAAGAGCAAGCTGAGGGAACAAGGTGAAATCAGTGTTAATCACAGTTAAGCTTCAGGACAGCTCACTAGGATGATAAGATGCTGAGCCATGTCAGAGAAAACATTTCCAGGATGGTGGCAGAGGATCCACCTGCTGGACCTATCTGAATGTAACAATGTTCCCCCTTTATGTCCAAAATTTTGATATACCTTTGCCAAGATCTCCAATTAATATAGCCAAGAATCTCAGTTTAACACCCACCAATGGATGGTTTGGTAGAGTGGTTTAACATGACTTTGCATTTTATGATAATTGAAGTCACTAAAACAGATGTGAAAAACTGTGCCTAATTGTTTTACTTGATATTTTCAGTCTGAGAGGTACCTAAAATTCTCTAAAGGATTAGACCCCTTTGAATTTTATATGGTAGATGACACAGAGGGCTACTGGATATAGTGAAAGAGACACCTGAGGAAGAGAATACACCCTTAAAGACTGCCATATAGTATAATGATTTACAGGAAAGGTTAACTGTGGAGATAACTCCAGCCAGGTGACAAGGAGTCTGTAACAGAAATTCCCAGAATAGGAAGTTCCAAGTAAGATACCAAGTTATAGTTCTGGTTTCTGCAATTGATATTAAGCTCTACACCAAATGGCTGAACTATATGAGGTAAATGAATGGATCTAGAAGAGTAATTACATTGTGAGACATGCAGGAGGAAGCAAACCAAGAAAATGTATCATATAAATTTCTTAAAGCATTGAAGGAAGACACACAGATAAGTGCAGTAAACATGATATCTGGACGTCTGGGACAGTGAGCAAGAAAACACAGTGATATCAACCCCACAGGGATGGTGTATAGAACATTTTGCGACCTCAGAAACAGAAAGTTCTTAAGAGGAACAAATACATTTTTAAAGTTGTTTGGGAGGACAAATCTTATTAATCATCACACAAGAATAATTCTAGGGAAAGTGTTAGTCTAACATCACAAAGACTAGCAGAATCCCAAAAAAGCCATCTAAGAGGAAAATTAAAATGCTGAAATTAGGAGTGATCACTTAAGAAAACTTAAAAGCATCGCCATATTTGATAGCTATCCTAAGCCTAAGGTAGTTGAGTCAATAAAGTGGTTACTGAGAGATAAGTTTCTATCTGTCCTGAATTTGATGAAGGGCTACTAGCAGATTCGCTTAACTGATGAGGCTAAGGAGAAAATTACACTTTCCATGGCCAAAAGTTTATATCAGTGTAGCATCCCCGCTTTGGTCTCCATGGGGCTCCGGGCATGTTTCAGAGGTTAACGCATGGGTGGCTCATGCTATTGGGCTGCAGGACTGCAGCCCCCAGCTGTACAAAAGAAAGAAACAATAAAAACAAAAGAACAAATAAATAAAACAACAAACACGAGTCCCAGAAATCGCGCATGCAGACTTGGAGTATTTCCCAAGTCCAGGCTACCAGTCCAGAGCATGCACACAGAATCCAGACTGCTGGTGAGACAGTCAGGATTAGAAAGATAGCCTGCAACAACAATGATCCTAGAAGTTTATGCAGTTACAACATGAGCTATGGTGAGAACTGAATTCACTGAATGTGTTTGGGGGCTGTATTCACCCATTATTGGTCATGTCTAGGCATTTTGTGCTAAGAAGTTGAGATCTATGGGAAGAACTGAATTCACTAAATGATAGCCATTTAAGTTTCGGTATACCTGTCTTTCAGGAAACAGCTGATATGGCATAGTGGTATGTTGCTCTGACTGTAGTGCACATGGTACTGGGTTCAAGACTTGGCAGTAAAATGCACGGTGGTAATACAGCATTTTATTCTAGCAACTTTCCAATATTATGCAAGCAATGTTTTAAAATATGTCCCTAATTTTTCGGCTTTTGTCCCCACCCAATAAATTTTGGCTTTTTCTAGATTTCTTGTGCTTCAAAGTTGAGAGATACAGTTGAGTGTTGAGTGCATTTTACAAGGAGCTGAGATCTTGAAGAGAAGTTTAGTGCTGCTTATGCTGTGTCTGCTTGCACAGCAGGTAGTGTACTTGCTTTCGATGCAGAAGACTGTGGGTTCTACTCCCACAGTATATAGACGCAGTACTGATACTATACTGTGTTGTACTTTTAAAGGGGGTGGATGCTGCAGTCCTGAGAATGTCTTCTTTGGCAGAGATACCTAGTAATGATGAACCTGTTATCAGTTTGCCATCTATTCCCTATTGCAATATTACTAGCTTATCATTTTTAGCATAGGAAATTTATTCCTCAAGAGCAACAGGCACTTTATTTGTAGATGAAACAATGACATATAAAGTTGTGTCCTAGCAGCAACCTCTTCATTAGTTATAGATCTCTTTAATGTGGAATTATTTAGATGACTTTTACTTATGCAGAGATTGTGCGTATTTACTGGTACTGGTAGATTATAGAAGTTTGAGTAGAATTTTATGACAGAAATGTTTTGAATTGGGCAGTTTTGGCATTATTGGTGCATGCATTTTGTTTCACTGTTTACTGGAAAAATGTTTTAATGCCTTCTAACAACTGTACTGTATTATACAAGGCATATAATTTAATATAATCAGGAAGGTGTATCAAAGAACACATGTATGTCTATAATTTGAAAACAGCCCAAAGTTAATCTTTATCTGCCACTGGACAGATGTATTTTCTTTGAATGTGGGTTTTGATGCTGTTTCAATGAATGTGAGTTTCAAGGGCAGAGAAGTTTTAATGTTATGTCTATTTTCATTGTGAAACTGCATTGCTTTGTTTAGCAAATGTCTATTAGTGTTTGTGCTGTAAAATATAAAAAAAAATTTTTAAATGAAATCCAAATCATCGTAGAAGTAAAGCAGTATGCACATTACAGTGTTTATGATAAATGGGGCAAAATAGCCAAGTAATGGGACATTGGAATAGCTGCAGGGGGGAAGCCCCATTCAACCATGATTGTGTGAGGGAGGAAGGGAAGCAAACTCAGCCCCAGCTGAACTATACCTCTCAACTGTCCAGATTTTTGCAGAATGAATAGATTTTTGCTTCTTATTTTTGGTTTGTTCCTCATAACGTATGTGGTTTTCTGGCAAATCATTTAGGAATGAAGTCACTAAATAATGACAGACATTGCGTTTCAGACTTCATACCCTTCAGAAAAAATGCATGCTAAACCAAGACCTGTTATTCTGTCAACTGTCTTGAGTTTATACAAGAGCAATGTTTAGTACTGTTTGTGTGTTTCCCCAATATGTTTGGCTTTGTCCAGATTTCCTGCATTAAGAGGTTGAGAGGTACACGCAAATAAATCACTTTATAGAATTAGGTATATCCAAACCTCTCAACTGTCCTGTCTTTTGGCTCAAAATGTTGCTCTCCCCCTAATAATCCTTCTGCAAAATGGCAAATTTGGAAGAAAACATGGAGGGTCTACAATTAATAAATAATTGTAATGATCAGAGTAATACATTACTTTTAGTTTCAGAAATGCATGTAGATTCTCTTATTTTGTCAGCTTATCAAGTTAACAGTACTAATATTAAAAAGTGTCCCTTCTTTGACAGGTTCCCATCTGTATTATGTGGCTATTTTATATTATTGCATCACATTTTGGTCCATTTTTTCATATAATTGTGGTTTTCTGGCAAATTAGGTGAAAATCATTAAAGACTGAAATTAGAAAATAATGACAGACATTTGAGTTTCAGATTTCATACCCTTCAGAAAATTCATACTAATGCAAGACCTACTATTCTATTACCCTTCTAAGTTTATAAGAGCAATATTTAAAAATTGTCCTTATTTTTGTCCTTTGTCCCACTTCTGTTTATGGCTTTGTCCAGATTTCGTGCTCTGAGGTTGAGCGGTATGACAAATGTGTCAGGGCCATCACCATCTGCCAGAGACATTTCAAATTGTGACATATTTGTTGCACCCCACTCCCCCACATAGTGACTCTGGATGTGAACAAGCAAGGCAAGGATCAGTTATGCAGTGTAAGTGTGCAGAGTATCCACCAATCCAAGGTAGACACAAGTACTACAGTGGCTTTTCATCTGTCCTTGATTATGCAGAATGTTTTGATTTTCTGTCATATTTGTATACTGTTGATTTATGCTTCTTCTTATCCAGAAAATGCATGATGTTGCAGAGCGTGTTGCTCTGTATTTAAGTAGCAATGCTTTAATGACTATCAGGTAAGCTTGTCTGAGACTGTAAGATACAAGTAAGCTTTAATAAGCATACTGTTAAAGAATTACCAACATTGAAAGCCTTTTTGTTGTTGCCATGCAGAGAATATTTACATAACTAGATTGCTTATAAGCCTTAGGTATTGAAATGCATATGACAGTATTTGTAATAAAGGACAGGGTTACAGTATTTTAGGAAGCTCATTACATTTGTTGGAGACTTGGATTCATCTTTGCAGGCTTTATCCGTAAACTAAACAGAATGCCAATCTGTCATGTGTGGTCCATAACATGTGCAGTAATCCTTTAAGCAATTTATCTTCAGCTCGTCTCTTGTTTGCTGTTCATTTTTTACTTTGATTATGTTTTCCCCATGAAACAAGTAGATAGATGTCAGGCAGCAGGTCTTTTTTGGCTAAGAAACATTTTTACAAGTGAGGGTATCACAGTGATTACTACTTTAAGCATGTTACTTGGTACTTTTATAAAGCTGAATATAAATTATAATTAGAACTGCAGTGCAAGGAGAAGTGATTTGAGTTGAGTGCTGCTTGTTTTTTTATACTTGATTTTGACTGGCATTCTAGTAATGTATTTAAAAAGTAATTTCTTTTTTCATGCCTCACAACCTTTTTGTTTCCATCTAGATATTAAGTAAGCTGTCATGTAGCCAATGTGTTGAAATATTATTTTTCTTCTACACTTCATTTTGTATTGATTGGACTCTCATAATGACAGTTTGGCACCCAGGGCAGTGTATTTAATTAAATTCCCAGTTTTTGCATTTATTAGCATAGCCCCCCCCTTCTAGCCGGCCAAAGCCCTTCCCATTGGTGCCACCCAGTGAGCTGTCTCCTGCAGCCCCCCTTTGATTTGAAGCCATCAGCCAGTACTGTGGTTAATAGTTTGTGTGCTCAAGCTCCACCAGTCATTTGCTGCAGCCTACCTGGATGACATTTTCATCCACCCAAAAGATAGGGATTTTCACCTCCTCAAGTCAAAAGTGGTTCTAGACTCACTAAGGTAGGCTGGGCTTACTGTTAAGGTTGCAAAGCACAGGGTAGGGATGGCCTAGGTAAAGTATCATGGGCATGTGATTGAAAGAGGATTGAGCAAACCACTAAACCAAACGGTTGAGGCAGCACAGGATAGGCATGTCACACAGACAAGACACAATAACAGCATTTTATGCTCTTGCTGGATATTATCAAAAATTAATTCTCCAGTTTGCTCCCATCATATGTTCCCTCAAAAACCTAACCAAGGGAAATTTACCTAAATGTGTCAGGTGGACAACAGAAGCCAAAGATGCTTACCAAATTCTCAAGCACAGCCTTTGTGCTGAACTAGTTCCAGAGTTCCTTGAGTTCTCCAATCTATTCAGTGTATACACAAATGTTTCAGAGGTTGGGTTGGAGGCTGTGCTTCCCCAGAAAGTGGACAATGATAGAACATCTGATCTGTTATATCAGCAAGAAATTAAATAAAATGGAGACCAGGTACTCCACAATAAGAAGGGAATGTTTGACCATTAAATTGGCTTCAAGAGTGCAACGATATCTCTTAAGACCAGGAATTTACCTTGGTTGCAGATCATGTCCCTTCCAATGGCTTCACCTGCAAAACAAACAAAAAAGGAAATATGAAGCTGTGTAGTTGGGCCATAGCACTTAAGACATTCCACTTTAGGATTCAGCACTGCCCAGGTGCTCACTATGACAATATGGATGGCCCGCATATACATTAGAGTACGCTTAAAGCCAAAGGATTAGAGCTAGAGGGGTCTTTTTGACATAGTGTGCTAATTCTACTGAATGGATACCTAACAAATAATAAAACTGGGTATAAAAGAGTCATTTAATGAGTCAGTTTTATTGTATCTGGTATGAGAAAAACAAGAGTTATTGTACAGAAAATTGCACTTAACAAAGAAATAGGAAACCGATCCATTTAAGCCAAGATACCTGAGAGTTAAGTAATGGGACTCAGCTGAGTGCCTGTGCTTTATAAAACCAGTGTAAATCTATTATATCCAAAGTCATTTGGAGTAAGAATGCAGAGGAGTCTGGAGTTGCTTTATGAAATGAGAGATAGACTGCCTTGGGCATGTCACAGAGAGATGGAACCCTTACTGTGAGCTAGACGACTGGGTTTCAGGTAGCTGCCGCAGCAGGGAGGGAAGGAGAGGAATGAAGGGATGTGGCCTCATTTCCCAGGCAGTAAACACTCAGGGAGCATAAAAGGAAGTGAGCTTTCTCAGATGGAGACTGGGAAACCACTTTCCATGCTGGGGTTAGGGGGCAGGAACCAGTTGATGGCAGCATCCTTTGTGGAAGTGAATGATGACCAGTGCAGACAGCCCATTGCATGTCCCCTTTGGCTCCACAACTTGAGCACTGACAAGGAAAGAAATAGGGTTAAGCAAAAGACCCTCAGACCAATAAAGCAAACCATACTAGCTGTGGACTGTCTGTATGACCTTTTTTTAATGTTAGTTGGGATATTTTGCACACTTTAATTGTTATGGACATCAGCTGGGTTTAAAGACCCTGTGTTTCTAAAGTACAGACAAAAAGTCCACTTATGCTTTGCTGATGAGATCATAAGAAAGCCAAAACATGCTTGATCTCAACTAGTGGGTTTATCTTTATTGGAATGATTGCATCCAGAAAGATTTAAAAAGAAATCATAAAAAGTCATGGACATTCAAAAGTCATATAGCTGAAACACTTGATGTCCTTAACAGATCATTTGCATATATCCCATGAGCCTCTATTTCAGGAGTTTTAGGATCATAGGATCATAAAAAGTTACTAGGCTATTGGCCCTGAGGCCCTTCCAAGCCAAGCCAAGAATTTAGCCTATGTTCCAACAGGTCAGCACCCTATACCACTGTCCAGCAGGGACACAGGTGGAATCCCAGGGGTGTATTTTTTGTTCCCCATCCAGTTATCCAGGTTGTGCTTAAAAAAATTTAATGAGGTACTCTGCTTTACATGGAGCGGGAGTCTATTCCACAAAAGGGGGAGTCTCTGAGACACAAATCTGTCCAGCCAAGTCCTGTTGATTTCACAGACCAGGTTGAGGTTGGGCACGCAGGTTACTCAAGTGGAGCTTGACTTGCAGATATGCAGCAGTCCCATCAGGGTGGGGTCTGAGATTGCTTTGTATGCCAGACAGAGGTCACCTCTGAGGAGTCTGTAGGAGACTGTGTAGAGAGACAGGACATTTAGTCTATCTGTGTAGGGAAGATGTTTGAGACCATGGATTCTCTGTGTGAGGAACCTATGTGGTCTCTCCAGCTGCTATATGTGCTTTGTGATGTACATGATGAAAGGGGCACTGTACTCAACAATGGGTCTTATAAGGGAAGAATACAGGGATATTATGACCACCTTGTCCCTGGATGAGATACCCTTACTAATGAGGTAGGCCATGTAGAAAGCTTTCCGTGGAAAGGAGGCAATATGGTGGTCAAAAGTCAGTTTGCTATGAACCTGGGTGCCCAAGTCCCTCATGATTGCTTGCGTGCTTAGTACCTTATCATCAATGTGATCATTTGTGAGGACGTCACTCTCCCCAAAAGGGATGATGATGCATTTTGTGGCATTCAGTTTGAGACCATGTTTCTGGCACCAGTCATTTGTTTGGGTGAGACCCTCTTGGAGGATGTCCACATCACTAGGGAAATTGATGACAACACCCAGCTTGCAGTCATCTGCAAACTTGGTCAACCATAGTCCACTGGATTTGGCCTGCAGCTCCAAGAAGTATATCCCAAACAGCAGGGGCCACAAAACCGATTCCTGGGGTACACGGCTTGTTATGGGTCTACTACTTGAGGAGATTTCCCCTATTTTGACTAGGTGGATTCTATCAGTGATCCAGTCTGATACCCATCTGGTCACATATGGACTGATGCCTAGTTGATAGAGTTTATCTATTTTTCTTGAGTGGGGAACAGTATTGAAGGCTTTGGCCAGGACATGGTAGGTAGAGTGCACCATCTTCCCCTTGTCTATGGCCTTGGTGACTGTGTCAAAGACGTCGACTAAATTTAACAGGCATGACTTCCCATTGGCAAAACCAAACTGTGTGACATCAAGTGTCTGGTGGTTGTGAATGTCCTTGTTAATGAGGTCCATGATAATCCATTCCATGGCCTTGTAAATCAGGCTAGTTAGGCTGATGGGTCTATAATTTTCTGGATTGGTGGATGCTCCACCTTTGTGCAGAAGGATGACAGTAGCTGTCCTCCACTCGGCTGGGATGAAGCCAGTATCAGGCTTGGCTTTGGTCAAATAGGGGGCATGATAGTGCTGCAAGTTCCTGCCTGAGTAAATGTAGGATGCAGCCTGGGATGTTATCAGGTCTCATGAAGGCTGTATTTTTTGCCTTTGAGAGGGCAGTGATGACTTACTCCCTAGAGATAAGGGGAGGGGGCAGGTACTATGGATGTCTTGTTTTACTGATGGGGAGGACAGAGGAGTGAAGTTTTCAGTGAATCTGTCTTCCAGCAGGTTGGCTATATCTACAGCGTTTGTGTATGTGGTGTCCTTGACCACCAGTTCTGAGCAGATCTGGGTGCTTCCCTTGAGATTGCAGACATATGTGAAGAAGGCTTTATGATTGCTTTTAGTAGATGTGGTCAGTTTGGGCTCGAAATTTGTTTTGGAGGATTTCACTAGTGCTCTTATTTGCTTGTTCAGACTAAGGAGAGAATGTTTCCAACTGGGCACCTGCTCCTTCTTGGTCTTGGACCAAGGAGACACTATACCCTCCATGTGAGCGATTACACTCCAGGGTACCAATAAAGAGGAGTACTGTGTTTATAGCTTGGTGACTGAAAATCCATTATGGGGCATTTTTTAGGTTCATAGGTGAATACTAGGCTAACTGCTCTGAAGAGCCATTTTAAGCTTAGCTAATAACCTGAGGTCAGAATCAAACCCTGTACCTTGCTTTTATGAGGTAAAGACCTATATCCTTATTCCAAACCTACCTCCTCATGAAGACAGGTTCCACTGTATCACCATCCCTCCTCTCCAAGGGACTGCGGCAATGGACAGACCTTCCCCAGAGAACAGACATGTCCATCCTCTCCCAACCATCTCTAGCAGATGTTGAGTTGCTAATCAAACTTAGCATATTAGCATTTGAGGTTTTGCTGATTATTGTAATGAAGTACCAGAAGAAGTACTAGGAATCAGCAAAACTAACTGTGAATGCTTTTCTGAATCAGCTTGTCTTTGTTTCTTTTGCAAAGTTTTCACTCTTCTTCCTTATTTTTTACTTTTTAGAGTGACTGAATAAAAAGCAGTCTTTATTTAAAAAACTTTTTTACTTATATTTTTACTTAAAAACTAAAAAAGGTGGAAAGTCAGCAATGCAGGCAACACATACATCCAGTGGGAATCAATCATTATGCAATCCACAGTACTTAAGCATCCTGGAGAGCTCAATGCATGAAGGAACATGACAGACTCACAGAGAGACAGAGCCGCAAAGGCAATTTCAATAAAAAAGCATAATAATAATAATAATAATAATAATAATAATAATCTTATTTATGAAATATGGTATGCTGAACAGATTTTAATTCTTTCAGTACACTGTTGTCCGCTTTTATTTAAATTTAATTCATATTTGTATGTTCTTATGTATTCTACATTTTGTTTACTTTATACTTTATTGATTATTGTAATGTGTGCATGAAAATTTACTGTTACTCATGGAGCTTTTCTCCCCGGGCCTCTGCTGAAAAAGGACCTGTGTCCAGTCGGACTTCCCCAGTAAACAAATGTTAAATAAATAAATAAATAAAATATTTGCTCATCCCCATGGTGCAGAGGGATAAAGTCCTAACTCCACTCCAGGTGACTTGTGTTTGGCTACATCACAAGTACTGGACAGACTGGGTGAGGGAGCATGTTAGTAAATGGTCAAGGCATACCTACCCATCCTGGCAGCTGGGATGTAGCTCAGTTCATTCCATTGATGACATCTGCAGGAGGGCAGGGACCACCTACAGAGTGGAACTGGCATGGTCATGCTGCACAGTAGTGCACTGCTTATCCAAGAGTTTACACATGCATGGTGGCATGCATGCACCTCCTGACAGTAGCCACTGTGGAGTGTGAAAGCTGCCAAGATGTTGGGGGTCATACAGACTGCAGGATTAGCAGTGTGGCCCACACAGTAACACCCAACTTTTGCCTTCACCAGGAAAGGAATAAATCAGAGGGTTCTTGCCCAAGTGAAGGTTTGAAGACATCATTTGGATGCAGGAAAGGAGACCCAATCCACAAATCAGGCAAACAGCAAAAATAAGAAGTAACTCATACTTCTACTAGCAAATGGGGTGATGTATTTTTCTTCCATGTGTTTTTCCAATCACAAAAAGTAAAACAAAAGACATAGATAAGTGAAGAAGATGTAACAATTCAAGAGCAGAAGTTTTTGCTCATAGTATCCTATAACTGTGTTCTAGTTTTAAAGTTATTTATGATTATTTGGTAAAAGAAAACACAATTTTTAAGAATGTTCTTTCCCAGTTTGTAGACACTGAACAGAAAAGTATGTAGAGTACCATTCAGCATGTAGATACTTTTTTGTGCTGAATAAAATGTTACAGTGTGACATCATATTTTTACTAATAGAGTTATTTGATCACAGTTCTGCTCATATTTTGTTTCTGTTAAAGAACATGGAATGTTCTGTGTTTAGGTAATTTATCTAAAATGAGACGGCTTGGAATCTGACAAATCAAAACTTGTAAGGCAGAAAGTATTACTCAGTAGTTCGTAATACACAGATTAAAAGCCTGCAATATTTTCTTCTAATTACTCATTACTTAGTAGTTGAGTGACTGTATGTCTTTCAAGCTAAACTGAAAACTAACCTGGTACTCATTAACAATCAGGTAAGTTTCATCCTAAACATGTTAGCATGCTGGGTAGCAGCGCTAATTGAATATTCATGCTGCTCATCGCACCTACAGGTTTGCACCGTTTCATGTCCAGCAGTAGTGTTCCCAGCCATGGAAAGGTCATGCATACAGGGAAAGATATAAGCACCCGTTGCAGTCTTGAAATATAAAGGGTAAGTACAGTGAAAGAATTATCAAGAAGGGAATTGTACACAAATAAAAATGATTCATACTGCATAATTAATTGAGTGAGGAAATGGGTACAGTGTACTCATGCAAATGTGCTGACACATCAAAGAAACATTTCTAACATAAATCTTGCCATATTGATGTAATGATAATTAAAATGTCAATAACAATAGTGGTGTTATGCACATAAATAAAAACAGATATGCTAACAAAAAATGTGATAGAGTTATAAAGCGGCAATCTAGCAAATGGGAGTTAAAATGTGATAAATTAATAAAATGGTGACTTAAGATAACAGTTAGCAAGGACAAAAGATATATTAAGGGATGAATGCACAGACTGCAGTTATTACATATGACATGTATATACAGGGAATTTCTGTATGCAAGACGACACCAATGCTGTATTCTTCACCTCAGCATGTATACATAAGAACAAATGGAGTTTACTGCTGTAATGCCATTTACATCAGAAATGGACATGTTTTTGCAAAGAAATATAAGTGGCATCCATAGGAAAGGAGTTTATCATTTATAAACATGTAATAGACAAGCAAGCATTTTATAGTCATGCAAATGCTAAATGGTAATATAATAACACACAATAGATATAAGTGACAAACAGCAACACAGATCAGATGACATTTCATGATTTCAAGTTTTCTATTGGTAATTTCAAACATCTCAGACATTGTAATACTGGCATGCTCACATGGAATTACAGGGAACAATAACATAATAACAAATTTAGCACATAAGAAAGTATTGCAACAGAGGAACAATCACAGTTTATGATGGTCTGGCTGCATACCATATAGTAGATGTTTATGGAAGCTCTTATCTACCATTAAGCTATGTAGTGTGATGAAAACAATAGCAGTAATAAAGAAATATCTGGATTAAGACATATAAAACACAATGCAATTATTTTGGGAATAGGTAATGCCTGTGAGCAATGAATGACATAATAAACATTCGCACCATGTTATTTCTGAACACATGTCAGAACAGACATCATAGAGATGCATGCCATTCATGGATGCTACAGAAATATACATATCGTACTACGTGTCACATCACATAGCAATGGAGGCTGTCACAAATAAATTAATTGAATGTGTGCATTATGAAAGCAGTTACAAATATAATATGAAAATCAAATTTAGTCACCTTAACTCTGTTGCCTGAAGAACTCCATGCTCAAATTTAGTACCTTGTCTAAAGTTAGCACTCTTATAGTTAACAAACAATAGTAAAGCATTCAGCTAAGAAGCTTACTGATTGTTTCTGTGGCTCCATACATAACCGTGACTGTGGTCCTAATAAGGGTTGAATTATATTCTGAACTTTAGTTACCTATTGATAAATTTTGCTTCCCAACCTCCCAAGAGCAATTGCATGATTTAAAATCCATTCACTGATGTTCTGCACCATCTTTACTCTCTGTACCTCTACCAGCTTTTTTCCATACAACTCTGGTGATGTGTGGGTGATAACTAAGCTGTTTCTTTTGTGTAGGCCTTATGCAGGTAGATGAACATTTTCTAAAGTACCGTCTATGCCTCTTGTAGCCCTCCTCCTTCCTAGCCTTTACAATTGCTTATTATTGACTGTAATTCACCAGGCTTTACTAATTTGCTCACTACAGTTTGTAATTTAAACATACTCACAGCAAATGGTGTGTATGATTAAGACAGCCTCACTCCACTTTACCAAAGTGTACTGGAGAGATAATTTAATATTTCTTCTCTATTTCGAAGTGTACAGTTATACTGAAAATCTATAGCAGTGATAATATTATTTAATAGGATCAACTGTCTTGTCTATTTGCCTGTTGCACTGCAAACATATCACCGTACAGCATGTGTAACCCCAACACTGCAACATATGTATAGAATGGTTTTATAGTATATAGTACTAACTCCTACTAAGAATTGTTTATTGTAATTCCCAATAACAATTGCTTTTCATAGTTGCGGCATTTGCAAAGCACCTACTGCAGCATTTGCCTAGATTGGTTTTATAGGGCATACTACTAATTTCTGTTAAGACTGGATTATTTGCACAGCTTATTGTATTTGAGAAATGACTGTTTGTACTATAGACACTTAGAAACCAGACTGTGAAGCTATTTGCTTAGCTAGTTCTCTGACTACATTGTATTTGTGATATTGCTTTCCTGCTTCTACCTCCTACATTCTGTCCTGTGCTCTTGCACTGGGTCTACATGCTTCTTCCATTCTAACCCACTTCCTTCCTCACACTTTACTGTCCCAATCTCTGACTACTAAGTTCTCCAGCATTGTTCTCTGTCCTGCCATTACTATATCTATTCTGTATTACCCTTCTTCACTCTAGCCCCTCAGTCCTAACAATGCTATATTCTCCTCTTTAGTTTCCACACTCTTCTTCCTCATATTTGAGATTGGGTAATGATGAAATCATACTAAACATCTAACTATACTCATCTTCCCCCTCTTATTTCCATTCTAGGTGATAAGTATGTTTCATCATAGGTACAAAAAGCATCGCTGCCCACAACCAGGAATTTCAACAGCCCTACCTCCATGGACTCTTCAGGGAACAGGTGCAGCTATAAAACATTGATGTATGTTAAACATTTTTGCAATGTGATATGAGAACTGTTGTTCTCCTGTTCCCTTAGTTAACCACAGCACATCACCAGGTACAACTAGGGATCCTCCCCTGTTTCCTTGAACTCTATGTCACATTAGTTTGCTGCATTTGACTGGTTTATACAGTTAGAGTTTAACCAGAAGCAAAGTGCTCATTCTTTCATAAAATAGTTACCTCTGGCAGCCCTAACCCTCCTCCCTCTGCTTCCATAGATACATTTATTTTTACTGCAGCTAACAATTGTTTATATTTGTGGCATTTAGCTAATAAAAGCAGTCACCTTAACATCTATTGCCTGTAGAACTCCCTGCTCAAATTTAATACCTTATAAAAAGTTAGTACTCTTATAGTTACTAACAATAGTAAAACATTCAGCTAAGAAGCTTACTGATTATTTCTGTGGCTCCATTTATAGCCATGACTGTCTTTCTCCATTTGCCCTCACCACACTTGGGCTCACTCCACTCCCCTACCCTACCCCCATTTCTCAGCCATCCCCCTATTCCTACATTTATCTCAAACTAACCAGTCCCACCATCCACAGCAACCAATCATAACCAACAAATACACCACCTAACTAACCTCTCTCCTTTCCCAGAGCAAAACAAATCAATCACAAACATAATACCTATTATCATTCAATATCGCATTATAAGCACCTTATACCAAAACAAATAGTAGCTCCCTAATTGCCCCATCACAACAATATGTTCCACTTAAATACAGCTGCTCTAACAATCTTACCATTAACTACCTACTTTACCTATTACCATGTAAACCTACAAGATTCAATTCACTACCAGACTACCCCATTCTCCAACCCACAAAAATTTAAATCAGGCAACTTTACCGTATTCTCATCAGTCTTTAACATCACACCCATCCACCATGCCTGCTACAATATACTCTCTGACCACAATCCACCAGAATATCCCAAAAACACAAGAAGTATTTAGTTAAAACCCTAAAACACTACTTTATACAGCATCCAAACTAACTCTCAGTGGAAACATTCACCCAAACCCTGGCCCAAAATTTAACCAAAAGCTGACACCCCTTCAACATGACAACCACTGCTAACATCTACTAAACCACCATAGAAAATCAGGTGACATTTTGCTATTAAACATCAGTATTAGAAACATTACAAAGAAAATACATGAATTGCATGCCAATCTCTCCCTATATTCACCCACTATTGTACTAATAACTGAACCTTGGCTAAAATCCAACACTAGCAATAATGAAATTGTACCCCCCCCCCGGATATATTATCCTAAGGGTGGACAGAAAGGGCAAAGAGGGGGTTGGCATGGCTATTCTATATAAAAATCACCTTACCCTAGAAATTTCACATCCTAATCCCCCATCTTTGACAATGCTGAAGTAATGTTTACCAAACTAAAAATTAATTCCAAAAAGTAGGTAAATAAAATAGGAGCCTACACACCACCCAGAAACAACCTCTCTGCACTAGAAAACATACTTCATTGGACCACTAAAATGCTACCCCCAGGAAACAATAATTGTGGGTGATTTTAATATTGACTGGTTAACCTGCAGCTCTCAGAATCCCACTAATCACATCAGTCTCTATTGGTTCACCCAAATTATCCAATCACCCACCAGGATTGGCAAGTCATCTAACTAACAATCCATTCTTCAGAGGATCATAGGAGGCTACTAGGCTATTGGCCCTGAGGGCCTTATAAGCCTAGCCAAGAGTTTAGCCCATGTTTAGATAAATCAGCACCTGATGTCCCTGTCCATCAGGGACATGGGTAGATTCCCAGGGGTATATTTTCTGTTTCCCATCCAGTTATCCAGGCTGCGCTTAAAAAGAGGTTAAGAGGCACTCTGCCTGATGTGGAGAGGGAGTCTATTCCATAGATGGGGGAGTCTCTGGGACACAAATCTGTCCTGCCAGCAAGTCTTGTTGTTGTCACAGACCAGGTTGAGGCCACGTGTGCGGGTTACGCAAATGGAGCTTGACTTG
This sequence comes from Protopterus annectens, assembly GCF_019279795.1. Taxonomy (NCBI): domain Eukaryota; kingdom Metazoa; phylum Chordata; order Ceratodontiformes; family Protopteridae; genus Protopterus; species Protopterus annectens. The sequence goes on from NC_056731.1 coordinate 438,279,933, forward strand.
CAGATATGCAGCAGTCTCATCAAGGTGGGGTCTGTGATCACCTTGTATGCCAGACAGAGGTCACCTCTGAGGAGTCCGTATGAAACTGACTAGAGGGATAGGGCTTTTAGCCTATCTGTGTATGGTAGATGTTTGAGGCCCTGGATTCTCCTGGTGAGAAACCTCTCTGGTATCTCCAGCTGCAGCATGTGCTTTGCAAGGTCCATGCCAAAAGTGGCATTGTACTCAATAATGGGCCTTATAAGGGAAGAATATAGGAATGTTATGACCTCCTTGTCCCTGGATGAGATACCCTTATTTATGAGGTGGGTCATGTAGAAAGTTTTCGGTACAATGGAAGCAATATGGTGGTCAAAAGTCTGGTTGCTATCAACATGGGTGCCCAAGTCCCTCACAACTGATTGCATGCTTAGGACGTTATTAATGTGATAATTTGTGGGGACATCACTCTCCCCAAAGGGGATGATGATTATGCATTTTTTTATTATTCAGCTTGAGGCCATGTTTCTGGCACCAGCCATTTGTCTGAGTGAGACCCTCTTGGAGGATGTTCACATCATTAGGGGAATTAATTGATGACAGCACCCAGCTTGCAGTCATCTGCAAACTTAGTCAGCCATAGCCCACTGGTTTTGGCCTGAACCTCAGAAACATATATCCCAAATAACAGAGGCCCCAAGATCGAACCCTTGGGTACGCCGCTTGTTACAGGTCTACTGCTTGAAGTGGCTTCCCCTATTTTGACTAGGTGGGTTCTATCAGTGAGCCAGTTTGCTACCCATCTGGTAACATATGGATTGATGCCTAGTTGAGAGAGTTTGTCTATTATGCCTGAGCAGGGAATAGTGTCAAAGGCTTTGGCCAGGTCAAGGTAAGCAGTGTGCACTGTCTTCCCCTCATCCATGGCTTTGGAGACTGTCTCAAAGAATTAGACCAAATTTAGCAGACATGACCACCACTTGATGAAGCCAAACTGTGTGGGATCAAGTGTTTGGAGGTTGCCAATGTCCCTTGTTAATGTGGTTCATGATAATCCATTCCATGGTCTTACAGATCAGGCTAGTTAGGCTGATGGGTCTATAATTTCCTGGATCAGTGGACGCTCCACCTTTGTGCAAAGGGATGACAGGGCTGTCCTGCACTCAGCTGGGATGAAGTCAGTACTCAGGCTTTGATTGAATAGGGTGCCTAATGATACTGCAGGTTCCTGGCTGAGTTCATGTAGGATGCAGCCTGGGATGTTATTGGGTACCATGGAGGCTGTATTTTTTGCCTTTGAAAGAACAATGATGGCCTGCTCCCTAGATATAAGGGAAAGGGGACAGGTACTGGGACTGTCCTGATTTACTGATGGGGGACAGAGGGGTAAAGTTTTCATTGAATCTGTTGGCCAGAAAGTTTGCTATATCTATGGCATTTGTGTATGTGATGTCCTTGACTACCAGTTCTGAACAGATCTGGGTGCTTCCTTTGAGGTTGCGGACATATGTGAAGAAGGCCTTATGATTGTCTCTTTTAGATGTGGCCAATTTGGACTTGAGGTTTGCCTTGGTGGATTTCACTAGTGCTCTTATTTGCTTGTTCAGGCTAAGGAGACATTGCTTCCATTTGGGCATTTGTTCCTTATTGGTCTTGGATAGCATTTTTTTTCCTTTTGTTATAGAGTTTATTTATTGCAGATATCCATCAGACAGGTTTACTTTTCCTTGTGGAGGATGATTTAGTCCTGTCAGGTATTCCTGATTCCATGCATCTATAAAAATGCTTGTATAGTGCTTTGGTGTAGTTTTGGATATTGGTGCCAGTTCCTTCAGAGAGGGAGGGTGCTGTGAAACTGTTTATACCATCCCTCAGGAGACTGTAATCAGCTTTGCAGAAGTTTTTGTGTTTGATCCTAGTTAGCAGGGGATTGGGAGAGATGGTAACTTTGAAAGTGATCGCTTTGTGGTCTGATCTTACCAGGGAGGATAATACTGCAGGGATGATGTAGTGGTTATTCATGTTGGTGAATACCAAGTCCAAGATATTTTCACCTCTTGTGGGGGTATCAACTAGCTATTCCAAGGCATTTACATTGACAAAATCAAGGAATCTCTATTCTTGATTGGATATTAGCAAATATTCCAACCCTTGCCCTTCACTTTGGCTGTCTCTCAGACAGCCTTAGTGACCACCTCCCAACATTTCTGCTCAGGTATCAAACATATCCATCAAAGCACACTATGTACCATCTAATAAGGAATAAAAGAAATTTCAACCCCAAGAATTTCTCATCCACCCTCAAACTTTGTAACTAGACACCTGTTAAGCAACTTCCTATAGAGGATGCTGTGAAATTTTTTAACTCTACCTTCCTAAATCTCTGAAATACACAAGCACCTCCCAAATTTCTAAGAATCAAATCCAACTGTACCCCATGGCTAAGCAAAGAAACCAGATAACTATTAAAAGCAAGAGACAAAGCCTCAGATCTACATCAAAACATTGGGACACAAGCCTCTAAGCAAGCCTACTGGGAACTCAGAAATAAAGCAAAGAAACTAGTCAAACAGGATAAAATAAATTTCTACTATGATATCCAAATTAATCACCAAAACAACCAACAAAAATTTTGGTCAGCCATAAATAAAATTCTCTTACCAGGTTAAGTTAGCACCCCCCCCCCATCTACTACTAAACCAGAAAACATAGCTACTCAATTCAATAAATACTTCATTGAGACTATTTTAGCCCTCTCTATCAGTCACTTCCCCACCACTGCAGCTGTTGCCCCTATGCCTCAGATCAACAACAACACATTTTCCACACAACCAGTATCAAATGTCTTGATAAATAAACTGCTAAAAAAACTAAAGTCCACAACTCTAGCTGCTGATAACCTACCTGCAGATTTTCTTAGAATCGCTGCCAGTGGAATCACCTACCCAGCGTCTATCCTTATTAACAGATCCATTTCTGAACATTAAGTCCCTGCTATTTGGAAAATTTCACATATAATTCCACTACACAAAGGAAGCAATTCAACAGACATGTCCAATTACTGACCAATGGCTATCTTATCCTGTCTGTCCAAAATACTAGAGAAATGCATACATAAACAAATAATAAACTATCTACAATCTTCTGTCCAATACTCAACTCAGATTTTGTCCCTTCCACAGTACTACCATTGCTCTAATGTCATTCACTAACCATCACAGAAATAAAGGCAACTTTGTATCCTCTATCTTTCTTGATCTATCTAAAGCCTTTGATATGGTCTCACATAGTAAATTATCCTCTCTGAACTCACTCTAAGCCAGGCTACTCTTGCCTGGTTCCAAGAATATCTAAATGGTTGCCATCAAGTAGTGCTATGGCAGCAAAACCTCTCTTCTCTTCTACTTGTTACCCTAGGTCCTCTTCAATGTTCCATCCTAAACCCACTACTTTTCTCTCTGTTTATAAACAATCTCCACACTTCAGCACCACAAGCATCTGTGATTCAGTGCGCAGATGATTCCACACTAATATGTACTGCTCCCACACTTTAAGAACTACATTCATTAACACAGGACTCCTTTACAGCAGCTGAAGCATGGCTAACCAACAGCCAGCTATTTCTGAACCCCAACAAAACAAAACTCATGCTTTTCCTTCCTACAAGGCCTCCTGCACCTTCCATTTAACATTGCATCCAGAAACAAAACAAACATCTCACCTGTAGCTCACATTAGCCCCCTAGGGGTTTTTGATAGATAGTAACATGAGATTTGATATCCATATTTCACAAACTATTAAAAAAGTACACAAAAATGGGTTTGCTGTATAGAAATAAACATTACTTTACAAAAAACTCAAAAACAACTATAGCACAAACACATATTATCTCATTTCTCCTCTATGCCTCACCTATTCTCACTAATCTCTGTAAATCTGAATTAGCAAAACTAGATTCCTGCTATAACAAAACTGAAAAAATGACTACAGACTCCCCTACAGGTGGCATCACTGTACAGCACAGAAGCAACTCAATTGGTTAAAACTTCCTCAAGTCATACTCTACAATCAACTAACTATGGTCCATAAAATTCTCAGTTTAACACAGGAAACCCCTGCCCTCCAAAATCTACCACATCCATACTCCAGTAACAGGATCCTTCACTCTAGCAACAAACCCCTACTAAATGTAAGCAAAGCCAGCAATGTCTCTGGAGACTCCCTCTTCTCAAACTATATAGCTAAAATCTGGAATACACTACCATATAATATAACTTCTACTACCAGTTTATCTCATTTTAAAAAACACTAAAAACTCACTTAACTAATACATGGCTATGTTCATGCACTACCCCAACCTAACAAATCTCTCTCTCTCTCACTTAGCTGCCAACACTGTAAAGACATCTATGACCTCTCTTTATTTCTTTGTATATAGCATCTAATGTCTTAATCTACAAATGGGCAATGCCCACTCTAGCTTTCTACTTTATAAGAAGCTTACTGTTCTGTTGGGTACATTTCCACTGTGGCATGTGATCTTCCACTAATATTGTTAATATGAACCATGAATTCTATTGTATGTAACTCTTGCATTTAAAATTTTGTACATTCTGTTGCATAACTATGCATAAATGCTTATTACCCTGTTATGTAAACTCTCTGTGTGATTTTAGTTTCCTATATATTATGTACATGTACCCAGTTTCTTTTCATTCTCTATAATGTTTTTGTAATTATGTATCCTTATATGTTTTTTATATGGAGCTTTTCTCCCCAGGCCTCCATTAAAAAGGACTAGTTTCCAGTCACACATTCCCAGTAAACAAATGTAAAATAAAATAATAAATAAATATAGACAGTATGAGGGTGAAAGACACACAGTTAGCCTCAAATACCCTACATATGTAGTTATACAATTTACAAAGCATGCTGTAAAGGCATGCAACACAGGAAAAGTTGTGCTCCAGCTGTGAGATACTGTAGTTATAGTAGTGTTATGTTGTCATTGTGTGGTCCAAAAGTAATTTTCCCTGGGGATGCTAGGATTTGCTATAGTAACAGGGCATCACTGTGATTCCATCTCATAAGTGGAAGTGCATATAAAGGTGGTTGTGAAGTGGCAACAGTACATAATAATCACAGTCACACAATTTAAACAGGGATGGACATCAACAACCTACCTATCTAGTTATACCATCTATACAGCACATTATCAGCAGCCAGAGCCCAATACTGAGTGCAAGGGAGGCAAGCAGCATCTATGAAGGGATGACATCAGGTGTGTACTGCCAAGGAGATGTGTCTGGTAAAATGAATTTTACAGCCATCTGAAGTTGTAATAGCTGCTACTGCAAATATGTATGCAAACATACTTGTCAGTTAGAAGGTAAGTAGTGCTGTATATGAACCTCCTTGCAAGCACTACAGGGACATCTGACTCTCAACAGTGTACTCTCCCTTCTTAAGAGTCAGATGTCCCTGTATATGAACCTCCTTGCAAGCACTACAAGGACATCTGACTCTTAAGAGGCGAGAGTACACTGTTGTCAAAATGACCTCATCACTGTGTTGCAGAGCAAATGTTTATGTAAAAAGTGGGATACAGGAGCTGTGTGCAGATTTAAATGCATTCTCCTCATGGGTAGTGGAAACAGCACAAAGCATTAGACACACAAGTTTCCCATGCCAAGCACTGAACCTCTTACCTATGTAATTATGGAATCTAGACAGCACTGTATTATTCACAAGTACAACAGGAGAAGTCTGACTATTAAAGGGAGAGAGTGTGCATTTGATAGGGATGAACTCATCAGCGTGCTGCAGAGAGGATGGTGCCATAAAAAGGATAACAGAGCTGTGTGAAGAGTTAAATGCATTCTTCTCAATGAATTGGACACACCACCAACCATTACATTGACATAGACACAGACATGTACAAGTTTCCAGTGCTGAGCATTAAACCTTCTACCTATCTAGTTACACAATCTAGAGAGCACAGTGTTATTCACAAGCACCACAGGTGATGACTGACATTAATGATGTGAAATAGCACATTTGTATTTCTTGAAAATCCACTTTTTGAACAAATGGTACTGTGCATCACAGGTTGTACAACAACTGCATATGTGTGCACACAGGACAATGTAACATCACCATGATTGTCACATGTAATTACATACTTGTCTACTAACATTTAGATACCATCCTTCATGTACACTTTGTTACTATGTTAGTGTGAGGGACATTGACATGTTTCACATTATGGGATGCCATACACATTTGCTGTTGTAAAGCAGTGGACTATTAATCAATCTTTCCTGCAACATCATGGCGGGATAATTCCACACTTGTATTGTCTCATATCTGCACAATGTGTATTAACAAGACAGACATGCAAGTCATACATAGGACAGTGCACTGCAGAATGACAGTGATGGATTATGTGATAATAGGTTAACAAAACTTGTAACAGAGTTGCAAGTGTAAACATTGTAGAGCAGACATACATTAAATGACTGAATTACTTGAATCACCATCATTCTGAAATCAAGATAACCTTGTTGACAAAATGAATACAGACATGCAAATGTGCAACCTAAAACAATAATTATCTGATTTTCCTTTTTATGTTACTGTTTGAGCATGGTGCTGCCAAGCTTAATTGTGCTGCTAATGGCAAAGTATTAGTGCATCCATAATCATATTTTGAAGTGCTGTACTTAGAATGGAAAATAGCAGCACTCTATGTTGCTCTGTGCCAGCTTTTGTGGAAAGATCAGTACAAGACAGGCTTCACAATAAGGAGCAGGCTCATTAACATAGCAGCAGGATAATGATGTGTTAAGTGTTTGTACGTTTGTGCCAATATTTGCAGCCTCAGGAGTCAGGCAGAACATTCTGATACATTTTTTCATCCATCTGGATTCGAACCTTTACAGCATTGCAAGAAAAACATTTACACCCGAGTATTACCTAAGCACACCACATAGGAAGTCACATTTCTGAAAGCTCAGAACTGACAGCAGAGTTCAGCAAATATGAATGTATGTATTAATCTTCATTACCTTACTGACCACTGTAATCAGTACATGCAATTCTTCAACTTGTTGAAAAGTACATTTAACTGAATGTACATAGTTAAGCACAGCAGCTCAAAGTATGACAAAGTAATGCAGCTGAAGGCAATAAAAATCACAAGCCATTACCATATACTGTGTACTTCAATTTAGCCTTATTTGCATATGTTGCCTGGTGCCAGACATTGCACAAATGCAGAGGTGAAATAATAATGGTACAGAAGGGATACGATAGTTCAACAGGGTGAGATGCAGGCAGGGACAAAGTAGCTTATGACAGAAGAAAGATAATGTTGGTTCATAACAATATATAGCCAACAGGCACACATAAAACAGTGCACCAAAAACAGCCAGTAACACTTGGCTAATGGCTGGATTAGAACCCTTGAAAGAGGTCAGAAATCTATCTATGCATGTGAGTATTATCTCATCATGCCACAAAGGAATTATTACTTCATCCCAGTTATATAACACAAATGAAGCTCAGTGACAACTTACTTGAGAAGAAGGGGTGAACAGAAAGAGAAGCAGACAGATGCAGAGCAGAATCACAACAATATTTTGTGGGGGAGGACATATGGGAACATCTATATGTTGTTGTGTATTAAAGCAGCATTAATTTGTTACTGTTACTGTTTACCTTAAAGAGAAGTAAGGCATTGGAGAATGTAAGGAACATGAAGAATAAGCATGATAAGTTTGGCTTAATAAGTCTCCCTGTTGGGACTGCAAATTTGTTTGTAAATGATGTGCTGCACTATTCAAATGGCATGTTAATGAAATGTAGATAGAAATACAGATGCAGTTCAATATATGATAGGAATATATAATGTCATGAATTTATAGACTGATCTACAGCTGTAATCAAACCCATGACACTATACAAAACATCAGTCTATGAACAAAACAATTATCTGAACATGCCACATAGGAATTCTTGCTTTATTACATCCATCTGCCTAAGAAATGTTACATTAATTGTATCACAATATAGTGTGGATTATATGGCCACTAAAATATTATATTAAAGAACTGGGATGTTTTTAAATACTTTGATGGGGTAGAAAATAAATTGAACCAGGGCACAAAGTTTGTAGAGAAGAAAGGTGCCTGTCTAAAGAATTTAATTAACACCCTAATTTTGACATGAAAATGGTCATATCAAACAGGCGTAGTACTTTTAAATGTGGGCATTGTAATTATTGCAAATATCCGTCAGAGGATACTAGGACTGTTATTAACAACATTATTATTTAATCAAATTTTAGGTTTAATTGTGATACAAAAGGACTGATATATGTAGCAATATGTCGGGACTGTGAAGGGTTTTATAGTGCTAAAACTATTAAAACTTTTAGAGAACATATTTATGAGCATACTTATAGTATGATAAAGGGGAATATTAATAGAGTCCTTGCTAAACATTTATTTAACTTTCCAGATCATAGTATTTTATTTTCTGGTATTGAAAAACCAGGATATAATCCAAGAGGTGGAGACAGCAATGTGTTTTTAGAGGTCTGGGAGCTTTACTGGCAACTGAGTTTAAATGCAGAAACAGCTCCTGGTCTCAATGCAACACTGTCTGATAGCTGCATTTTAAAAAAGAAATCTTTAGGATTAATGATTTTATGATGAATTTATTATGTATTATTTACTGTGTAGTATTTATTAATTAAATTAGCGTTGTTTAATACTGGATTTTTATAATGATTGGCTATTGGAGACAGATGATTTAATTAATTATTTTATAAATTGAAGGTTTAATGGATATTCTGATGAAGGTCCCTACTAGTTGAAAGTAAAGTGCTTAATATGTGAATATATCAATAAATATGACAACGTGTTTGTAATGTGGCTTATTCTTGGCGTTTTTGCTGGAATCTATTTTTTGACCAGATTAAATGTGTGAAAAAGAGGTGAATAGAACAGTGGTGAAAATGGGATTGACAAGCAGAGGGCAGGACAAAGGGGAAAGAATACAGGAGTTTGCATGAGGGTTGTGAGAGAGCACCATAGCTATCCACTCCTTCACAACATAAATGTATAACTGTACACACAATTTCATGGCTTTGAAGAGTCACCACACTAACAATGGGTGACAACAATGGAATAATGTTGCATGGCCAATTGGACCAAATCAAGTGTGTCAAAATGACACACAAGAGAAGTATAGAGTTATGTATGGGGAGTAATTGTTTTGGTGGGACAGACGCCCATTTTTATTATTTTTTTTCGGGGGTGGGAATGCTAGGAATGTTGCTTATGAATGAGAGGATCAGATAGGCAGAGTAGGTTAGGAAGTGTGTGCAGGCATACAGGACATGCAAGACAGGGATGGTGATAGAGACGAAAGGTTGGGGACACTATGACTGGGTATGTAGGGGACATTGGTGGCACATCCATGTCCAACTTGAAAACAGTGAGAATCCAGTTCTCATCTTCAGAACTGCCAACAATGCCTCCTGCAGCAGTTCCCTGGGTCAGAGCCAGATGTGGCATCATCTTTTCAATCTGATGGAGGACCTTTTCAACCTATTTGATACATGCACTGAGGCCCCTATACATGCTATCCTCCGCAGGCCCTGTCAGCTTCTGCTGGGTGACAAACTTGCTACTGGTACTGCTCTCAGAAGTTACCAATGCACCAGCAGCTAGGACAGCATTACCTGATGCAGGTGGAGCAAGTAGAGCAGGGACAGATTGTGAACCCGAATTGCTGGGTGTTTGTGCTGTCATCTATGGAGGTATAGTGAGCTGAGCCACAGTGGTCCATCTACCTTTCCATGTTGTTTGTCATTTATTTTTCAGTAGCAAGGCATGCAAACTTCAGAATGTTAATAAATTATAAAACCTTGCCCCCGCCCCAAAAAACAGAAAGGTGAGGGGACAAAACAATGATAATTAGATGCATGGCATGTTACATTAAATTATATTTTCAATAAACTTTGGCAATACATAAACAATTATGATAATTTATTATTGTACCCCTTTGTCATAGCCATATATGATGGAATGGTATTAATGTGTCATAAACTAAACAATTTCACTGCTTTGATATGACAAAGAATAACCTTTATTTTCCTATGATGGATAGTATATATGCTTTCAAATGTAATAACTGCAATTACTATAACTGAATTTTTACTGGCATATTATTGCTGTTAATATTTTATAAGTACTTATCCAGTAATAACAATTAATTGCTGCTTCTGGGTATTGAACCCACACACATTTAATCTGTAGTTCACATTGCCTAATGCAAGCAGTAAGAGTTATTGAGAAAGGCATGCATGCTTGAAATCAAGGTTGAGATATACCTAATCAAGATGCTGATGATTGAGGGAATGAAATAAAATTTCTGACTTAAAATTGGACCTGAGTCATACATAAATCTGTACCTCTCTGAGCTGAGTTAATCTCCCCTAGTGTGTCTCATGGTATGCAGCTATTTCTTCTGCAGCTGTACAGTACAAAAAAAGTAATATATATGAAAGCATAATGAATAATTGTGTTGGCTGCCTAGATCATTAATGCCATAACATAGACAGGTTATAGATCAGTATACTTACACAACTGAGGGCTGTTTACAATACATAATTTAGCCTCCCATCAGCTTAGGAGGTCCTGCTTGGACTTCTTAAGGTCACTACAGGGTGACAACATTCTTCCCCAGTGCACAGAATTCCAATTACACTGGAGACTGCCTTCACTAAGCTATTTCAAGCCTCAGCCTTATACTGAGGCCTGGTATAATCCTCCTGCAGCAGCCTATGGCTATAGAGCTTCCCAATAAGTTGCCATAAATATCTTGGACTCCTCGGTACCCCACCTTTGTGTTCTAAATTTAGCACCAGTTTTTTCCTCACCAGCCATGTCTTGAAAAGTGAAGCTAACAGAATATGTCTGAAGTGGCAGCCAGTTCAGATCTCGTGTGTTACTGTTTGTGCTCAAAGACATACAGCCTTGCCATCTGCATTTGTGCAATTGAAAGCAGATGGATTAATTGGCAGACACACTGGCAATACTTATATCACATACAGGAAGGGTGTCAAACATAGCATTGATCTTTGGTATGTGTGATGCTTATCCTATTGACACAGGTTCCAATGTTCAAAAATGCTTACCGACACAGCTTATCATCATTGCAGTTTGAAGGAGAAAGAGGATGAATTGTGACATATTGTGATGTTAGGACTTATAGAATGTTAAAATAGTGTTCTACCAGCTAGGAAACAAACCCATGGGATAAAACATGAAAACATTGCAAGCTAGTATATTAACTGACACTGACACAGAATGAATGGAGATACACTTCAGAGAGGCCTGTATGTGTGTAATTTTAATTAGTCATGGAAATGCATTCTTAAGTAAATGTCAGTATTTCTGCTTGTAAATATATTTCAGGTGGATGCAGCTGAATAAGCTGAGTAATACAGGTAGTGGTATGTTACATGCATACTTCATAACACATACCTGTCCTAAACACGTAGGATAATGGATGAGTATAACAAAAAGAATTGTGTTCATTATATATATATATATATATATATATATATATATATATATATACACAAGTAAATTTCATATATATCATTATTGTCATGTTTAAGAAACTGGACACACTTTAGCTTGAGGTTATATGTGAAGCATTAATGTTATATGCTAATTAGAACAGTTTATCTTGCAAATATTATTGATACATTGTTTGCAAGAAATGTTTAACATTATCATTTTTCTTTAGTTTTAGTCCTAATCAAAATGTTTCAAGAAACTGGATTATTGCACTCTTTGTAAAAGTATCGTTTATTTGAACCATTAATCACCTGTGTTTTTATCTAAAGTCACTCCTCTTGCGCCTTGTGCTACAGATATAGGTATATGACAGGTCAATTTTCGCCACTCAGTACTGTCCAGAATACTGTGGAAAGCACATTGCCAGGTCTGTTTGCACTACTTAACACATCCTAAACTAAAATGTTTACTTTTTTCCCTTGGGTATTGAACCATTTTTGTAAACTACCAAGCAGAGAGCAAATGCAGACTAAAAAATACATATTGAGAATAACTGAAATGTGATCTCTAAACAGAATTTGAACAATGCCTCCTGTGCTTTATTTCTCTCAGTTCACTTCAGTTATAACTTGTGCCACAGAGAAAGTTACCTGACAGGTGTACATTCTATGGTGAGTACTATCCAGAGTGCTGCCAGTCTTGTGATGATGTCAGGTATGTTTGTGCTAAACTAATTTTTTCCCTTTTTTCCTTAGGTAGTGAAATGTGTTTGCTCACTGCTGAGTGGAGAGCAAATGGGAAAGAAGAAAATATATGATATTGAAATAAGCTGATAGTAAATTAAATGTAGTCAATGGATATATGTAACAATGGCCAGAACAAGAAGTTCTTTCAAGTGGCACATTTATCCTTTTCATGTCTCATTACAACATCAGAAATGTACTTTGTGGAACACATTATCAAACTTGCATTTAATGACTGATAATGTGCAAGTGGACAGACAAAAACTCACATAGTGACAAGAGTTGCTTTTTAAACAACAGCACAGTAGTATCACAAAATGTAATGAAATATGTCTTCAGACCACCTTCTGTTAAATTATAAGTTAATTGGATTCAAACCATACATCAGCTGTCCTTTTTCTCTAAGGTCATTGTGTTTATACATTGTGCCACAGAGAAAGTTACCTGACAGGTGTATTTTAGTCATTGCATAGTATCCAGAGTATTTATGGCCATGCAATACCACCAGGCTTGGAAGCACTATATAAGGTAGCCTAAATTAAAATTTTTACTTTTTTCTTTAAGCTGTGAAAATACATTTTACACTGCCAAGTGGTGCACAAATGCAGAAGGCAATATTTATCAGAAGTAATCACACAACATTTTTGAGATAATTTGAAGGAACAAGAAATGAATCACAATGTATATCTAGCAATGAGCAGACCTACTGCTGCATTAAACTGATATATTCAGCTTTCTCACATCTCCTTGCCACATCAGTACTATCATGTATGTCTCACAATATCAGGACTTTAGATAACATGGGAATGGAGAAGGGCACAGGGAACAGCAGAAATATTTCATTGTTTACACAGCACACACAATATTGCCATAATTTCAAATGACTTATCTGTCTGTCACTTTTAGTCAGTACTGACCTTACTTAAGCTTCCCAACTCAACGCATTCATACAACAAAATTAGTGTCAAGATTCATTATGACTTCCCTCAGTAAAATTATCTGTGAAGAGGTTTTGAACCCTGCATCACCTGTACTGTTTCTCTAAGCTCACTACATTTACACATTAGGCCACAATTTGAATTTCTTCACTCAGTACTGTCCTGACATCAGTTTTAATTGTACTATTGATGGCAGTCCAAATATAATTTGTAATGTTTTGTCTTGGGCAGTGAACTGCTGTTCACTGCTGCAGACCGCTGCCATCAATGGAGAACAATGCCAAATAGTGAGCAAACAATAAAGGAAAACATTGGAAGCAAATACTTTAAATGTACATTTCTGATGTTCAATCAACTTTGTTATCTTGCAACAGGAACCTGTATGGATTTGAACATTTAAACTAGAGTATTAAGAACAATGATTGAAGAGGGTTTCTCATATTTGCCACAGACAAATAAATATATTGGCAAGGAGAAAAAGTGTTTAGATGTACTGAAAATGTGGCATTGTATCAAGTCACACTGAAAATGAAACAGAAGCAAGTTATAGAAGTCTTTTCTCATTTGACAGTAAATGTCTGGATGATCGTGATATTGCCAACAGTTAGGATACCCATGTACTCACACAATGTTAAAAAAAGAGTGCAAACACCACAGATGCATTCCTCTATTTCTGTATGGAGCCTCATTCCATTATCTATGCTTTCTCCAAAGCAGTTCTATTTTGATATGAACAACATTACTTGGTAAGGGCAGTATCTATGATCTTTAAAACCAACATTTGAAAGTTAGGAATGTTGCTCTCCTAAATCAGTCAATGTACTTTCAGACTTTTTGTAAACCTCTTCTCCCTGACACACCCTCAGTAAGTGTACATCAAAGAGAGGAGACTGTGAAACCCTGATTGTTCCTGCATCAGACAAATCATAGACACTTGCAAGCCATTAACAGTCAACACTTCTCAATGATCATCCTTGCAGTGCTAGGGCATGTGCATGTAATCATATAGCTCTTTAGATTATGTTTACAATCCCTACACTTTAGTGCAGATTAGAGTATTCAGAAATGCTACTGATTTACCACCTCAGCTGCATACTCACATTGCTCACAGGGCTGACTCTGCACCATATAAAGGAAATTGCATGTATAATGCCCACCTTTTGTAAACTTATTTACTTTATATACTCCTTTATTGTCAAGGTATGTTGCTATTTCTTACATAATGCTTTTAGTGTAACAATAAAGGGTAAATGACTATGCCTGCCCAAAAACATTTTTTACCTTAATGTTTCTCCATTTCTTTTGACATAGCCCAGGTAAATCAGTTATGTCTACATTATGAAAGGTATGCCACAGAATGCTACCTCACCTATATTTTGTAGGCTGCATTTAGTTGTTACTTATACAGTTATTGTATGTGATTGCATTATAACTTTGTAGCAAGGTCTGGCATTTTTACATATGTTAGCACAAAGAAAAATGTGTTATATTTGTGATTTCTACCTGACTGCCTTCCACAGCAGTGGAAATAGCACTAATAATAGTTGTCTTACATTTCTACTGCTACACTGTGACTTGTTATTCTTGATGCTGCAATATATTACACAGTTACCCAAATCTGTGTTATCTCTATCACAGAACTGTTATACATTGTTGCTATTTCATTTAGTATGTATATTTTTTGAAGGGGGCTGCCCTAACTTGTGTGTAGTCAGAGGGAGCATTACCTTCTAAAGTGTTGCATGTATGATGGACGCTTGCATTGATATACAACTGAGTTTACAGTCATCCTGCTTGTGTATTATACATTTAATTATGTGTGTGTTTTCTGTTTCATCTCATATAGGGTTATGACCTCCAAGAAGAAATCATTACTCTGCAAGCCACCATGCATTGATGCCAAAAATGACATTATCCAGGCCTTATGTCACTATGAAGATTTTCTGTCAGGGAAAGGTAGAGGTGACTAATCTGCCCCAAAGAAGATATGGCAACTGGTGGTCAATGACATCAATGCTGATGGAGGGCATGGAAGAAGTTAGTCCCTAATATGGCACCAGGCAAGTGATATGGTAACCTCTGCTCACTCTAGGATGGCTGTAGATGCCCAGGAACGGGTGGCTTTGGGGGGGGAGGGGGGTCCTACTACCAAACCACCATCTGAAATAGAGGAGTTCCTGTCTACTATCAGAGATCCAAATAGCTCAGCAGAGGGTTCACAAACAATCTTTGATGTTGGCATTGATGTGGACAACAGACCAAGAGTGTTTCAAGCAGTCCTTTCAGGTATATAAATGCAGGTGTTACTGTTATAACTTTATAGGCATATAACCTAGATGTTTGATATACACACACAGACACACACGCACACACACACACACACACACACACACACACACACACACACACACACACGCACACAAGCACGCACACACACGCACACACACGCACACACGCACACACGCACACACACACACACACACACACACACAGTGATAAGTATGAGTCAGATGACTCAAAACCAGAGACATAGAAGAGGGTGTTTGGTGTGGGGGGGTGTGATACCCCTGCACTGGCCCAGTAATCAAGGAGCACCAATCCTCACCACTGGCAACAGTGAGGAATGTACACAATGGGAGGATGACAATTACACACACAGTAAAGTGCAATTTCCCTTAAGAACACACATAGATCACAGTCAGTCTGGGGCTGGTTTTTCTCTCTTTCTCCAGATCCCAAATATGACTCCCCACTGGCATAGCTATAGGGTTAAGACCTCAGCTGAGTGGCTAAGCTAAGACCTCCAGCACCCGCTCTGTTCAACCAGTCCTTCATGGCCCTGCCCAAGTAGCTGACACACACACACACACACACACACACACACACACACACACACACACACACACACACACACTTTGAGATTTGATTTATATACAAGCACACACATGCATACCTGGGGAAGGCTGGCACAAATTTACTAGCTATGCCCTCTTTTGCCCAGACTATAAGGTAGTTCCAGCTGCCACCAGCCAACTCTTTATCAGCTACTTTTAAAGCCCTTAACAAAGGATGTCCAATCCTACTGTGTAATGTTAGTAATAATCCAAATGGTAGTTTTGACCAAGTGCCAAGCTATTAGGAGTGGCCTGTACAGTATCACCAATAGATATGCCAATACTCTAAGAGTTTAGATATGTCTCACAAATTTTATCCATGAAAATAGGTTTAAATATATTTAATAATGAAAGAACAAGACAATACTCAATTAATCAACACAGTTACTTTAGAATTCAAAATCACAGAAAATATTTTAAAACAGCATTGCATTATAGTCTCAATTAAATACAGAAAACATCTAAATTAATCTATACTATATTCCTATCTATATCTAAGAGAGAGACTATACCCTAAGACTTACTTACAGCAAGTGCAGATGATAATGATGAATGGATGTTCTTGCTAGGTCCAAGACAAAATACAAAATGCACAGTCTCTCTCTCTCTCTCTCTCTCTGAGAAAGTTCTTAAATTAGTATCACATTTTACTGCTGGGTTAGCCTGAATGACATGACTTTTTCAGACCTGACTTCAGTTCCCAGGCTAAAACAGAAACTAATAGAATTTTAACATATCTGCATTAAAAATACATCTCTCAGATGTTTGCAGATCTTGGAAGTCATAAAACAAGAAAAAAACACTTTACATTTTAAACCTAATTACTTTTCTTTCAAGAAATAGAAAAACTTCTAGCTCTAGACATTGTGCCTGCTATTGAACTGAAACTGAGAGATAACATATTTTGTTTATGTCTCAGCTATAAAGTAACTTAACCTCAACTATTCTTAAGTTTTGCAAGTTAATCTTCTGTGTTCCAGCAGGTATGCTGTGGTTACATTCTTGAAGCTCAGTACATAACATACAGTTCTCTATAAATCATATCAATATTCACAAATGACATAAAATTATTTACAAAATTCCAGATAGCTGGGCTGGCAGCGTAACATCCCCAACCTCCAAAAAAAAAAAAAACTCAAGCTAGTTTTTCAGGTCTCCCCTGAAAAACATTGCTTGAGAGGATTGAGCCTATCTGGGAATACCTTACCCCATTCCCTGCCTTGACAGCCATTCTGTGTTGGCATTGCTAACCCCACTGCAGTGCTGCACTGTCATATCATATGCTTGCAACCCTAGGCTCCACCTTAGTAACTTGGTATTTTGCTGGTTGGCTCGATGTAACCATGTTAGGGGATTGTGATCTGTAACTACAGTGAATTTCCTTCCATACAGATAAGGCTGAAGTTTCTGTAGTGCCCACACTATGGCTAGACATTCCTTTTCTACAGCTGCATAATATTTCTCCCTCGGTTGGAGCCTATGAATGAGATAAACCCCTGAGTGCTCTTCTCCCTCCGAAGAAATCTGGCTAAGTACAGCCCCCACCCCATGGTTTGAAGCATCCACATGCACAACAAATTATTTGCTGTAATCTGGACTGGCTAACACAGCGGGTCCTCTCAAAGCTCCTTTAACTCATTCACTCCATGGAGCTCAGGAAGTTTGCACTGTAACTTCCAATGGGTGCAGATTATGCCTTTTAACAGAATCAAATTATGTCCTCACATTTCAAACAAATATTCATATCTCTGAAACCATAGGGGTTATGAAAGAAGTATAAATGGCAAATCCTTAGGAATAAACCATTTTTATAGTGGTATTCTTTAGGTTATAGATCTTAAACTGAACTTTATAAGTTACAGTAAACACAGTATTATATTTGTAATAGTTTGTAAACAACTTATAATATCTCAGCAACTACTTAAGTTACGTACATACCGTCAGCAGCATTTTATTCATCTAGCTGAAAGCTTTATTATAAATCTTAGGAGTTCTGTCTGTGTTACTTGGTTTTTGAGATATTTTGAAAAAATTGAACATTATATCAATATAAATTAATATCATAAAATCAACAGTTAATATCTATTTACCTAGACTAGACAAAGATCAAATATCAATGCAGTTGAGTTTATCACTGTGTAAGCTTTAAGATAAAATCTTTTAAAACATTGTACATAACATGGTTTTGGAATTATTGATGCAAATATGAATAAGCAATATTTGACGCCCATAGGTGTCAGCAGGAGTTAACTGCAGATGCACCTGGAGGCGTCATTCAGATGTAATGAGTTAAGCTCCTTGAATGCCTTCTCACATGCTGGGGTCCACATTGTTTTCCCTTGTCAAGTCTGTGAGGGGAGCAGCTATGGTACTATAATTGGGAAAAAACTTTCTGTAGTACCTCCCTATCCCTAAGAATGCCCTCACCTGCTTTTTGGTAACAGGGGCAGGCCGTGCCTGAATGGCTTCCACTTTGACAGGTTCTGGCCTGATCTTACCACTCTCCACTATATGTCCCAGGTAGGAAACCTCTGTCATACCCACCTGAAATTTACTGGGCTTAATAGTCAACCCTGCCCTCTGTAGTCTGCCCAGCACTTCCCTGACATGCTGAAGGTGCTCTTGCCAGGAATGGCTGTAGATGGCAATATCATCTAGGTAAGCAAGGCAAAATCTCCTGCTCCTGCTAGGATCAATCTACCAGCCTCTGAAAAGTCGTGGGGGCATTTTTCATCCCAAAGGGCACATTTGAGAACACATACAAGCCAGAAGTAGTCACAAAGGTTGACCTCTCTCTAACACTGGGAGTCAAGGGCACCTGCCAGTAACCCTTGGTAAGATCAATAGGGATAAGATACTCAGCCCCACCCAGCTGTTAGAGGACTTCATCTGTCCTAGACATGGGGTAAGCATCTGCCTCTGTCAGACTATTTAATTTCCTATAGTCCACACAGAACCTGGTGCTGCCATCCTTCTTTGGTACTAGCACCTCTGGGGAGGCCCAGGGATGGCTGGACTCCTGAATTACCCCTAGTTCCGACATTTCCTGTACCTCCTCCCTCAGAGTCTGTTTGACTCTCTCAGGCACCCTATAAGGGGCCTGCTTAATAGGCATTTGGGGTCCTGTATCCACATGGTGCTGCACCACGTGGATGCACCCTGGTTTCCAAGTGAACATATCCCCAAACTCCTGCAACACTTCTCGGATTTCTCAAACCTGGGTAGGGAACAGCTGATGGGGCACTGCTACCCCTTCCACTGAGGTGTCAGTTCGAGTCTCACTGAGATCAGTCACCAGATCCCCCTCAGACTCCTCCTGCTACCCATTGCAAATACTCAGCACAAGGGCTTCCCTATCATGATAAGGTTTCATCATGTTAACATGGTACAATTCGTGCCCCTGCCTCCTGCCTAGCACTTCTACTATGTACTTAACATCACTGATCTTCCTTACCACCTTGTAGGGTCCCTCCCAAGCTGCCTGCAGCTTGTTGTGTCTAACAGGAATGAAAACCAGTATCTGCTGGCCTGCAGCATACTCTCTAGCATTCCTATCATACCAGACATTTTTCTGCTGCTGGGCTTCTGCCAGGTTCTCCTGGGCCAAGCCCATGAGTTCCCTGATCCTTGTCCTGAGGTTTAGGACATATGCCACAACAGATTCCTTGTGAGATTCACACTCAACCTCCCACTCATCTTGAATCAAATCTAGAGGTCCCCTCACCCTATGCCTATACTGCAACTCAAAGGGTGAAAATCTGTGGATTCCTGGGGAACCTCTCTATAAGCAAACAACAGATGGGGAAAATATTTGTCCCACTCCCTCTTAAACTGGTCTGCAAATGCCCGTACCATGGACTTGAGTGTAGAGTATAACCTCTCACCAAGACTATTAGTCTGGGAATGGTAGGAGTAGTCTTTAGGTGTTTCACCCCACAGTACTTCCGCAGACAAGCCAGCAGGTCTGATGTGAAATTGCCACCTCTGCAGTCAGTATTTCCTCTGGAAAACCTACCCTGGTTAAAATCTCTAACAAAGCATTTGCCACATTTTCTGCCTCAATGGAGGACAGAGCCACCGCCTTGGGGTATCTTGTAGCATAATCTACAACAACTAGGATATACTTTTTTCCTGTGGAATTTGAGGTACTCAGAGGCCCCAAAATATTCATAGCTACCCTCTGAAATGACTTCTCAATCACCGGCAAAGGCATGAAAGTAGCATTCACCTTGTCTCTTGCTTGCCTACATTTGGGTACTGCTCACAGGTCCTGCAGTACTCTTGTAACATCTCTGGAAATTCCAGGCAAAAAAGTTCACCATAATATGTCTATTTCTATGTTTTATGCCCATACGACCTGCAAAGGGAATATCATGGGCTATGGCTAGAACTGCCAGATGGTAGGCTCTGGGCACTACTAACTGCTGTATTCTCTCACCCTCTAGCCCTCCCTCAGGGGTCTACTCTCCATACAGTAACCCTTTGTGCCAATATACAGATCCCCCCTTCCCTTGAGAATCAGGTGCCTCAGCCTTGTAATGTAGGTCTGAAAGCTGAGCCTGTCTCAACTCTCTCTTTGTAAACCTTCCCAGCTACCCTTCTACAGGAAGTCTGGTATCATCTGACATCTGTGCCTCACTGTTGGCCTGGGTACTACTACCACTCACCTCTACCCTTACAGTCACTATGTCCAAGGGAACATCAGTACCCACAAGCAGCTGTGGCTCAGCTTCAGTCTCACTGCTACTCTCTGAAGTAACCATCTCACCAGTCCTGGCTGCAAGTGTGTGGTCTGTCTGTCTCCCCCCAGGCTACCAGACCCACATACTTGTCTCCAAGCCTGACTGCATGCAACTGCATGCACACACGGCACTGCATAATCAAAATCATTCCCTATCAAGATATCTGCAGGGATATCCTCAAACACACCTACTTGCTGGCTTCCTTTTCCACCCTCCCAGTCAAGGTGAACCCTAGCCAAAGGTATTTGGAATGGGATCCCTCCTAAAGCTCTGACTGGAGTATACTGCCCAAGTAAGTAGTGCTTCTGTTTAACCATTGCAGGCTTCACAATGGTTAGGTCAGAGGCTGTGTCTCTCTTAGCCATGGCCTCTTTCTCATTCACTAAGATAGGATATAGCCTCTTGTGGTAGTTTGGTACCCTTGTTGTCAACTTACTGTTGGCATTTTGTCATTCCCACTTACTGGCTCTCCCAGCTTTTGTTCCCCACCTTCCCTCCATGGACATCTATATGCTACATGGCCCCACTTGTTGCATTTAAAACATTTAACCGTTGGTCCTGGACATGTACCTGGACTAGTGGCTTCCCCTGTGACTGGTGGACTCTGTTGGTGCAGTCTGGGCTGCCCACCATGGGTTTCCTTAGACCCGTGAGCAGCACTGGGTGTCCCTTTCCTATGCAGTGATGCCCTGTTTGCTAGGTATAGGTCTCCCATCTTCCCCAACTCATCTGCAGTATTTCATTGTCTATCAGCTAACCAGATTCTCATGTCCTCAGGAAAGGTGCTAAGGGCTTGTTCTCTCACCAAAAGGTCTGCCAGCCCTTCAAAAGTGGTGACCTGACACTCACCCAAATGTGAAAATAAGTGCTTAGTTCAGCAATATATTCAAACACACTTTCATCTGCCTTGCATCTATGCTCACAAAACTTTTTCCTATAAGCTTCAGGTGTTAACTTAAAACATTCTGAAAGACAGTTCTTTACAATATTATAAATTAAGCAATCAGTATCAGACAATTTAGAAATAACAGTTACAGCTTTAGCATGGAGTTAGGGGGTCAGGAACTATACCCAGAGCCCTTGGTCAACATTATACTGTTTACATACCCTCTCAAATATATGAATGAAACTATCAAAATTATCCCTCTCTGTAAATTGTGGAAGACATTTACTGACCTTTGTTGCTTCTGGGGTTCAGTTACTCCCTTCCCCATTACCTACATGACTCTGGCAAAGAGTCAGCATCTCCTTTTCATGTTGTCTCTGCCTCTCATTCTCCTCAGCTTCCAGGTGTTGCAGTTTCTTATTTTCCATTGCCTTCAGATGTTGCAGTTTCTCATTTTCCTCACTCTCAAAGATGTCTCAGTCTCTCTGCTGCTTCTGTTTCCAAATACTTGGCCTCCAACTCAAGTCTCTTTAACTCCAGATGGATTTTTAAGTCCTCTGTGGAAAGGTTGAAATTTTCTGATAGTTGTATATCTCCAAGGCCAGTCTGATTGTCCTCCTGGTTGCTATCCTGTGATGCAGTTGTGACTAAAGCTGCAATAATTTCTGCCTTAGTCAGGTTGGCATGCACCAGTCCCCTTAGTCTGGCATATCTCAGCCAACTGGCTCCTTGTCAGCTTGCCATACTCCTCTGCTGATATGCTTGCCTGCTCTCCCTGACTAACTAAGCTAACAAAAAAAATTAAAACAATTGTGATGAGAAACTCTGAATGTTCACTGTGTGGCTGATTGAGAGTACAAACACCTTCAGTGACCACTGTACACAGGCTACAGGAGTTCAATATCCACACCACTACAATCCAATTAATTTGTGATGGGGCTATCTCACCACTGTCAACCAATTAATATGTGATGTGAATATCCTTCCACTGCCAACCATTTACCATGTGACACCCCTGCACTGACCTAGTAATCAAGAAGCCTCAAACCTCACCACTGACAGCAGCTAGGGGACATACAAACTGGGAGGATGGCAAGTACACACACACACAGTAAAGTGCAATTTCCCCTAAGAGCACACAAAGATCACAGTCAGTCTGGGGCTGGTTTCTCCCTCTTTCTCCAGATCCCCAATAAGACTCCCCAATGGCACAGCTATAGGGTTAAGCTCACAGCTGAGGGGCCAAGCCAACACCTCCAGCACCTTTTCTGTCCAACCAGTGCTTCATGTCCCTGCCCAAATAGCTGACACACACATTTTGAGATTTGATTTATATACAAACACACACACACCTGGGCAGAAGGGGGCATAGCTAGTAAACCTGTGCCAGGGTGTGTGTGTGTGTGTGTGTGTGTGTGTGTGTGTGTGTGTGTGTGTGTGTGTGTGTGTGTGTGTGTGTGTGTGTGTGTGTATTTCAGCAGAGGTGCCTGAGTCATACCGCAGTGGACTTTGTGATGTGTCTAGACACTGGAACTTTGATCTAAGCAATCCAGACACATATTCTATGATACTCTTAGTTGAATGTGGGCCTCATTGTATCCTTGTTCAATGGGGTTGTGTGGGTTTCTCATGGGTGTCAGGAGCCATGGCTCAATTGCATAGCCTGCATCCCCTACTAGATACCCTTGAGGAATGTCACCCCTAGCAAACCTGGTGTACAGTTCACAGGTGTGCCATATGTGTGAGTTGTGGAAACTGCCTGGGTTACCTGCAAGATTGTAGATGATCCCTTAAACATTACAGACAGCCTGACAGTTTATAGATTGGAAACTCTTTCTGTTGATATACCCCCTTTCCCATTTTCCACCCAGGTGGGGCTTTTATTTCTATGTGTGTGTGTGTGCAATCAGTGTCCCACAACACTTCAGGTAAGTATGTTATTGCACAGAATTCCTGCATGGCTCTTGTTCTCTTGTGTGGGGTGCATGGGCAACTGATGTGATTCCTTGCAAATACTAGCATTGCATTTAAAACGGATGTAATATTCTGGAGGCCTGTGACACCACTAATATATCCTCTGTGGGTCTGTGGAAAGCAACAGTAGCTAGTATACTTAATGCTAAACATGCTTTTTTTCCACTGGGATGGTTTCTCCACAATGTCCTTAGCACCTGAGGTGGGGGTGGCAGAGGTTGATTATTTCTACCAGTGTTTCCTTGTTCACCCTATATCTCCCATCAATGTCTGTGTCATGCAGTCCATAATTAGTCAAACGGGGTCTAAGCATCCTTTTTCCTCTTCTTACCCGAGGTCTGGCAGCAGAAACAGCACTCTGACTTAAAGCCTGTTGCACATACAGCATAATAATTGCAGCAGAAACAACTTACATGCTTTTTTCTAAGTGCAATCACGCTGTAATCTAAAGAGTATTAGAGTACAGGGCAAAAGGTCTACAATGAGTGCACACAATTGTTTTATAGCTTCTAGAATAGCTCCGCTAAATTGGATTGGTTAATCAGCATCTACTTTGGCTCTTCATATTGTCATTAGCATATTCTGCCATTTCTATTTGTTTGGTGGCTCTACACATCATGTAGAGCTGTTTAATGAATACCAAATAGCGAGTGATCGTGTTGGCGCCAGGCCACACTTCCAACACAATCGCTATAGTTTGTGTAGCTGTTAATGAATCCAGCCCCTGTAGTGCAAATGACATTCTAATTTTCACTTTTTTTCTTGATGCTCAAAACTATGAAAAACATTAATAATTTACAAACACACTTGTCCATGTGCACATGCAAATGAACATCAACTGAGTTTGACAAATGCTACATCAGATAAGCCCCCTCCCAAATACTGCATCATATTGTTAATATTGGAAAATGCACCAAATTATTTAATTTAGGAACAGAACTTAGTGTCTTTAAATCTGCATACAAGTGTGGACTCTGCTGATCCCCATTTAACTATATAACACATGTTACAGCAACAGAAAAAGGATGTGATGCATTTTCTTTTCATTTTTTTTAATCTGAATTCCAAAAAGAGGTCTCATAAGAAACTGGATGAACATTTAAGGCAATGATTAGTAAATGAGACAAAACAGCTTTGAAAAATACAAAAGAAAGGCAGCAGAACAAAGGAAGAAAATGGCTGGAATTGTTCAAAATATATTTGCTGGGAAAAGAAGTAAAAGAAGGGATAAGTTACACATGCACTCCCCGGGATTCATGAAGCTCGGCGCAAGGCAGGCGTAAGGCCTGCGCCAGCCGTGCGGCATATATATGGTGTAGTAGCACCATATGCATATTAATGAAGGTGCGCTGCCACCACATCCACGTGCATAGGAAACATGCACGAGTGCATGGGGCGTTTCTAAGTTGCGGCCGGAGGCATGTCAATGTCGTCTGTCGATGAGCAACCTAAACTGCTGAATGTTATAGTCTGCCTGCAATAGTAATCACACCTATCAGTGTCCATGGATAATAAAACATATGCAAAGCATGCAAGACAGTTCCTGGACACACAAAATTGAGAATCAAACAGAAATGCATGCAACACAATATGAGTTTCCATCCTTGGAACAAATGATATTTAAAATCGTGTGTCCGTAATGTACTGCATTGTAAGTAGTTATACCCAGTGGAAGTGAAGCGCATCATGTCAGCGCGATGCCAATACACACTTCCAGCCCCATGGGCAGCATCACCAGCAGTCCTACATTGGTAGTGATACTACACAGCTGGGCAGTTGTGGCCATATAACAATCGTAAAGAAACCTGACAGTCCATATTGTATACCAAAATCACACAAACATATGAATATTAAAATGTGCAATACACATGAACAGGAACATAACCAGCACATACACATAGGATGGTATATGCGGAACCGGGACATCCAAATGCAGAACCCATGCATGCATAATGCAATACGCAACCTCCCCTGTATAGCACATAACCCGCACCCATGTCCGAATGTCCACCAAATCCAGGTACCAGCCTTGCGCAGCCGTACACCTACACATAGCGAGTATTACCCATATGTAGTAGGAAGTATCGCCCTAGGCAGTGTCAGGATTGCAAACTATGTATCCCACATTTGTAAACATCCCATCACAGTTTCATAAATCCAAATGCCCACGCGTTCATGTTTTGGCAAAATGTGTGTACATCCCGCGTGGGATAAGTAACCTGTTTAAACATCAGAGTTGTTTACACGCCACGATGTCTAGTACTGTACACATCTGGACAAAAGTTGTATGTGTAGTCACGGTACTGTTCAGTTTCTAGACGGACATGCAAAACATACTACGCAGCACGGAACACCTGTCCACCATGCAGGTCTCTCCACATGAATTATCGACAGAATATATTCTACTCAATCACATACTGACACCACACCTCTCAACCTATTACAGCAACAAAATCTGGACAAAGCCTAAAATGATGGGTGGGCAAATAGGGACAGATGTAAATACTGCTCTCACAAACTTCGAAAGTTCACAGAATAATAGTATGTACATTAGCATGAAATGTTGTGAAGGATGTGGGGTAGTCCCCGAGTATTACAGAGGTCCATACATATTTACAGTAACAAACCTTCACATTTGTTTACTGTACTACTGCATACCTGTAGTTAATTCATGTCCAAAATAATAATCCTCATATGAATGAATACAGGAAATAGTCAAATGTGAATGGGAACACCCCTCACTGTGGATTATGTATTGTAACCACCCCCACCCATATTATGTATTGCCAACATAAAAAGCTGCTGACAGGTGCCCAAACACCTGTGTCTGTAAACACAGGTAAAATGTATAAAATGGACAAACTCTGCCCATGTGCTTTGTCTGACATTTGAACACGGTCAGGGCAGTTCCGTTCACCAGGCGGACAAGCCTAAACCCAGATCACCACATGAACACCCTGACAATCAAAGACTTGTATGTGCCAGGACTATAAGCCTTGGAGTTCTGAATATCCCTGGAGTGATTAAATATGCAGCGTGGGTCCAGAGCAGAAGGGAATAGGGAATGTGTAATATCTAGTACAGCATTTTTCCCAGCAGGAGAATGAATGCCTGTGTTGTAAGTGAAGCAGAGAGGCATATGTTAATGTAGCTATGTACTATGGGTATGCATATAAATGAGTCAGAACACCAATAGTATAGTGGTTACAGCATCCGGCCAATGTAAATGCAGTCCCGGTTCAACTACGACTACAGCACATATAATGTTAAAGTGTAATGAATGCGTCTGTGCTGTACAGACATTTAAATATGTAAAGGTGAACGTGTGTTTCGCATATGTCCGTTAATCGGATTACAGATATTTTACTGGCACTGTCACAAGTAATAAAGCCCACGTAAGCACAAAGACTTAGTAAACATATGTAACCCACAATAAGGATATGCAAGTGTGCCTGCGCGTGTGTAATCCACTCACAGCATAGCAAATGAATGCTGTTTTCTACATGTTATTTCTATATATGGATATATACATTTGTGTATAGATATATATCCACAGACTTAAACTAAATAAATATATGAAATAAAGAATGTACAGACATATATATATATATTATATATATACAAACACATACAACATTAATTTATATATACATAACAAACATATAAACATATGTCCTTGTAGATATAACACATGTACATAAATAGGTTACATCATAGCTATTATGGATAGACATACAGACATGCAATAAAGATAAATACACTGCTGCTTTCCAAACCATTGCCCGGAAAGTACCAGTGTGCCAGATCTGCAAGTTCTACTCTTTAAACATGGATATAGGTGTCCTTTGCAGGACCCCAAAAATTGTGAATCTATACAGGTACCGTCCTGTAATGATTGCTGCAAAGAAGTGTCATCCGCAACTACAATATAGCTGTACATGCAACAGTAGCTTGTGCAAGTGTAATAACACATGGGTTGACAGAATGTATGACATATGTCCCGATACACGGAGAGTGGATAGTGCTTAGAAGTGTCTTCATACTTTATTATCGCTCACATTAAATATGTCTTATGACTACTGTGGAGGGGTGTCAGGTATGGGAATCATGGGTATGCAATAATGGGCCTAGGTGCCTAGGTGTTGGTTGGCACAGATTTATTAGGTCTGCCCCATGGGAGTGATTAATATTCCTATGTGGGTATAGCACACGCCTATATCTCCCAAAAATGAAGAACCCATCTACTGGATATTGTGTAAACCATTGGAGGAAGACGTAGGGACTTATATCAGTGTCTTGTAAGCGATTATCATGGACGTACATGCGTACGACTAAGATGGTAACCATACCTCTCAACCTTTCAGAATAAGACATCTGGACAAAGGCATTTTAAAATAAGTACAAATAGGGAATATTTTAAATATTCCTCTTACAAAGTTACAACATTGATAGAATAATGGATCATTCATTAGTATGAATGTTTTGAGGGTTAGTGATTATAAACTACTAATGTCTGTCATTATTGTCTAACTCCACAGTCCCTAATGACTTGCCACTAAATTACCAGAAAGGCACAATATTATGAAAAAAGAAACAAAATTATAAATCTAAGTTCGGGACATTTACCCAAAATGTGTACAGTTGAGAGGTATGAAGGTAACCCTATCCTAAATAAATGTACAGAACTAGTGAGATTAGGTGGACAGGTGTGAAGAAAGTTGTGATGACAAATGACAAAACATGTATAAGTCAAAAGCATGTACCTCGATAAATGTGATGAATACGTATGCCCTGTGATAGTCAATGTGGAAGGTTAATAGAAACAAAATAAATGTGTCCCTCAGTGTGTTATGCAGTGTCCCCGATACAGTGTTCAGTCTCCCACACTTGCATGTGAGTTCTGCCACTGACGGAAAGTGCAAATACCGGCGAACACATAAGGTAGATGATAGCAGAATATGTTTTGATTAGCACCTGTTGGCTTTTGTGAGGAACACAACACTCTGGGTGGGTGTGTCCTACAAAAGGAATGTAATGGCATCTGGCCTGTGATTTCTTCATATATTGTGTGTAGTGGTGTAATAAAATGATATATCTTGTATCAGAAACAGATACATGTTATAGGAAACAGTATTATCGACTATACTACTACAAGAAAAATCTGAAGGTATGAAAAGCGCTGAAGTAGTCAGTTTAGTATTGACCGCAGGTATGTGTTGACTTGTCAAATGTCACAGCTGTATATATAGTCCCTATAGGGCTGTCACCTCTACAAATGATGAAAGTGGGAGCTGCTCTGTAGAAATGTCAGACGTAGCAGGTCAAAACATACCTACAGCCATGCATACTCCACAAATAGATATATTATCACATAGCAAAGCTTAGGCCAGGATTCACAAAGCCTTGGCCGGCGTGTATGAGTAGAGTAAGAGTAGAGCAAGGCAAGACGTCTGCCGAGCTAGTCAGCAATATCCTGTAGGGGCATGTAAGACAGCCCCTAAAACGAACGTTGCACGGACAATGTTAGGATATGCAAATTACCCCATTTGTAGGTGAAAGCTATGCAAATGATGTAAAATTTGCGATACATGAAACAGTAAGCTGTCCACGCAAGAGTAGAGTTATGTGCAGGAATGTACCCGGATGTTAACCGAGTAATGTTCTGCAAGTAGCTAAACGGAGCAATGTCAGCTGCAAATAAAGGATGAATTTAGTTGAAGAAGCATGCCAATGGCCAAATATAAGGCCAGTAGCATGTTTTTCCATTGGAAATTAATAAAACTCTAGTTGTCCTCCCCCGATCTCCGGTATTTAAGCATAGCGCAGCGGCGCGAATATGCGCTGCACTTACAAAACAAGAAAAATATGTAAAATATACATACAAATTGTAATGTTAGTTAAAAGTTAGTTCACCATGCAGGTGGATGGCAAGCTGAAGACAACATGGCTACTGAGTAGTGGTTGCTATGTGTGGAAGCGCACTTTCAGATATGTAACCAAGCATTAGTAGGCAATCCTATGCAATTGAGGCTGAGGATAGTGAATCACAATTAGTCATGCCATATGGGCCAAGCCTCTACAGTGTAAGAGTAGGTTAAGGGGACTATCAGTGTAGAAGATAGGTGACAACATGAGTGTGTATGTATAAAACACTGTAATTTTATTGGAGCAGTGTGTCACATGTTTGCTGTCAGTTACTCATCAGTGGAAGAGGCGTGTTATGATTTATCCTAGGTAAAGTCAGGAAACTGAAGGTGTATGCCATGGATATCACTGAAGCTTCTTGCAAACCTGCTTACAGTGTGTTTGCGCCTGTGCGCGCCTGTAAGCCCGAGTAAGCATGTGTGCACGTGTGTCTGCCAGTGTGCGCGCGTTGAGGAACGAGTAAGCTAGTGTAAGATTGTTGAAGCCCGTGTAATGTTGTGTAAGCCAGTGTAAGTGTTTGTACGCATGTATAAGCCTGTGTGCACGCGTGGAAGTGGATGTGCACTTTACTGTGCTGCTATGTGCGGTGCTGCTCACTGTGGAAACAGACAGTGAAAAGGAAGGTAAACAAATAGCAGTAAGTTAACCAAGGAGAACTACCACAGCTAGCAGGTGAAAACAATCAGAATGAACATATTACACAGCCAGTACAGTAGGCCAGCACAGCACAGCACTTACAACTCTACAAACAGCATTCCACCATGTTTTTCTCAGACACACTGCAACACTGTAGTATACTAAGAGAAGTGAAAACTGAAAAAGCTTAACTGAGACAACATAATGTTAGGGGCTGCCATTGCTATTATACGTCAACATATGCAACATGCGGAGGGTTGTGCCAATGTGAATGCTGCTCAGCAGCACACAGTGAGTAGACGGAGAAGAGTGTGCAGGCACAGGGTAACCTACCAGGGGCTACATGAGCCAGAGATAGTAGAGCGCTATAGAGTGGACAGAGACCTCCTGCAGAAGATTGTGGAGCTGTGCAGGCCATGTCTCACACACAGAACCAACAGAGGGAAACCCATCCCAGTGGAAACCAAGGTATGTGTTGCCCTAAGGATACAAGCAACAGGTACCTTCCAGAGATCAACTGGTGATATGATGTGGATTTCACAAACATCAGCATCCAGGGTACTGCACCATTTCATGAATGCCATGTCAGCACATGTCAGTGATCATGTATATATCCCCAATTACCGTGAGGTATTGGGCAGCAATATGTGTCTTTTCCACACAATAGTGGAATACCCTGAGTACTGGGTGCAATACACTGCACACACATATGCATCAAAGCACCAGCCAGTGAGTGTGGTAGGGCCTACATCAACCACAAGGGCTTCCCCTCCATGAAGTGGTGGTTTGTGTGTGATGGCCAGCCCATAATACTGAATGTGTGTGCTGGATGCCCTGGAAGCTGCAATGCTTCCTATAAGTGGCATCTGACGCAGCTGTACAAAACATTTGGCAATGGGGACAACCCTCATGGTCACCTAGTGGGGGATGCTGGATGTGCAGTTCAACTGTGGCTGATGACACACATCAGAAATGCACACACACATGAACAGGAATGCCATAATGAGGCACACGCGCAAACAGAAAATGTAATCTAGCATGTGTTTGTGTTGTTCAAGTCACAGTTCTGGTGCCTGGACACATCTGGTGGAGCATTACAGCACTTGTCAACTACATGTACTAGAATTGTCTGTGGCCTAGGTCATCTGTGTCACACACACACACACACACACACACACACACACATGACAGTTTATATACATAGTGTGAGTGACTGTTCATGTATGTGTTTTACTGCAGAACAGTTCAAACACAGCAAAGTCTGTCAATAAAGGACAGTCATCATAGTTGTACAACCACCTTGGTGGATATGCATGCAGACCTCTCATTGCTTATGTGATACAGTGATGTACTTCAAAATACCATTATAAATGCAAATATCAAATGACAAATGACATAGCACTTGTCTATATGTACACATTGTTACCCATTATACATATTGGGGTGTAATACCTATGTGTTACTGTTGGTATAGTATGTGCATTAAATGTGGATAACTAACTCTTTTTAGCCTTATAGGTTTACAGCATGGGTTGGATAACACGTATCTGTCTGTATGATACCCTTGTGTAGAATAACTGTGTCATGTGCAGAATGCATTGTAGGCCACAGTATGAATTTCCAGATGTGGACATGAATATCCCTATTGTCTTTGCTTGTAACTAACATGGCTATATGCCAAACAGTAATGGTCCCAGCAATGTGTGGCGGTCAATACCAGTGCTTACTGGTATAGTATAGTACATGAAGGATCCACATGCTACTGTGTGTCCTACATGTGTGGGTCAGTTGTGAAGATATCATATAACAATTGGTTATTCAGACTGTTGAGGTCGTGTCTACTACCATAATGCAAAACAATCACAGATAGTAACAGTATCACCCACAGCACCGTGTAAAACCATATCAATAACACATGTGTAGACAAGTACAACAATATGTATATTATAATGCATACTGGCTACCAATAGAAACTATAAAGTGTTAACAGTGTGTAATACAGGGCATGTCACCATTCCAATGTGTCCACTATACATGTACATGCAGACAGTGCACCTTCACCATGTTCACAAATAAATACATGAAAATCTGTACTACACACATCACATACAGCACACTCTGAAACACATGCTGCCAATACTACACACGTCAGTCAAATGGCACATGGATGGATAATAAATCTTCAGAATTAACAGTGCTGTACACTATACTACACTGATGATCATAGCTGTAATGCATCATGCCTGCTTACATACACCTAGAAGGAAATCACACTTTGTGTTAACAACATTGTAACATTATTACAGTGCTATGAAGCCAACCTTTGCATCAGCACCATGTTAGTCTGTTCCTGCATCAATGTTACACATTACAAGAGGTGACACAGGTGTCATCATATGCACAGGGTATGTTGTTTCTTTTCCAGAGCCTGTCATTGAGCCATCCAATCAACATGTATGTATTTGTGTGTGTGTGAGGGACAACAGTTTTTGCATGGCCCAATGTTGATGCAATGTGTGTGTGTATGTGTTATCCCTAGCTGTTTGTTTTATGTGTGTGTCTGCATGTACACAGTTTCAGCATGTATCAGCCATATACAGGAGGTTGTGGGACAGTCACAGACTGTACCTGCCAGGCTGTACAGATTGCCATTTCTGGCCATGGACACCCCTCCATGCATTCAACAATATTCCAGTCCTGCACCTGGCAATGTATACACATAATTCTTGGGATCTGTATCACAACCTGTGGATAAATGGGAGTCAGTAATGTTAACCTGATTTGCATAGTATTGTCATTTAATACATAGTTATATGAGCCATACTCATCCTCCAAAGTAATAACCACTGCTGACTGTTGCTGAGATGTGCACATGACCATTTAAAGGTGCTGTACTAACACTGTTTTCAATGTCCCTTGTAATACCCAGCAACAATATAACTGGTCACTACACAACTATAACCCAGGATCACTACAGCACACAGTATGTGCACTATCACAGAGCCATAGCAGATTTAGATACATCCAAGGTGATCACGTACAGATAGTACAGCACATTCAATAGTGATAATATCCACATACATATTACATATATATATATATATATATATATATACACACACACACACACACACACACACACACACACACACACACACTTGGCAGGGTTGGGATTAGAACACAGACCTAACTACCTTATCACACTACAGCATTACGCATGTACAGAACACGCTACCGTGATTACTAGATCACAGCAGTCACACAGGCATAAGTCTAGCTTGCTGACATCAGCATCAAAGGCAAAGACGCCATACGGATTCTATGGAGAGTGAATAGTGTAAAAGCAATGTACTGTTGTCATGCAGCGGGAAACACCCACACACACACACACGTGGCAGGATTGGGATTAGAACACAGACCTAACTACCTTATCACACTACAGCATTATGCATTTAAAGAACACGCTACCAATATTACTAAACACAGCACTCCCACAGGCATACTTCTAGGTGGGTGACATCATCCGCAAAGGCAAAGACGCCGATAGGGAATGTATGTGGTGTGAGGCATCTAAAAGCATTACTGTGTCCCCAGGTAGCTGGAAACACACACACACACTTGGCAGGGATGGGAGTTGAACATACACCTAACTACCTTATCACACTACAGCATTACGCATTTACAGAACATGCTACCGAGATTACTGAACACAGCACTCCCAGAGGCATACTTCTAGGTGGGTGACATCATCCGCAAAGGCAAAGACGCTGATAGAGAATGTATGTGGTGTGAGGCATCTAAAAGCATTACTGTGTC
This sequence comes from Protopterus annectens, assembly GCF_019279795.1. Lineage (NCBI taxonomy): Eukaryota > Metazoa > Chordata > Ceratodontiformes > Protopteridae > Protopterus > Protopterus annectens. The sequence goes on from NC_056731.1 coordinate 438,314,060, forward strand.
CCCAGGCAGCTGGAAACACACACACTTGGCAAGGCTGGGAGTTGAACATACACCTAACTACCTTATCACACTACAGCATTATGCATTTACAGAACGCGCTACCGAGATTACTGAACACAGCACTTCCAGAGGCATACTTGTAGGTGGGTGACTTCATCCACAAAGGGAAAGATGCCGATAGGGAATGTATGTGGTGTGAGGCATCTAAAAGCATTACTGTGTCCCCAGGCAGCTGGAAACACACATACACACAGAGACATACACTTGACAGGGCTGGGAGTCAAACATACACCTAACTACCTTATCACACTACAGCATTACACATTTACAGAATGCGCTACTGAGATTACTGAACACAGCACTCCCAGAGGCATACTTCTAGGTGGGTGACATCATCCACAAAGGCAAAGACGCTGATAGGGAATGTATGTGGTGTGAGGCATCTAAAAGCATTACTGTGTCCCCAGGCAGCTGGAAAGACACACACACACACACACACACACACACACACACACACACACACACACACACACACACACACACACACTTGGCAGAGCTGGGAGTTGAACATACACCTAACTACCTTATCACACTACAGCATTATGCATTTAAAGAATGGTGACATCATCATTACTGTGTCCCCAGGCAGCTGGAAGCACACACACACACCTTATCACACTACAGCATTATGCATTTACAGAATGCGCTACCAAGATTACTGAACACAGCACTCCCAGAGGCATAATTCTAGGTGGGTGACATCATCCGCAAAGGCAAAGACACCGATAGGGAATGTATGTGGTGTGAGGCATCTAAAAGCATTACTGTGTCCCCAGGCAGCTGGAAGCACACACACACACTTGGCAGGGCTGGGAGTTGAACATACACCTAACTACCTTATCACACTACAGCATTACGCATTTACAGAACGCGCTACCAAGATTACTGAACACAGCACTCCCAGAGGCATACTTCTAGGTGGGTGACATCATCCGCAAAGGCAAGGATGCCAATAGGGAATGTATAGAGAGTGAGCAGTCTGAAAGCATATTACTGTCCCAAGGTAGACGTAGACAAACACACGGCAGTGGTGTGATCGGGGCAATTAAATATCTATGGAGCACTACAACAACACTACATAGATACGGGGCGTGCCACAGACAGTACACCCTTCAAGACAGCAACCAGTGTGTTAAATGTAGGCATCCATTGTGACATTGAAAATGGACATCTGTTGCCTGGATGACCACCATCACTATACAGGATGTCAATGGCCATGCCCACATGCTTAGTATCACACGTCTATTTGGAATGTACTGTGTGTCCATTTACACAACGGCGTACTGGGCATGCTTACACACTTAGAAGTTGCAAAGGGCCATCTTGCATGCACACGGATTCTAAACATGGAAGGGCACAGTTTGGAATGTACTGTGTGTCCATCTACACAATGGTGTACTGGGCATGCTCACACACTTAGCAGTTGCAAAGGGCCGTCTTGCATGCACACGGATTCTAAACATGGAAGGGCACAGTTTGGAATGTACTGTGTGTCCATCTACACAACAGCATACTGGGCATGCTCACACACTTAGCAGTTGCAAAGGGCCGTCTTGCATGCCACGGATTCTAAACATGGAAGGCCACAGTATGGTATTACTGTCCCCAAGTACATGAAGGCCACTCACATGTATTGACCAGTACACACTCAGGAGCTATCACAGATGTCTCAGGTGCAGATCACAGAGGTACACACCACAGTCTACAATGTAGCCCTCAGACATCATCATGTCATTGGACCAGCAATACACAGCCATACATTAACACAACACCGTGTGACTCATGACCAGTGGACTGTACACAGGTCTACAGCAACTGTGCAGACTACACATGTACCGACAGGGTTCCATCATGTGTTATGCATTGCAATGATACCACTGTACATAACCACGTTGGCTCTACACATACCAGGGGCCCTGGGTCTTACACAGCTGTGACAGATGACTGTCACTGTACACCAATGAACACACATGTTTGGCTATGTCATGCATGTAATTGCAGTGGATATGTGCATGGACCACACACACAGCACATATGTACATAGCATAGCTTTTGCTGTCCTCCGTGCAGACAAGTGGCTACAACAATCATACGCACGCAAATGGAAGGTGGGTCCATGGCTGTTGAATGCTAACAGTACATGAGGTAGCAATGTTGACCGAGGACACATTCCCTCTGTACTAGTTACCCATGACACCCATCATATCATACAACAGTCCATGTGTTATGTATGTCAACACACATGTCCACCAATTGCAATGCATACAAACATGGCTACATGACAGGCATGTAGGACCAACACACATGTACAATCTGTAGTGTGCATGCAGCTACCATGCATGTGCAGTAGCTGATGTAAGTAACTCATCTGTGCCTAACTACAACATGCAGTTGCAATGCAGCCCCATCATTGACACCTGTATATGGTGACATACTGACAGTACGTTAGGATGTACAGCAGGTATGGATGGATGTGTGTACATAAAGTGGTGATCCACCTGTGTAGATGGATGTTTGCCGGTGATGGCTCACAGGTGTGTCACACGCCATCCTACCATTACACGTGCAAACAGTACGCTATGTTACCATGACTTGACGGTGGAGACATAAATCCTACACAGCGGTCAGGTGTTACCGACAGTACGTCACTTGACACCTGTAACACTTACATCCTCCCGTGTGCATATAGCAGCACAATTGCCGAAGGTAGCGTTGGTACACATAATGCGGCCAATACTGCTGCAAGTCTGTCAGACGTATCATCATATAGCAGGTGTATCATTCACAGTACTGCCATGTGTGTTTACTTGTGTGACCATATATGCCACATATGGTAGGGAATACATCCCAATTGTTACACACCCCTGTACACTGTTGTAGAGATCTGTACATACTGCAGTGTGGAAAGCATGACGTAGGCGGGTGTGGTGTGTGTATCACACACATCAGCTATCCATATGTGTACAACATTTGTGGTCTCCACAGTGTGTGTGTGTGTATGTAGGTATGTATGGCTGTCTGGTGCATGGAGTGAGGGTGTATGCTACCATACAGAACACACAGGATCCCTAACCCCACATGGTGATGCAGTCCACTACCTTGTTGATGCCATCAGTCTCAGCCGCACTGGCTACCTGTACATGTTCTTTCTCTGTGTCGCGTCGTGTGGGTGCACAGTACTGTGACGGTGATGACCACATAGTTAAGGGTCCTCACCTCAACTCTATGGGGTGTGCATTATAGTGTTGTTGACCCCGTGAGTGTGAGCATGTTCCCGTAATGTGACAGGGTATTACTGCTACACAGTGAGGCCTCATGCTATCAAGTGGCCTCTAACATTATCATTGGCCAGACCGCTGTGTACAACCCCTGCACCATGTCAACATTCCTGTGATGTAACCTGGTATGGATGTCACGTCTCTAGACACTGTAGCCTATTAAACTGCCCACATGCTTCTGGATCAGTATATGTGTGTACATCTGTGGTATGTTAGACTTTCCAACAGTCAGGCTGAGGCTACGTATAGCATGCTGATATTGCCATATGTGCCTGTGAGTACTCCACAGTCACACATGGGAGACTGCAAACAGTGTTACCTGTAGGCACATGCAAGTAGACCATAAGGAGGGAACCAGGGCATCATTACCAACATGCTGTTACTGTTGTTACCGAGACACATGCAGTGAACATATAACAATGCATGCTAAACCTGTACTACATGGTATGTCTGGTGTGTGTCAACAGTACACAACTAATGTAATATACACGTCTCTCACTATTCTCACACAACTAATGTAATATACACTTCTCTCACTATTCTTACACAACTAATGTAATATACACTTCTCACTATTCTGCTCACCCTGTGCATCAGACCATTTGAGCATGTCCCTGCACCGATGGTGTGGATGACAGGGATGCAGCACAGGCTTCATCATATGCACAGGGTGATAATGTTTGCAAGGGGCATAGGCTGAACCAATGGATGACATCATGTGTGTGGGTAAGAGCCAGTGATATGATTGGACATGTCTGTTCAGTATGCATGTGGGTGTTGTGGTGCCCTACAGATGTCTTTGCTGTGTGCGTGTATGTGTGCACACAGTTCTGCCTTTTGTGAGGCCTACACGGGGTATTATTGACAGTTCCAGATTGTACAGACCAGGTTGTACAGCTCACTGTATCTGGCCACGGCCACGTGACCTGTGCCTGCCAGGGGTTGCACGGGCACTACCAGGCGGAGGTACAGATTGGCTACTGTCCGATGACTCATGTCCACTGGAACCGTGTCCCCACTGGGAACATCCAGGGCCATGTCCACGTGGCCTGCTGTGTCGTGGTGTGGACAGAGCAGCATCAGCTGCACTGCTACTGCTACCGGCACTATGGGAGTGGGCATGTGAGATGGCATGCTCACGTTGACCTGCACTAGGTGTTGTAGCTGGCCTACGTCCACATGGCCTATGCCTCACTCCTACCAGATGTTCCAGCACAGACAGCTCACGTTCACGGATTGCCATGCCACGGTCAAGGATTCCGACGATGTCACCCAATCGCCTGTCCAGATCATCAGCAATCTGCTGTTGAGCATTTGCCAATGCCTGGATGTTGTCATTTAGGGTACGGATAGCAGCCCTCTGCAGCCTCTGCCCTTCTCTGTTCTGCCATTCAGCATGTGCCTGTGCCGCCATTACAGTCTGAAACATGCGTCTGGTGATACCAGCTGCTGTGCTCTGTCCTGCAGGTGCATGTCTGCCAGAGGTCCTCCTATGAACAGCACCGGCCACATGCCTGTGTGGCACATCTGCAGTCATTACACTGACACCATGGTGTGTAGACACACCTTCTGTAGCCACCACACCTTCCTGTTCCACGCTAACAGGCGCTGACTGTCCTTCCTCTATGGCCACTGGTGATGCGGTATGTGTTGGCAACAGAACTGTGTGCGGGGAAGAGAAGGACATAGCTGGGATGGCAACCATTGGCACAGATTCAGCCCATGACAACCCTGCCTGTACCTCATGCATATGTTCATCACTGTTAGTATCTGTAGGGACACTAACATCAGATGGACCGCAGGAGGGTAACGCACCTACATCACCTGTGAATGCAAAGAAAGACTCTAAATTACAATAGACACACACACAGACACACACACACAGACATACACACACACGCACACAGACACATACACACACAGACACACACACACACACACACACACACACACACACACACACACCATGCATGTGATTTGACAGATGGCATGCAGCATGCCTGTGGTACAGAAGAGGGCGTGCAGCTCAGACATTAATAGTGTTAGTAAGCATACCTCCCTGGGGTGCACACTACAGCAAGCAGGTGTCATATCAGTAGCCATGCAGTTCACACAATCATGGTAGTATGCATGCACCCCCGTGATACATCATGTGGACCAGAAAAGAATAACAGTACACATGGCTGACATGACGTTGACATGTAATCTGCTGACGTGTGCATTAACATGCATACATGTCTGACACAATGGTGTCCTGACACATGTACAGCATCGTAATGGGCATCACATTGCGGTGTTGTCTGTATGCCCTACAGATAGAATGCATGTTTAGCAAATGTGCATGAGCATGGAAGGGTAGTGTGAGCTGTCTACATTGCTATACAGTGTAAAGTACAGACACTGTGCCATTGCATGGCATCATGGGGCATCTATATTGCTGTACAATGCATAATGTGTACACATTGCAGAACCATAACTGCATGCATACCCATGACATAACTGTGGATTGTGACCCACGATGCTGAGGTGTATACACACCAAACCATGCTGTGTCAAGTGACAGGTCACTGGAGGACCTACAGATGACACCCCTGCACAACAACTACAGGGTCTTAGCTGCCTGGCAACCATGTCCAGACATAGCGAACATGTCAATTCACCATTTCCCACATGACATTGATGTACCACACACATGAGGTGCACAGCTAACGGTGATGTCCTACAGCAGCAAGGGAAATGTACAGTATCTGTGGCCTGATGTGGTGTCAATGTCTGTGGAAGCTGTACAGGTGACTACTGTCATGCTATGACACAGTCGTGATGTTCAACAGATCTTATTAGGTAGACTTCAGTGACACCTCCACTAGCTGTGCACAGGCTTTTAGGATGTCCAGTGTACCACATCAACTGTATAATCAGTCAACTAAGGCTATAATTGGACCATGTGTGGACAATGTGCAACAGGGTGTATGCACATCACATCTACTGTGTGGCTACGTGTCTCTGCCCATCCCCCATGGCCACGTGTGCACATGTGTTGGCCAAATGTGTGTGATGGCCATCTATCTCACATGTCTGTGTTGTCCCATATGACATACACCCATAGATGTCAGATATGTCACCATCCACAGGGCTATGCAGACAATGGGTTGTATGTTTGGTATGTGGGGTATGGGTCATGGGATAGTGTGACAATATTGCAGCCAGAACACTACGTATCTGGGACATGTCAGATGGCACATCACAATGTGTGCACCCAATGCAGGGGCATATGACACAATGGTGACACCTGTGGGCTGCCCATATCACAACTCACTGTGTGGTACTGTTTGCATACCACACATATTGTTCCAATGCATACTACATATGCTTCCATTGTAGAACACCTCCACTGTTGCATGCACAGCTGACCACACATGTAGCAATGACAAATACTGTGGTTTGAAGTTGGTGTATCATTTTGTTTGTATATATTGCACATGGGTGGCCTGTGTGAATGACGGGTGATGCGACCTGTATATCATGACTGGAACGAACATCAAGTGTGCAAGTGTTAACTGGCCACATGGCAAATAGATCTATGCTTTAACATGTCTGATACTGATGGCAGTATCACCTGCAAAGGACTCATGTCTGTGCGGTATGTCAGAGGTACCTGTATAGGGGTGACACAGCAGTATGAACATTATCCATGACTGTATGACAGCCACAGGGTGCATGGTGCATGTTAACACATTCGCCTGTATAACAGCATATAGTATGCACATGTGTACATACACAGGGTAGCATACTGTACTATGCAGCATGTGTGTCCACAAACCTTGCATATGTTGTTACTTTACATAATGTACAGTGACACATGCAACTAAATGGGATATAATAGCCATATGTGCAGTACTGACTTAACAGGCAACTCCAGGCTCATTGGTTGGGAGACACCCACCTCCACGATGGCAGCTAGTGTTTGTGGATGCTGTTCTGAGGGTGTCCCCAGACTGGACAGTAGCTCCTCAGTGTGTGTGAGTGGGGGCTGGGTTGGTGGCCCACCACCTGTTCCACCTTGTTCCCTGGCAATTGCAGTGGCACTCTGTTTTGCATGTCGTATCAAGTCCATGCAGTGTCTGCGCACCTGCTGGTAGGTGCAGTTATGGCCACCCACATTGTTCACCCTCCTGCGAAGATCCTGCCACAGGTCGTCCCGCTGCTAGGCATGCTGTGGCACATGGCTGAACAACACCTCGTAGTTCTCATGGAGGTACGGGATGAGGACATCATCCTCCTGGCGGCTGTACGCTGGAAGGCGTGTACAAGGCATTATCTGTAAGAGATAATGATGGTGACAGGTCACAGTTTCAGAGATGTACAGAGATACTGCTGCACGTACATTTCTATGACATCTAGTACATCTGCACAGTTATCTTTGCAAATCATCATGACACTGACACGACTGACGTGTTTGTGTCACACACATGTAACACCCGTTATGCATTGGATATCATCACCATAAATGTGTGTCACCTCATTACAATGTTCATACTCCATGTGAATGCTGTCTTGATGTGGGCATGTCTATTTGCCTGCACAGGTGTTCTTACCTATCTGCACATGCCTGGATGTGTCCACGGTAATGCTGCTGACCTTGATGCTGTGTATATGTCACATATCAACACAGACACAGCCTTAACGGACTTGAGCAGTGACAATGCACACATACGCACGGAAACCTGTACATGCATGTGTTTTGCCATATACATCTACACAGCACTGTACAGCTGTTCAACATCCTGCCACGGATCGCCTGTGTTGCACATGTGATAGATATGGGACAATGGCTAGTCGGACGTCATTCGCAGGGATGGTTATCAACCATAGCATGTACGGACAAGGTTTCCTAGCTGTAACAGACAGCCATTATGCCACCGCGAGGTGCATCAGTGCCACATTACTGATCCAGACAGTTGATACTACATCTACCATGCGGCCATCACACCATGTATGACTGGGATGACATGTGCAGTTTTGATGGACAGGGTTGCATGGTTTGGTGGGAGTATGTCACATGTATGGCACAGGGATCTGTCCAGCATGTAGCATTCCTAGTATTAGGATGGCGGATGTCCATGACATATGTCTTACAGATCAGGATATGGACATGTAGCATGTCCATCATCATGGTGTAGCAGATGTCTTTATGCAAGGTAGACAGCATGCTGCATAGTGGAGGTGAGGATTGTGAAGGCTGGTATCGCCCATCCACGCATGGCCATTACCCCTTAAAGGTGATATGTGATCCAATATTGGTCACCCCAGTGCTGTATATGCCTGTCCAATTATCTCTGTACTCATGGATGGCACCCTGTCATGGCATGGGTACCTCGTATGACTACCTAAGGGGCCTGGAGATGTCACCAAGTCAGGGAGGTGTACTGCACAGCACCATCCCTTACACAGTGTCCATAATGTTGACCACAGCCTAGGTGGTAGTTAATGGGTACAGGGATGTTCACCTAGCAGTGACAATGCTGATATCATCGATCAGAATGTACACATATGTTACACACCTCACCCAGGCAGCCCATTCTGTATGTTGTTCACAACACTGACACAACTATTCCTCACAGGTCATGGCCATTCACATCCACTCTAACCCTGTGGGTTCTGTCCTTAAGCCAGTTTGCAATCCATCTTGTGACATATGGGTTTACATTTAAGCTGGTAAGTTTTTCTACAATACCCGAGTGAGGTATTGTGTCGAAAGCCTTTGCAAGGTCAAGGTAGGCTGTATGGACTGCCTTTCCCTCATCAATGGCCTTGGTGACTGTTTCGAAGAAGTCGACCAAGTTCAAAAGGCATGATCTGCCCTTGACGAAGCCGAACTGGGTCGGGTCCAATGTCTGCAAGTCCCCTATATCTTTGTTTATGAGCTCCATTATGATCCTCTCCATAGCTTTGCAGACTAGACTTATTAAGCTTATGGGGCGGTAATTACCAGGGTCCATAGAGGCATCGCCTTTGTGGAGTGGGACCACAGTTGCCGTACGCCACTCCTTGGGCACGTATCCTGTGGTAAGGCTGAGATTAAACAGCTGCCTTATGTGCGGGTTTAATTCCTCATTTAGCTCGTGTAGCACACAGCCGGGGACACCATCCGGTCCCATTGATGCTGTGTTTTTAGCTTTAGAGAGAGCAGCTTTCACCTGCGCATTTGAGATGTCTGGGAGGCTACACTCCACTAGGATAGTTATCTCTCCTTTAGGGGCGGAGAGGGAGGTGAAGTTTGCACTGAACCTGTCTGCCAGTATGCTGGCAATGTCTGTGAGTTCAGTGATTTTTGTATAATTTTGGACTAATTCTGAGCATATCTTGGAGTTTCCACCCAGGTTTCTAACATAGCTGAAAAAGGCCTTATGATTGTCCTTTAAATCCATGGCAATTTTTCTCTCAAAATTGTCCTTAGTTGATTTTATGAGTGCTCGTATTTTTTTACTAATAATGATCAGGGGTGACTTCCCTTTTATGGATTTTGTTCTATCATGTAATAGCTTTCTCCTCTTATTGTAAAGTTTGTTAATGGCTGGGGTCCACCAGACTGGACGTTTGCCCTTTGTGGAAAGAGTCTTGGTTTTATTTGGGATTGCCTGATCCATGCAGTCCTGGAGGTGTTCATAGAAGGCATTTGTAAGGGCTTCCAGCTTGGGTTGTGGTTTCCACTGGCTCAGGGGCCTTGAAGGATACCACACCAGTCTTGAGTAGTGTGAAGTTTGCTTTAGAGAAGTTCTTCACTGTGGTCTTTTTGTTTGGGGTGGGGGTGGGATGTGGATTTCCAGTGAGATTAGTTTATGATCAGATCTCACCAATGAGGGATATACTTCTGGTGTGGAGCATTTTGTCCCCATGTTTGTGATAATGAGATCTAGTATATTTTCTCCTCTCGTGGGAACAGTGACTAGCTGTTCCATGGCATTTGAATTTATGAACTCCAGGAACCATTGGGCTAGAAAGTTAGGGCTTGAGTAATGTTCCCAGTCTATATTCGGGTAGTTGAAGTCACCCAATATGATGGTGTTTGGAGATACATTTATACCCTCCAGTGTCTTCAGGAAGGCTGTGTGGGGTTCCTGAGTTTGAGAGGGTGGCCTGTAGCATGCTACAATTTGTAGAGCAGTTTTGCCTATGGTTAGTTGCACCTGGATGGTTTCCGAAGCTTGCGTTGCCACCAACCTGGAGGTGTGGGTATCCTTTATGAATATGGATACACCCCCTCCTTTTGTGGTGTGGTCCGGGTTTTGGGGCCGGAACGCATGATATAAGATAAAACCTAATAGTGCCGGGGTGCTCTCAGGAGCCTTGAACCAGGTTTCAGTTACAGCACAGACATCGATGTTCTCCATACTGAGAAGGGCCTCGAGTGCATGCATTTTGAGATTTAGACTTCTGGCATTGAGCAGCATTACCCTCAGTTTCTTCCCATTTTTGTTTTCTAGGGTGGTAGGTTTAGAATTTGAGCCTTGCCTAAAAAAGGCACTATGGGGATGGCAAGAGCCTTAGCCAATATCCGGAATCCCAGGGGTGACAGGTGCAAGCCATCCCTTGCGAAGCAGCGTGGCTTGTCAAGCATGTCATCCCAGGCAGACAAACACTGGATCCCCTTTGAATGACTCCAGACATTAAGCCAATTGTTAAAGCTGATCATCTTGTCTCTATATTGTGGCATCATTCTTGGTGAAGGAAGGATACTGCTCAGGTGTAGGTGGTAGTCCCCTACATACATGTCACATTGTACATGTTTGTAGTACACACGTATGTCGTGCCCACTCCTGTGGTTACAGTATTGCCATTGTGGCATGGCTATCCTTCTACGTGGCCACACTTATCTGTACTGGGTGTGTAGCTGGTATATAGGCACCCATTGTACCTCTGAACTTAGGACTTCTACAAACATTCAAGGGTACACCACCCCATTTAGAGTGTACCTTACACAACAGCTACAGCTTTACATACCACAACATTAACACGCCATGACGTTTATTGAGCTCCAACTGTTAAAGTATGTGGCTGAACTACAGACACCACATCTGTACACATTTGCATATTACATACTCAGGGGTGACCTCTACTGAACAGACAGGGCCCATGTCCACAACAATATTAATGGATATACTCCACATATGCGACATAAGCAAAAGCCACTGTGAGCAACATGCTCATGGATATGTGCACACATGCAACAATGAGTGGGATGTGCCTGAGGGTTACATTCCCAAACCGGATACATACCATGCTTTGGAACATGAGTCCTATGTACATCACGCAGGGACACTCAGTAGCACTGTTCATGTGATACCTCCCTTGGTGGTTGGGAGACACATGTATGCCAGGGATCACTGCAGTGGCTGTACCGTGCAGAGGTGCAGGTAACACATGGCTCTGCTGTTCACTGGACACTACCCTAGAGAGGTGCCACTGGTGTGAACACTGTAGTTGTGCATACACATAGACTTGCCAGACTGCATATTATCCCACTATGAACCTGTGAAGCTATTACATGTCCTTTGTGCATAGTTACTTGGTAGCCCTTCCATTTAGATTAGCTATCATCCTATTACAATGTCCCGTGCCTACAAGCCATATGTATCCTGTTAATGTACATGCCAATAGATGATACCTTTGGTATGCATGATATGCCTGTTATGCTGTGTAGAATATTTGACATATCTACCTACAATACTATTACATTACACATATTTTACATAGTATCCCATAATGCAAAGCATACTTGCACAGTGGGACCACCTTAGACATGTCATTGTCGTTATATGCCCATACACATGCCTACTGTGACAGTATATCAACATATACTATCCCCTGCTATGGCACGTACTTGTTGGACATACCCTACCACTGACGGCGGTTTGTATGGAATTGTTTTGTTTAAAGACCTCATGTAGCATCCCTTGTGGTGTCTGTTATGTGTACCTTGTGGCCCACTGCTGGACGCACAGTTTCTACAAGCTTAAGTATGCTCAGCAAGACATCACTACATAAATACCTTTTCCCACTTTATGCATTGCAGACACTTTTAATTAATGCAAACCAGGCTATACATACAGTAAATAATTAATACAAAACATGCTATACATAAACTTACATACCGAGTGCTCTACATTCCTTGTTATCATTATGGACATTCATCTCTATCTCTCTCACACTGCTTACACAGGTATTTTGTATGAGCATACGGTTAGAATGTCTGGCAAGTCATCCTTATATACGTCGATACCTGTAACATGTGGTTTCCTGCCGCCAATTGGTGTTCCTGAGTGACTAATTACTTGCATATCAGCTGTGCAGCTACTCTATTCGCCAATTACACGGCAACAGTGGGGTATAATTGAATTTTCCACTTGGGCGTTGCCCATTTGCCCTACCTTCAGGGAGATGGCCTGTATTGTGTTTTGTTATGTGTAATTGCAACTGCTATGCATAGAGACAAGTATACTTTGGATTCATGTCCCCCGTGGATTGTGTGTGACAGCTAGAGTATGTGGTTCAACATGTGGGTGTACCTGTCATCCCAACATCTGATAACAGACTATTGCAAACAAAACCTGTAACATCGCCGTTTGTTCCATTATACAACAGCTGCAATTTTGCATGGCGCCTTTAATTGTGTCTCTCACAAGGTATGTTGACGGTTTTGCAGATGTAATTGACTGACTGGATGTTTGTGCTGTTATTACAGTCTGTATTGCTATAGTTTCTAGTGTGGGGGATGTCAGTGGGTGTACGTAGCATATACAGGTTTGTGGGGCTTGCATTTCTACATATTCCATATATATGTGTGTGGGCTCCATCCCTAATTAAAGAGCTATCAGTTAGTAGACTTATGTTATGGGATTGTACATTGGGCCATTGTTAATTGGTTTCTATATAGTATGCAGGTGAGGTTGATACTTCCATACCTCTGGAATTGCAGCGATATGTAAAGGGATATGTCTAAATGACAGCTATCCCATGTATTTCTGTCCCAGATATTTGCAGTCATTGAGGCTGTGTTGGTAACAGAACCTCTTTGCCATGGGTTACCACCTTTTCATATGGCCATTGTTGGACACTTGCGGGACACACAGCAGTGTTTAGAGGCCAATACATAGCCACGGTCAGTACACAGGATAGCACATACTTTTATCCTCAGTACATACCTATTGTTGTGGGACTTTGGCTACTTATCATATTGCATGTAACATTTCCGTTTCTTACATACAGGCATAACTATTTAATGCAATTATTAAATTATATATGGGACATATTAATGTCCTACGATCTCGGACATTTGCCCTTTGTAATGTTTTATGTCAGGACACACCTGCCCAGGGAGGGGCTGTCCCTCCTAATGTGGGACAGGTGGTAACCGTATGCCTACGGCTAGCTATACCCACACCTACCGTAATGATCTACCTCCGAGTTGGCAGTAACAGACACATGATGCGGACACACACACACACACACACACACACACACACACACACACACACACACACACACACACACACACACACATTACAGTCACACGGGGACACACACGGCACCCTCAACACACACATACACAGACTACGGCACTCACAAACACAGTTGAACACAGTACCTACGTGGACCGCAACACCGGCAGCGGTAACTAAATGTCCATTCATATCATCATACTATTACTCGCAGTTGTACTGTTCCGGTACTGTGTTCTTTCGGTCTTTCAGCATCGTGGTTACGCATGTCGGTATGTTACACATTCCATAGTTGGCAGTATCCTATTTATTTGTACCTCCAAGGTGTTATGAATGTCATTGACCTATCTATATATATTTGCAGATATCGCTGAATCTGTATATATCAACATATATCACTCTATCGCCCTTTCTATCTGTATTATATATATGTATATATGTATATATGTGTACATATATATATATATATATATATATATATATATATATCTGATGGGGAAAGTGACAGGCAAGCTACACCTTTCATTGTGTATTTGTTGGTGTATACTGTTTCCTGGACTCCGCACGTTTGTGTCTGTACCTGTCACATTACACACCTGCCGTAGGTTAGGGTTACCGGCTGTCCCACTCTGCGAGGGACAGTCCCTCTTTGGGCCGTTGTGTCCTGCAAAATATTTGTAAACATGGCAAATGTCCTGAGATTTTAGAACATACTTATTTCCTATAGTTTATGTAATAGTTGCATAAAACAGTTATTCTGTATCTGAACCACCTATATGTTATGGAAACAGAATAAGTAAATAAACATTACAAGAATGAGCTTTTATCTAGGCAAAACAGTGTAGTTCTGATTTTTGTACTGGCCGGGTGTATGTGTCGGCCTGCAGACATCTGACGTATGTCCCACATTGGTCATTTGATGAGGTGGCAACCCTACCATAGGTACATCTTGGCTAGCAATAGTGTTAGGTGATTCTATAAATGATTGCGTGTTCTACACCTGGCAGTGGTCGTTTTACCCTTCAGAGCAGGTGCTATTAGTACAGCGGTGAATAATGCTGGTTTCACCTGTTCTGGACATCATTGACCGTGATCTGCGCGATATTCGGAGAAGCTTATCCCTGTTTCGTGCATATCCATATAGTCATATTTAAATGTCGCTTACCAGCAGTGGGCAATGCATACTCCCGCTAATGTGTGCTAAACATGATCTGATGACCTGCATCCAACATGCATTACTCGTCCCTTCGGGATTACGTTACATCCCTTGCAGGACGTGGGACCGGGAACATGCACGATGGTCACTGCATTTAACACATGGCCATCTGGGATTTGTACACGTGTTATATCATTTTGTACGTGAAGTATACTACGGCTGTTACTCCATACTGCACTCACATGGGTAACTCAGTTAGTTTACATATTGATGAGTCCAGTTAATGGTATGTCCATGTGATGTTTACTGGATGTGCTCCGGCATTGGGTATGTATATCACAGTGAGCCACACACAATACTGTGCTACACCTTCAAACGACCGTATGTGGAGCATGCTGGGGTGATGAATACCTGTCATGGGTACACCCCATGCCTTGACACAACATCCATGATTATATTATGTGGAGCCCCTCATTAACGCAGCAGGGACTCTGTGCTGAGTGTGTGCAGAACAGTGCTTACACACATGTGCTCCCACGATTGCCTCTGCTCCTCTAAGCAACAGTTGGTTACTCGATGTTGTGGCGACAGCGGACACTGTTTGCCCTGTTTGGTGTATGGCCTCTGACAATTGGCCGTGTACCTACCGATGTACCTGGGAACCTATACACACAGCACCACCATATGCTGATAGGCACATGTACTGTTCAGGTGTTGACATTCCGTGTTCCAATAGCTGTTGTGTGTACAATGTTTGAGGGCTGCCTATGTAGGAATCACACAGTGAGCCACCTATACATTACAATTTACAGGTGGTTGTGTTTGTGTGCCATCCATTTTACTGTGTGTGCAGGTGGAGAGGTGTGTCAGTCCATAGGGGCCTACACTGTCAGAGTATGTGCTATACATTCCCTCTTTGCCAAGGCATAGGCATATTGGGCATGCCTCCATCTGCCTACTGGGGCTGGCACAGTGTGTTCATGGTCTGTATTCCTCTGTGCCTGTGATGGCCTTGGCAATTGTGGTGGGCTATGAGGGCCTTCACCATTTTGTCCCTGCTGCAGCTGTTTCCACAGGATCATATTTTGTAGCATGGCACATACTATGATGATGTGGGCACACGTGCCTGGAGAGTACTGCAAGGCTCCACCAGATGTGTCCAAGCACTGGAACCATGATTTCAGCATCCCAAACACACGCTCTATGATGATTCTGGTTTGTGCGTGTGCCTCATTATGGCGTTCTTGCATGGGTGTGTTTGCAGTTCTGATGGGAGTCATCATCCACGGCTCCAGTGCACAGCCAGCATCCCCCACAAGGTGGCCATGTGGGATGTCCCCCCTGACAAATACTTGATACAGCTGTGAGGCATGCCAGATATGCGAGTCATGGTAGCTTCCAGGGATGCCAGCACACACATCCATGATAATGCCCCGGGCATTGCACACGACCTGGCAGTTGATGGAGTGGAATCCCTTGTGGTTTATGTAGCACCTACCATGCTCACTGGGTGGTGACTTGATTTGTATGTGCGTGCAGTCTATCGCACCCAGTACCTCTGGGTAGTGTGCCACACGGTGGAAGTGACGCATATTGCTGGCCAACTCCTCCTGAGTTCAGGGGAAGTATATATGCTCATTAGCATGTGGTAACATGGCATCCAGGAACTGGTGTAGTACCCTGGATGCTGATGCCTGTGAGATCCCCATCATATCTCCAGTTGGCCTTTGAAAGGTACTTGTGGCTAGTATTCGCATGCTTACACATACCTTCGTGTCCACTGGGATGGGTTCCCCTCTGTTGTTTCTGGTTCTCAGGCATGGCCGGCACAGCTCCACTATTTGCTGTAAGATGTCCCTGTCCACCCTGTAACGCTCTACAATCTCCAGATCATGTAGTCCCTGGTAGGTTACCCTTGGTCTGAACACTCTTCTCCTCCTCCGGGGCCTGAGGTGGTTGTCAGCATCATCCTCCACAACACCATCAGTCTCTAACACATGGTGATGAATCACAGCTATGGCAGCTCCCAACATGTACATTTTAAAAGTTCCCCGTGTGTTTACACCTATGGTGCAATGTTTGGGAATACACAGGTGTGTGTAGGGTGCTTTCACACTTTATACTATTGTGCTGTGAACACCAATGATGTCATAGGGTGTGTATGTATGTTCGTAGCTACAGGGTATCTTATGAGTTTTACTACTGGAACTACTATTGTGGTGCCTTTGGTGTTGAATTACATTTAGCTGCCGTGAATTACCTCTTGACCTTCCCTTTACATTTCTGCACGTTCCACCTACCATTTTCTGGCATGCATCCAGCAGCCTGCTTTCATTTGTACTTTCCTAGGCCTGTCGTATCTTGCGTAATGTGTGCTATTGCCGGTCTACTGTCGGTCTGCTTTGCTCTGCTATGACAGATCTCTTATCTTTGCAATCCAATTCCTCCCCTCCTTTCTTTGCATTCCAATGCCTCCCCTATCCTGTTTTGCAGGTTTCTGCGAGCAGACTTGTCAGCTGCCATCGATTGGCTGCCGTGAGTTGATTGGTGTTGATTGCTCATTGGTACTCCAATTACCCTACTTCGGCATTTCCTTCTTTTCTTCCCCTGACCTTCCTGTTTGTGCTATTGTTCGTGCCACATGCATCTACTTACTGGGTTTCGGGCACGTTTTCAACCCGATAAACATGCGCTTTTGGGCACCATGTGTGCTCTCAGCTAAACAATTCTATACCTTCCTCCCCACCCCTGTCCTGCAGCTTTGCTTAGCAACGGCCAAGCCAGATATGCATTGCTCCAATGTGCTTACTGCTACAGTGGCACACCCCTCTGCTGACCTCTGAGCCACTCCTCGGTGTTAGAGCACTGTGCCATATGGTACAACCTTCGTCCGGCGGGACATTTGCGATTCAGTATTATTTGCCTCATTTGCATGGCAATGACTACTAATTCATAGACCCCACCGAACACTGTCACAGGCCCTTAGCAACCCCTGCACCTTGGTTGTGGTGTTCCATGCCTACCATTGTGTATTATGGTGTACAACTGATTTGTATTACATTGCGATTTTATGACATTTTTATGTAATTTCTTTATGTTCCAGTTTGCGCACACATGCCCTGTGGTTGTACTGTGCATTACTGTGTACATTACATTAAATGTTGTTTTTTAGGTGTTGTGTATCTTTTCTTATGCCATTGGCTGTGTATTTAGCCATTGGCATATGTTAACTTTGTAATACATGAGTCTGGTCTGCTTCCATAGCTCCGATGTTCTGTTTCGGAAAATGTAAACCGTGTTTTTTGGTTTACATTTCCGTGGGCTTACACTACACCTGCACCACTTCATGAATCACTATCTGCCTTCACTTGCATGGTGCGACACTGTGCATGGGGTGATTAGCATACCTATGCCGAGGGCTGCGCAGTTCTAGCGTACGCCGGTACTGCACGTGGTATTGGATCATACCTGAACCGCTCAATGGCCATATTTGGCGGTATTCCGCCTACACTACGCCTGTGCCTGGCGCAAGCTTCATGAATCCCGGGGACTGTTTTATCTGAGCATACAAGCAAAAGTCTAAATCACAAATTCCAAGAGTGTCAGAGAACTTCATTAAACAAAAAGTGGGACACATGACCTTAGCCAAAAGGCTGAGAAGAAATTATAGAAAGATTTGAACACAGAGGAATAGAATGAAAATCATATTTCATTTGTCAGTGAACAGATATTTTAGATGTGTTGATTAAATTATTAAAATATCAATAATTGTATCAATAATATTTTGATAATAATTGTCTGCTTATTGTTTTCACTGGAGACACAAATGTTCCATTGTTTGCACTCCTTTTAAAGGTTACCTTCCCCTAGCTCTGTTATTCCTGGTCAGCTATGTCATTATCTTATTTAATCTCCTTTATTCACTTTACTAGTGATTGCCTTACCATTCTCTTTAATGCTTCTTCACTTTACTAGTGATTG